>NC_089588.1:16268573-16581100 GCF_019320115.1 Miscanthus floridulus
ACTATCACTACTATCACTCTCGTCACATTGTACCTTAGTGGCCTTAGCCATGAAGCATGTTGATGGAGTGTCAAAGACAGAGGGCTTGTTGTTGATGGTGATGCTTGCAAGTGCCTTCTTCTTGGATGTCTTCTCATCATCACTAGAATCATCATCATCCTGTTGACACCGTTTTTTGCACGTGTTAAAATGATCGGAGTGGACTAATCGGCAAGGGGAAAGTTACTGTATACTTTGATAGCCGATGAAAGCCAGCTTGTAAAGATGGTTGCCGATAGCTGGTGATGCCGATGAAGGGAGGCTTGAAGACTACTGCCGATGAAACAGGGAGTATGCCGATGAAGGAAGACTTGAGGACTACTGCCGATGAAACAGGGAGTATGCCGATGAAGGAAGACTTGAGGACTACTGCCGATGAAACAAGGAGTATGTTGATGAGGGAAGACTTGAAGACTATTGCCGATGAAACAGGGGGTATGCCAATGGGAAGGAGGACGGTGAGATTTCCATCGTAATTGAGGCAGACAGGGAAATAGATAGGAGTTGATTTCCTTTTCTATATTTGTTAGAGTATGATTCATGTAAGAGTCACGTGTTTCCTTAGATATGGGCTTGGTGTCCTAGTTGTGTTTGGTTGTGTCTCTTTAGATCAGGGTATAAATATGGAGTGAGGGGCAATGTAATTAGATATATCAATCAATATCAAAACCAATTTTTACTCCCATTTGCATCTACTTACTTTTCGGCGACTTCGTCAATTTGCATTATTTTCTCTTTACGAGTTCTCATTGATTCGGCGAGCTGCATCGCTTTAGTGCGACCTTCGGCGATCCTCGAGTTCCGCGTGAGTACCTCTTGGCCATGACTTCCGGGCGTATTACTGTTGTTAGGACCAAAGTGCTCGTATCTTCATCCTTGTCGATTAACAGGTCAAATCGACTAGCACGCCTTGGATATCGATTCGGGTATTAGCCCTTTGTGTTTGCAGATCCACTTTTGCATCAACACATCTTTTGGCACGCCCGGTGGGACCAATCAATCCGATCAATATGTTCAATTCCGATATCGATGCGGGGAACATTATCGCGGTATCAGAAGAAGATCTTAAGGAAGAACAGAGGCAGGCTATGGAAAAGGCCGTAGAAGAATACAGGCAGCTTTGTCTGAAATCGTTTAGCCTGAACAAGAGTGGACAAGTCATCCAGAAGCTAGATTTGTCGTTGCCTCGGCAGGTTACCTTTGACTCCAATCCTGGTAAACTTCAAGAGATGGTTAATTCTACAGTAAATCATGCTTTGTTTAATCATTCCAATGTGTTGTCCAATACTGTTCATAATGCTGTGGTTCGAACTCTCAAGGAAGGACAAGCGTCACCGCATTATGTTGGGCCTGCCTATCACCAACCAGAGCCGACATCTGTCAATACTTCATCGGCTCCCTCGGCCGTTGTGGGTACAGAAGTTACTTCTTCTCCAGTATCGGCAGGCTTACCTAATATTCAATCTACACCGATACGATCAGATCCGGTACTACCAGGAGGACGAATTCAGCTTAGTACAGATCTATCGGCATCAGCTATGTCAGGCCCTGTGTCTCAGAATAGCCAGATTCCTACTAATTGGTGGGGATATGGTATGCCTCCGGAGTCATCTGCTTTCAATCCTGGATTACCTCAAGTGTTTGATGCAGTAGGAAAAGCTCCTATACCATCGGCTGTTTCGCCGATGGCCCAAGTGCCTCAATATGCCACAGCAACTACTGTGCAACCAACTCCAGGGGGTTTCCAGATGCCTTTGATTCAAATGCCCAGTTCAAATCCATCGGTAAGCTTACTGCCGATGCAGCAGAAAGCCCCTGTTATGAGTCAAACTGGGGTTCAGTTTATGCCTCAAGCTGGTTATAATTATCCAACAATGTCAGCAAATTACCAGCCATCGGTAAGTTTTGTACCGATGGGTTCTAATAATGGTTGGTCAGGATAGTTACCTGTTCAACATACAGTTCAGCAAAATCAACAGATTGCAGGGATTCAACAAGGTTATATGCAAGCTGGTGTCCAGAATCAAGCATCGGCAGCTCAGCCGATGAATCCTTTCCAACAGGTTAATGGACCACAAGTAACGGCAAATATGCCGATTGCTGGAGATCGTGGGCCACAAAGATATGTGGAAGGATATCAGCAGGTACCTCCTGTAGAAATTCAGCCAGTTCGTCAGCAGGAAGCTGATGCTTTTTGGGCCGATAAGATAGCAGAAATTATGAAGGATCAGTTTGGGATAAAGCCCAAGGTCAATACTTATTCTTATCAGACTCCATATCCTCCTGCATATGATTTAATTCCTCTCCCAAATTGGTACAAGGTACCAGATTTCACTAAATTCTCCGGGCAGGATGATACATCAACAATGGAACACGTCAATCGCTTCATTATTCAATGTGGAGAGACAGCTAGCAGAGATGAATTAAGAGTTCGATTATTTTCATCATCTTTGTCTGGATCGGCGTTTACGTGGTTCATTTCATTACCACCAAATTCTATTATTACCTAGGCTGATCTAGAAAAACAATTTCATAAGTATTTCTTTGCTGGAATCCATGAAAAGAAGCTTACCGATTTAGTAAGATTGAGACAGCGCAATGATGAATTGGTAGAGAGCTTTGTGCAAAGACTACGAGATGTAAAAAATAAGTGCTACAGTCTGGTGCTGGATGATCGGCAGCTTACCGATCTGGCTTTCCAAGGGTTATTGCCACATCTTAAAGACAGATATGCTTCTCAGGAGTTTGAAAGCCTCGGTCATCTTGTGCAAAGGATCTCTGATCAAGATACTAGGGTTTTTGAACCTAAAAAGAATTGGAGTAAAAAGGTATCATTTGTTGAAGAAGTAGGAGATTCTGATTCTGATGAAGAACCAGTTATCGGCTTAGCTGAGTGGGTTAAGAATAAAAAGCCGATATCTTGTCCCTTTGGTCAAAAAGAGCCAGAAAAGTTTACCTTTGATATCACCAAGGCTGATAAAATATTTGATCTTCTGCTTCAAGAGGGCCAAATTAAGCTGTCTCCTAATCATGTGATCCCATCAGCAGAAGAGTTGAAGAAGATCTTGTACTACAAATGGCACAATGCAACTTCACACAGTACAAATGAGTGCAAGGTGTTCAGGCAACAGTTACAATCGGCTATTGAATCTGGGAGAATTAAGTTTGGTACTTCCAATGCCCAAAGGCCGATGAAAATTGATCAACACCCTTTTCCAGCAAATACGTTGGAGGCTAAAGGGAAGACCAAGGTATTGACGTCCGAGGCTGCTGAGAAAAACGCATCAGTGGATCCCCAACATCGGATAACTACCGATGATGCAAAAAGTAAGGGTTTGCTGGGAGAAAGCAGTAGTTCCAAAAAACCTCCTCGACCTGGCATTGTGATTACTCATCGAAGGCAGCAGGAGGGTTGGCATCAGTGTAATGATCGATATCGACAACAGCAAGAAGAAAGACGTCGGGAAGAGTGGCATCAGCATAAAGATCATTGGAGGTGCCCGTTTTTTATCCATTGCTGGGAAGAAGGTATTAAATTGTCAACTGTTGAAAATTGCCCTGAGTGCAATGGTTATTATGGGGTCAATCGGTCAGAAAGAAGATTTCAACCTGGCAATCAGGGTTTATTTATCAATGAGCCGATCAGAAGCAGAGCATTAGTGCATGATCGGCTAGGGGGCAGACTTAGTGTACATGAAAGGCTTGGTAAAGGCACTAGATATTTTCCAAGGAATCAAGAGGAGCTTGAGGAAATGGCAAATGCAAGAGTTCCCGATGAGGAAATATTCTACAGGGACCCTAATATACGCCATGTAGAATCGACTAGGACCTGTTATCAGCCGGTTTGGAAAACCAAGTTTCCTCGATGGTGCCCGGAGGGTCTAACAAAGACACAGAGAAGGAGGATGCAACGTGAGCGTCAGGAGGGTTTATACCAAGAGGAAAATTCCTCCAATGAGAGGTCCGATCATCAGCAGTGGCAGGTAAAACACAAAAATAAGGGTCCATCGGCAGATGTTAATATGGTATTCATGTTGCCGATGGAATTTTTGGCACTATCTGATAATGAGGAAGAAGTTGTTCTCTCTGATCAAGTAGCTCAGTTGACACTAGATCCAATGATGGCTGTTTTTGAGAAACCTACCGATGACGAGAGACAGCATCTTAAGGCTTTGTTTGTGAAGGGCAGAGTTGATGGGCAGCCTGTGTCTAAGGTACTTATTGATGGAGGGGCTGCGATTAATATTATGCCTTATGTGATGTATCGGAAACTTGGTAAGGGAGATCAAGACTTGACCAAAACTGATATGATGCTGAAAGATTTTGAAGGCAATGTGTCACCAGCTAAAGGGGCAGTATGCGTTGAATTGACCATCGGCAGTAAAACCTTGCCGACGACGTTCTTTGTTATTAACGGCAAGGGTGCATATAATCTGCTTCTAGGGAGGGATTGGATTCATGCTAATTATTGTGTTCCTTCTACAATGCATCAATGCCTCGTACAGTGGATTGGGGATAAGATTGAGGTTGTCCCTGGTGATTCTTCTTATATCATCGCATCGGCAGAATCAGATACTTATGAGCGAACTAAATGCATATCAGGAGAAGCTTGGGAAAAAGAGTTCCTTAGAGTTGCTGATTATGAAATTCCACCGATCCAAGCAGTCGGTTCTGAAGAAGAATTTTAATGGATAGGTTTGCCGATGATGGAAAATTAGGTCAAGGGTTCACATCGGCAGATGATTTAGTAGAAGTAGATATCGGTGATGGTGATAGGCCAAGACCTACTTTTATTAGTGCTAAGTTAGATTCCAAGTGTAAGCAGCAAATAATTAATGTGTTAAAGGAGTATAAAGATTGTTTTGCTTGGGATTATACTGAGATGCCTGGATTAGACCGATCGGTGGTTGAACATCGGTTACCTATCAAATCTGGATTTCGGCCACATCAGCAGCCAGCGCGCCGATGCAACCCTAATATACTTCCTGATATTAAGGCCGAAATAACTAAACTAATTGAGGCAAAGTTTATTCGACAGTGTCGATATGCAGAGTGGATCTCTAATGTGGTTCCTGTTTATAAGAAAAATGGAAAACTTCGTGTTTGTATTGATTTCAGGAATCTCAACAAAGCCACACCGATGGATGGCTATCCAATGCCGATTGCTGATTTATTGATTGATGCTGCAGCCGGACATCAAATTATCAGCTTTATGGATGGTAATGCAGGCTACAATCAAATATTCATGGCTGAAGAAGATATTCCCAAGACTGCTTTCAGATGTCCAGGTCATGTAGGGTTGTTTGAGTGGGTAGTCATGACGTTTGGCTTGAAAAATGCCGGTGCTACTTATCAGAGAGCTATGAACTTTATTTTTCATGAATACATCGGCACATTAGTGGAGATCTACATTGATGATGTGGTGATTAAGTCTGGAGATATCACAAAACATCTAGCCGATCTATGAAAGATACTGGAGTGTACAAGGAAGCATGGATTGAAGATGAATCCTAATAAATGTGCATTTGGTGTATCGGCAGGTCAATTCTTGGGTTTTATGGTGCATCAGCGGGGCATCGAAATCAGTAGGAAGTCTATTGATGCAATTAACAAGGTGGTTGCTCCTGCCAATAAGACTGAATTGCAATCTTTGATCGGTAAGATTAATTTCATTAGAAGATTCATATCTAATCTGTCGGGTAAGATTAAGGCTTTCAGTCCATTACTTAAATTGAAGGCCGATCAGGAATTTGTATGGGGAGCTGAGCAGCAGTTAGCCCCCGATGAAATTAAGAAATATTTAACAAATCCTCCAGTGCTAGTTCCACCTCAACACGGGAAGCCTTTAAGGTTGTATTTGTCAGCTGATGATACTGTTATTGGTTCAGCTCTTATTCAAGAATTTGAAGGGAAAGAACGTGTTATTTATTATCTGAGCAGAAGATTAGTGGATGCTGAGACAAGGTATTTGGCCGTCGAAAAATTATGTCTATGTTTATACTTTTCTTGTGTCAAATTGAGACATTATTTGTTATCTACCGAATGTACGGTCATATGCAAAGACGACGTAGTCAAGTACATGCTGTCAATGCCGATATTAAGTGGTAGAATCGGCAAGTGGATTTTAGCATTATCAGAATTTGAACTACGTTACGAATCGACCAAGGCAGTTAAGGGGCAAGTTATGGCTGATTTCGTTACTCAGCATTGTAATACAGTGGACTCTCTGGAGATTGCCCCTTGGACACTTTTCTTCGATGGTTCCACATGCGGTGAAAGAGTAGGTATCGGCATTGTGTTGATTTCACCTCAAGGAAGGAAATATGAGTTTTCATTGCCGATTTTTGCTACATCGACAAACAATCAGGCTGAATACCAAGCCTTGATAAAAGGGTTAGAATTACTGAAGGAGATACGTGCCGATGCTGTTGAAATCTTTGGTGATTCTATGCTAGTTATAAATTAATTGGCTGGAATTTATGAATGCTGAAGTGAAGCTTTGATTTCGTATTATGAAAGATGTTTGCAATTGTTGAAAGGATTTAGAGATTTTCGTCTTGAACATATCTCTCGGTTGCATAATGAGGAAGCTAATCGACTAGCTCAGCATGCTTCAGGGTATCAGCCTATTCAGGAAGTGCTAACATCGGCAGTTGATACCGATGACTAGAGGAAGGAGGTTGTCGATTATTTAAAGGATCCATATAGAAAGGTTGAGAGACATATAAGGTTCCAAGCTACTAAGTATGTGCTCCTCGATGATGAGTTATATTATCGAACTATAGATGGAGTTTTACTCAGATGTGTTGGCAGTGATGAATCGAAAACTTTGATGGGTGAAATTCATGAAGGAGTGTGTGGTGCGCATCAATCGGCTTTCAAGATGAAGTGGATGATCAGAAGGAATGGATACTATTGGCCGACTATTCTTGAAGATTGTTTTAAATATTTTAAAGGATGTCAGGGATGTCAAAAGTTTGGTAATATTCAAAGAGCGCCTGCATCGGCTATGAACCCTATAATCAAACCGTGGCCGTTCCGGGGATGGGCTATTGATCTCATTGGTCAGATTTATCCGCTATCAAGTAAGGGACATAAATTTATTCTAGTTGCTACCGATTATTTCACAAAATGGGTTGAGGCAATTCCTTTGAAAAAGGTGACATCGGTTAATATGATTGATTTTGTGAAAGAGCATATTGTTTACCGATTTGGTATTCCTCAGACTATCACTACCGATCAGGGCACTATGTTTACATCAGGAGAATTTGATGAGTTTGCTGTAGGTATGGGAATTAAAGTTTTAAATTCTTCTCCATATTATGCTCAAGCTAATGGTCAAGCTGAGGCTTCTAACAAAGGGATCATCAAACTCATTAAGCGCAAAATTGAAGAAAATCCTAGGAGGTGGCATACAGTATTAAATGAAGCCTTGTGGTCATATCAGATGTCATGTCATGGTGCAACCAAAGTAACGCCTTATCAGTTAGTATATGGACACGATGCAGTATTGCCTTGGGAAATTAAAGTTGGCTCTAGGCGAATACGTTCTCAAGATCAGCTGACAGCCGATGATTATAATACTCTTATGAAGGATGAGTTGGAAGATGTGGTGGGTCATCGGTTAAGGGCTTTAGTTAGCATCGAAGAAAATAAGAAAAGAGTAGCCAGATGGTATGACAAGAAGGTGAAGATAAAGGAGTTTGCCGATGGAGATCTGGTCTGGAAATTGGTTTTACCGATTGGGACTAAAAGTTCAAAGTTTGGAAAGTGGTCTCCTAATTGGGAAGGTCCATATCGGATAAATCAGTCTGTTCCTGGTAACGCATATATTCTAGAAACCCTCGAAGGGGTTGTGTTTCCTAGAGCATTAAATGGCAAATATTTAAAGAAATATTACCCTAGTATCTGGATGGATGCATAAAAGTATAAGTGCCGATAACAGTCCTATCGGCTAGAATTATGCAAGTATGTCAATGTCTCATAAAGTGCCGATACAATAAACAAGATTACAAGTTCAACAAGGATTGGATAGCTAATATCGCACACAGGCGAATCTGCTCGGCTTCCTCCATTTCTTTGATATCGTCATTGGTAGTACCCTCCATAGGCTTGAGTTTTTTCTTCATGGCCAAAGCTTTGCGAGCCTGGATATCTCTTTCTTGCTGAAGGGTTTTGATGGCATTGGGTAGCTGGCTTTCTTCTTGTTGAGCATGAGTTAAGGCTGCATCGATTTCCTTCAATTCAGCCAATAGAGCCATTTTTCTTGCTGATAAATCCAAGATTTTCTGCTGAAGTTCAGCACCCGAAGTCTGCAAGTTGCCGATGCCCTTGTGCTTCTCATCGGCAATTTGTTTCAGTTGTAGCATCTCTTCTTTGAGTTGAGCCTGAGCTGCTCTATCAGCAATACGTTGAGCAGCCCGTTGATATTGTAGTTGGCGACTCTCTAAATGGGCTGCTGGGAAGAGTACTTCTTCAACATCAGCAGGGACCTGGCCACGGATTGTTTTGAAAATTGCCTTTGTGGGGTCCGAGTCATCTACTAGTTGGGCGGTATCCTGCTGTAGCAAGTTCAGGAGAGCTTCCAACCTGGACTTAGTTTCTGCCGATATTGTTCCCAGTGCAAGGGAAGAACTTGTTTCCTCTCCATCATCGTCAGAGATGTCAATAGCGAAGGAGAATAGGCTGTTTGGGGAGTCTTGTTCCTGAGAGAAAGAAAAGGAGGTCGGTTAAGGATAAGTATGAATATTGTAAATCAGCTAGGTTAATCGGTTTACCTGTTTCAAGGCAATTTCCTGTGCTTGACTGGAAGAAACAACCTGGAGTGTGCCGTGTGAGGGATCGGCTGAGCTTGCCGATGGGATGTCCTCTGTGACTTCATCAGTGGTTGGCTCTTGAGGTATGATGACCGATGACATTGGGGCAGATGTAGGGGTCGTTTTGGCTGTGCCTCGGCATCTGTTAAAGCTTTGCGCTTTGCTTGGGCATCGGCAACGATTGGCTAGGGGGCATCGACACTTGTTGATTGTGAAGCTTGGATGTCTGGTACTCTTGCCGATGTACCCAATTGTTGCTGCAAAACAAGTGTAAGGTATGATATTTAACGGATAAAATGAGAAGTCAAGAGAATACCTCTGAAGGTTTGTCAAAAGAAGTGGTGCTTGATATCGGAGAAATTGCCGATGACGATCCAGTGGCAGCTCTTACCCCCTGATGATTAATGTTAATACAGTTTGTAATCGGTATAAGTAGAAATAAACAAGGTTGTTACCTTGAATGCCTTGACCAAGGTTGTAGCAGCAGCCGATGGAGTGGCCCTAGCTGTAGCCAATTTGGACTTAGAGGTGATGGTCTTGGTACGGATCTTCTGGTGGGTCAAAGCAGTTAAGGTGGGGGTGTTGTAGCCGATCGGTGATATCGGGGAAACAGGCTGAAGATTGAAGGGTTTCCCACTTTTGCTCACCGATGGTGCTGGGTTGTTAACCTATCATAAGAGAGTCAGTTACTGATATATGTAGGGAAAAAGCAAAAAGGAGTTAAAAGAAACTTACTGCGTCGTCAGGGATGGCATATTCAGGGTCGATCATGTGCCGATATGTGTGAGCAGAAGTTGCAAACAGTTGTTCCTTCCACTCTCGCCACCATTGCTTGTATGACTCGGTGATGAAGGATACTGGCGTCCAGGTGGATATATCAACATCTGTGGTATCGGCATCGGGGGAGAGTTGTACTACCTTGTTCCAATCTGTTCCACAGGTGATTGTTTCCCTAGGTTTGATCACATCGGCAAAGCAAAGTTTGATTGGCAGTTGCCCAAAAGCCAATTGATGGGATACTGCCGATGGGTTGTAAAATTCATATGAAATGTTGGTGTTTTTCCCGCTACCAAATGTATTTACTAGAATTGCCCTGGGAGTAATGATGGCCATCATGAGTTCCTTATCCTGATTCAGGGTGTCATCGGCAAAGTTGAAAAGAAGGGGAAATCTGTTTTCCTCGTCAATATAAGGTACCCAGGCCCTATGATCACGAGAAAGACCATTGTAGAAGTTTTGGAAGAATCTACCGATCTGGTCTTCATTGGCCTCTGTTCCAGGAAGGACAATTATGGCTTCACCAAAATTGAGGGGTGAGCGTGTTGCCGATTCATCATCCCCAAGCACATGGTCTTCAGCAATTTCTCGTGGGAATTGTTGGGCAAAAAAGTCCCATTGCAAATGTTTGTGCATATGGGCATTCAGCCACATGTTGATAAACCACCACGGGCCTCCTAGGTTGTCGATGGGTTCGCCAAGCAGAAGTTTCTGAGACACTTGATGAAGAAGATGATAAGTGGAGCTCAGAAGGTATCGGCCAAGAGGAAACCTTACACCATTAGCCAAAAGTTTAGCTGTGGGGAGGAAGGCGTTGGTTGGTCCTACTGATCGACCACAGAAGATAAATTTTTCTAACCACATATTCAAGAATGTGGCATGTTCCCTCTGGTTAAGTGTCCCAGTCTTCTGGTATTCTTGAATGTATCCCGTCCAACCGCCGATGTTGCGGGTATTCACCCTATATTCAGATTTTCTACCATAAATGGAGCCTTCATTGGCAGTTGAAATATCCAAGCCAGTGAGCATGTGGACATCAGCAAGTGTAGGAGTAGCTGGGCCATGTCCAAACATAAAAGTGTTTGTTGTGTCTGACCAGAAGTAAGCAGCTGCAATCATCATCGATTCATTCTTCTGCATATCGGCAATAGATAACCTAATGCATTAGTCTAACTTCCGTTCTGCCCAGTATACTTGCATCGATCTATTAACCCTCAAGTACCAATCTTTCCACCCTTTGGTGGTTTTGGGCCAAGATCGGAATGTGTCTTTCCATAAATGCAGAGAGAAATTTTGGGCTCTAAAGGGGATTCTGTTAACCTCTGCATTAATCAGATCGGTTGGATCTGGGTTGCCCATTGGTCCTAGGCATTGGACATGCGGCTGATCGGTTGGAATAACTAATTTGTTGCGCAGTTCCTAAGTTTGAAGGATCTGGAGAACAAAAGAAAGGAAAAATCACCAACTGTATGGATTTGCAAAAACTAGGGGAATCAAAGTAAAGGTAATGGAAGTGGAGCGAACCGCGGGGACGTCGAAGTTGATTGCCATTATCTTGAGGAAGATGAGGGCACGAGCCAGAGACTTGAGGTAACACTGGAGAAGGGTTCTTGTTGGTTGAGGTCGTGCAGTGGTTCGTCGGAGTCACCGCCGGAAAGAGAAAATGTCAAAGATTGGAGTCTGAGGGTAGAAGACGAGTGTTCTGGAGGAATCTATTTATAAGCCGCTTGGAGTAGGGGTATTTTGGACTTATCTCTATGCCACGCGCATGTAGGTCAAAGTGGTTCAGATGGATATGGTAACTGTTCGCACGATAATCAGGGGATTGTACAGATGGGTTGATGGCAAGTAATCATGACTTGGAAGAGATATCGGTACAGGATATTTTAATTCTGAAAATGACAGCATTATCATGTTAAGATCTTGACGATGGGTTATTGTTTCGGTATCTTAACCATAATCAAGGCAAGAGTGGTTGGCGATTGTGCGATATTTACTGAAGTGCGTGAATCAGGATTAGATTTGATTGGGTTTGATAACAGATCAGGTTTTGGCTTGGAGAATGAGTTACGGTAATCTGGAGTAAATTTCGGAGCATTAATGGTTTTATACTCCGAAATTGGGGGGCATGTGTTGACACCGTTTTTTGCACATGTTAAAATGATCGGAGTGGACTAATCGGCAAGGGGAAAGTTACTGTATACTTTGATAGCCGATGAAAGCCAGCTTGTAAAGATGGTTGCCAATAGCTGGTGATGCCGATGAAGGGAGGCTTGAAGACTACTGCCGATGAAACAGGGAGTATGCCGATGAAGGAAGACTTGAGGACTACTGTCGATGAAACAGGGAGTATGCCAATGAAGGAAGACTTGAGGACTACTGCCGATGAAACAAGGAGTATGCTGATGAGGGAAGACTTGAAGACTATTGCCGATGAAACAGGGGGTATGCCGATGGGAAGGAGGACGGTGAGATTTCCATCGTAATTGAGGCGGACAGGGAAATAGATAGGAGTTGATTTCCTTTTCTATATTTGTTAGAGTATGATTCATGTAAGAGTCACGTGTTTCCTTAGATATGGGCTTGGTGTCCTAGTTGTGTTTGGTTGTGTCTCTTTAGATCAGGGTATAAATATGGAGTGAGGGGCAATGTAATTAGATATATCAATCAATATCAAAACCAATTTTTACTCCCATTTGCATCTACTTACTTTTCGGCGACTTCGTCAATTTGCATTATTTTCTCTTTACGAGTTCTCATTGATTCGGCGAGCTGCATCGCTTCAGTGTGACCTTCGGCGATCCTCGAGTTCCGCGTGAGTACCTCTTGGCCGTGACTTCCGGGCGTATCGCTGTTGTCAGGACCAAAGTGCTTGTATCTTCATCCTTGTCGATTAACAGGTCAAATCGACTGGCACGCCTTGGATATCGATTCGGGTATTAGCCCTTTGTGTTTGTAGATCCACTTTTGCATCAACACATCCGAAGAAGCATCACTATCCCTTGTCACAACATAAGAGCCACCCTTCTTCTTCTTTGTGAAGGACAACTTCTTCTCTTTCTTCTCCTTCTTTTCTTTCTTCTTCTCTTCCTCATTATCATCACTATTGTAGGGACAATCCACTACAATATGATCCTTGCTCTTGCATTTGTAGCATCTTCTCACATAATCCTTGCTCTTGGTTTGATCTCTTCTCTTTCTTGCACCATAGCCCTTCTTCTTCATGAATTTGCCAAACTTGCGCACAAAGAGAGCTAAGAACTCATCATCAATGTCACTTGTTTCCTCATCATCACTTGACACTTCTTTCTTTGATTTGCCCTTACTCTTGGATGAGGTACCGGCCTTGAATTCCACACTCTTCTTCTTCTTGTCCTCCTCTTGGTCAACCTCCTCCCTTTCCACACATTATGTCTCTTGTGTCATGACATCACCTAGTACTTGGTTAGGGGTTATATCTTTCAATCCTCCTCTTATGATGATCAACCTCAATGTTTCAAATCTTGGAGGTAGATGAGAGACATCATCATCATTCACCTTCTCACCCAATCTCTTCAAGTCATTTACAATTACTTGAAGCCTATGAAACATCTCCGGGATGCTCTCATCATCCTTCATCTTGAAACTTGTCAACTTATCTTTTAGGATGTATAGCTTGGCACTCTTGACCTCCGGTGTGCCTTCATATGTTTCTTCCAACCTTGTCCAAACTTCACTTGCTCTATCAAGATCTTTAATTTGCTCAAACACCTTTGGATCAATTGCATTGTATATGGTGTTTAGAGCCATTGTATTGCATTGCTTGTTTTCTTGCTCTCTTGGGGTTAGACTTGTGGGATCAAGAATTACAAAGTCATTTTCCATTACATCCCACACCTTCTCATGAATTGACCCCAAATGCATTTTCATCTTTCTCTTCCAATAATCATAGGATGTGCATTCGAATCATGGTGGTTTGGTTGCAACATGGTTGAACATGATTTGAGCCATCTTTTCAACACCAAAGGTCGTTAAGCTTTAATCAATTGGTGACCATGGCTCCGATGCCACTTGAAAGGTCCTTAATGGCTAGAGGGGGTGAATAGCCTAATAAAAATTCTACAAAACACTTAGAGGAACTTAATTAGTCAATTAAGAAGCGAAGCTTTTTGCACTAGCTCTACTAAGTGTTGCAAGCCACCTATCCAAGCAATTCTAGTATATTATGATCTCTATGGCACACAATGCTATGTCTAGGTTGCTACTCTCTAAACAAGTGAGTATGCAAGAATTAAATACTAAGAACTACAACTATCACTACACAAGAGTATATGAAAGTAATGCAAGTGATAGATATAGTTACCAATGCCGGCAAGAGACAGTTGATCACAATATGAATACCAAATGAACCAAGGAGACAAAGTTGACACAATGATTTTCTCTTGAGGTTCACGTGCTTGCCGGCACGCTACGTCCCCGTTGTGTCGACCACACACTTGGTGATTCGGTGGCTAATATGTGTTTCACAAACCTAGCCCAACAAATGGGCGCTGCAAGAACCGAGCCACAAGTGAAGGTAACTCAATGACACGAGCAATGTATTAGAGCTATCTTATGACTTCTTCATCGGGGAAGGTGCAATACCCCTCACAAATCACCAGGAGATGGCCACGAACAATCATCGACTCATGCCAATGCTCCTCCACTGCTCCAAGCCGTCTAAGTGGTGGCACCACCAAGAGTAACAAGAAAACCACAGCAAAACATTCCTCAAGTGCCCCTAGATGCAACCACATAAGCAAATGCACTTGGAATCACTCAATCTCACTTTGATTTGCACTATCAAGCAAGGAGATGAGTGGGAGGGAGTATGCTTAGCTCAAAGGGATGTCAGGTATATCAAAATGCCAAGAGTGTTGCCCTAGAGCTGGCCAACATCTATTTATAGACCCCCTCCAAATAACATACCCATTGGCTAATTCATTGGGCTGATTGCGTGTGCACCGGACACGCTGCAGGTAGCACCAAACACGTCCGGTGCCTATGCGTCTGGTGTATCGCCAATTGACACGTGTCCTAGCCATTTGAATATTACCGTTGGCGCGCAACGGCTACACACGCGCGCTTGCTAAGTTCGCATCGGACGCGTCCGGTGTACAGACTGGACGTGCTATGCCTCAACATCCGGTGCAACTCAGAGAGGTTTTAAATTCCATTTTTGATGACTGGACATGTCCGGTCGCCTTGACCAGACGCGCCCAGCGTCTAGTGCCTTCTGCGCCATTGAGTTTGCTTGGCAGAGTCGCGTCCAATCATTCCCGAGTGGCAGCATTCGGTGCTTCTGCATAGTGGCCCTTAACCTAGGGTATGCCACCGGACGCGTCCAGTCCCATGGGTCTAGTGTCTGGTGCTTCTTCTTCAGCGATACTGAGGCTAGGGTTAGCCACTAGACACGTCTGGTCCAACGGGGCCAGCGTCCGATGCAGCGTCTGGTTCTACTCAGTGAGCACCACTTTACCATTTCTTCAACCTCTTTGCAAATGTGCCAACTCCACAAGTGTTCCACTATATGTGTGAGTTAGCATTTTCACAACATTTGAAAGGGTATTATGTTAGCACACTAGGTCCTAATGCAAATGCATGTATGGATTCACCTAGTGGCACTTGATAACCGCATTAACCGAGATTCTCCCCTCTTAATAGTACAGCTATCGATCCTAAATGTGATCACACTCTCTATAGTGTCTTGATCACCAAACAAAAAATGGCTCCTATGGTTATACCTTTGCCTTGATCCCATTTTTGTTTTTCTCTTTCTTCTTTTCAAGTTGAAGTGCTTAATCATCATGGCTGATCACTCCAAATCACAGCCGACCACCAAAGATCTTCGACCAAGCACTCATAGTGCCTTGCCTACCACCTAGGAACCATGGCCAAGCACACCATTGCCTTGCCAACCACATAAGAAGTGTGGCCGAGCACTTCACTTGATCATGGATCTAACCTCTCACAACTACACACTTAGCAAATAGGTTAGTCCGATTAGGTTTCATCAATTAGCCAAAACAAAACTAGGGCTTTCACCAGCCTCCTGATGTGGTACACTCTGACAATGCTAGTCTCGCGAAGACCATGGCCCTTCAGAGTCACAATGGCTTTGAGGAGGTTGCCGAGCCTCTTCTGCTCCTTCATGATGGGCCCATACTTCCACACGTCCGGCGCCTCCTCGATCAGGCAGCCAGTGAAGATCGGTAGGAGGGCGGTGGCGTTGTTCTTTAGGTTGAACCAGTTCCTGTGCCATCCCTTGTTGGACTTCAATAGCAGGATGAACATGTAATCCTATGACCGGTTGACCCAGAGACGGATGCTCGGCCATCCCATCGGCACCACTAGGTCCGCCTTCTTCTTCTATAGCTCGACGATGAAGAAGTACTTCCATAGCTTGAAGTGGGGCTTGATTCCTAGGTACCCCTCACACAGCACGATAAAGGCCAAGATGTGCTGAATCCCATTGGGATTCAGATGCTGCAGCTCGAGCCTATTGTAGTGTAGAAACCCTCGAAGGAATCGGTGGGGAGGAATCATGAGCCCACGCTCGTGGAAGGGGACGAAGGAGATGCCATAGCCATCAGGCGGCGACGGTTTTACCAGGTATGATCCACTCTATCACCGTAGTCCTCGTGTGGAGAAGGCCCTTCTTAACTAGACCCTCCATGCGTGCGTGGTAAACATCAGAGCGAAGCCACGGCTCCATTGAGGAATAGGGATGATGATGCAAAGGCTCTGGTAGTGGTGTAGGGGTGAGGACAAGAAATCCCAGCGAAGGCGGCGCAGCGGCGGCGGAAGCAGGGGAGAGCAGAGTGCACGGACGCTAATGATGGAGAAGCCGAGAGGGTAAGGTTGCGTTTTGGGTTAAGAAAATAGAGGAAAACCCCATCTATAAGAAGGTGGAGCATTAGGCGAACCACCTGCCTCGATTCACGCACCTACCCTATCCCATCAACCGTCATGCCTCTCTGCCCTCTCACGAGCCACACACACGCTACCTCTGGCTGCCGCCCACTTGGGAGCCACACACACGCCACCTCTGGCTGCTCCCACAAAAGACACGCTAGACGGTGGTTCGTTTCCTTAGGTGGGCCAAACCACCGTAGGTGAGAAGGGATACAGAGCTGAAAACGCTCCCACGGCCCATTAAGGCCAAGGAGTTCAAAGGCTAGCCCACCAAGTGGGTTCACAGCTGCTCTAGGGCACCCTAGAGTGAGGGGAGGTTACGGATGGGCCTGCTAGCAGCTAATACCTGAGGCGCACGAAGCACCATGGGCATCCTAACCCTTGTTTCGAGTCTTGTATGATGCGAGGTCCATGGTTTTTTCCCCAAAGAAAGGCAACGAGCCCTCGGACTGGTCGAACGGATCCGGGAAACTATATGGACCAGCCGCTAAGAATCTGGAGTTGGTCACTAGCTGACCTCAAACTGGCCCCCCGCGAAGGGGATGCTGGGGCTCCACTCGAACAAGCCCGTTGACAACTCATCGAGCATCGTGCTTCGTCCAATGAGGAAAGTATGGCATGGCTCAGCCCCTCCGTTCTAACGAATGAACGCACGAGGGATGATGACCGCAAGATGAATTGACCCCTCGATCGGACCCCTATTACACACAAGCGCTCGAGGGCTCGAAATCACAAAGAGACTGAACACGCGGTCGTAGACAAACAACGGATCACCTCCGGTTGCAGAAACCATGAATAGGGTGACATGGGAAATCAGGCAACCGACTCCAACCGGCCCCTAGTGCCTCAGGGGCTCAGGCCATCAGATCCTGACTCGAGAACCCAACCGGCCACACAGGCTGCGGTTGGAATGGACACGGGTGAACACCCCAATCAGGAGAGACACACGAGTTCATGGCTCCAAGGGAGAGTACCAAAATGCTTAGCCTCCGACCGACTCCCCAGTTGGTCGTAGGCTCAGGGGCTACACCCATTGGGTACGCTCGCGTGCACCCGACGAAGAATGGATTACCATCAAGTCTCCTCCTCCTCGGGGGCTAGGCGCCTGTACCCACTCAGCGCGCCTCCACGGCCTTTGCCAGTCCTTCTTGTGGAGGCTAGGCACCTAAATCCTACCCGATTATCTTACGTGGTACAAAGGGGAAAATACCAAAGTTCCAGTGAACAGCCCACCTCCATAGCGTAGTGGCCACAGGGACAACAAAGCGAATACAAGCTTTCATTAAGCTAAAAACACAAGCCCTCGGCTTTTACAATATCACGCAGAGCATGTGCGAAGAGTTCTAGGACTACAGGCGACCGCATACCTCACCAAGCCCCTCGATAGCCTCCTCCCGTCCCACTCGCTCATGGCGATCCACCAAGAATCTCTAGTAGCTGGGAGGAAGTCATCCTTGTCGCAGTCCATCACCCCATTGCGCGGCAGGAAGAACACCACCGAGACTGCTCCGCACCTTGGAGCATGAAGCGGAACAAGGGAGCCAAGATCCTTGTTCTCTTGCCCCCATGTTCTGCTGCCTCTGCCTTGTTGGAGCATCCTATAGGCCCCTTGCATCCTAGGGGTGCATGGACCTTTCCCTGGCACCACCCTTCCTCCCCTCCATCCTCTAGTCTAGAATCTAGGACAGGGGCTTGTTTGAGACCCATGATGCTCTCTCCTTATGAGAGATCTTCTAGCATCGTGGCCCCCAGACATGCCCAAGGAGGCTTCAGAGGGAAGGAGCTTCCAAGCGCAATTATGAGAAATCTTCTGGCATCAAGAGGAGTGGCTGAAGCCACCCCTAGTGAAAAGCAAGAGCCTCAAACCAACTAGTGCTATAACTCGAGCCATGAAGGCTTCAAAAGCAGAGGCATCTTAATTTATAGCCGAGGCAACGAGCCATCATCCAAGGCACCACAGCACATGCCCATGATCGCACAACGAAGGTGCCTGAGTGTAGGATGATGGCACAGTCTCCCCATGAGGCTGATCCTTATCTAGAATCTAGAGCCAGTACTCACACGCGGCACGCCATTCTGTGAAGTGACAATGACGAAAAGTACTCCCATGCACCCACAAACGACAGATCACAAAAAGCCTATGCAGAAGTGTCCCACTCCTCCACAGGCTCATGGGCTACTATCGGGTATCAATATCAGGGTACCCAGCGTAAGGGGTTTAGCAGACGCAAACTCCAAACTACCTGAATGATTAAATACGAAAGCTACAGCCTTTTCGACCCCACAAAGGGGTCTTCGCCTTGTCCGACCCCGAGGGCAAGGTCTCTACCTCGTCCGACTCTGAGGGTGCGGCCTCCACCTCATCTAACCCTGAGGGCGGGTTTTCGCCTCGCCCGATCCTAAGGGGGAGATCACCGTCTTGATCCCAAAGGTACAGAGGTCAACCGCAATACCAAGGTCTGTATCCTGCCACACTCTCTGCCACACCGGGCGTACACTGTGCAGCACCGACTTTCAAACAGTGTTGTAGGCGCCATCATCTGTCATGCCAGGCGTACACTGTGCAGCACCGACTTGCGATAGTGTTGTGGGTGCCACCATCTACCATACCAGGCGGACACTGTTCGTGCTGTTAGATGCAGCAGAGCTTTAATAGTATGGTAGGCGATGGTGAATCCCCGTATGGCCTCTGTCAGGGGGCTCATTGACCATTCCGTCTACTCGGATAGAATGGGAGACAAGACCGGCGCACGTCGTCTGCACACCTTTTGGAGCAGCTAACAGGGCTCCGGCATGGTGCCACTTCCGCCATGCTCTACAGGGTCAGCAGGACCCACGCGAAGAGGAGAACGACGTAGCCCCGGAAGCCTTTTTCTCTTTCTTCTTTTCCTCTTTTTCTTCTATCTTTTTCCCCATGTAGCCTTCTCTCTCCCCTTGGTCTATAAAAGGGGAGGCAGGACACCATTCAGGGGAACGAAGAGAGCTCGAACGATTGAGAGCTCAAGAGACCAAAACACCCAATCAACGAATCAGTAGACACATCGAGCAATCGAACCCCAGAGACTTGGGAGCACCTCCCTCTCTCGACCGTTTGTAACCCCCTACTACAAACCAAGTGCTGGTAACACGAGCAACCCAAAACTGGACGTAGGGACATTCAGCCCAAACCAGCATAATCCTCGTGTCCTCTTAGCACACCATCCGGGCCTGACACGCAATACACAAATTTACTAGCCGGTTGATTAGAAACACCGACAACTATTTAGAGCTCCTGTGAACGAGGAGACATTTATGACGTACTTCATTCACATGATTATATCATGCAAACAAAGTAATTTCTTAATTTCGTATGGGAGTACACTTTCCTCATTCCACTTCAAGAACTCAACAAGGTCCTTTATTAGTAGTACTTCTACAAGTCATGCTTGCATGTCTTTCTTATCTTTGGTTCGTTTGCATCTTCCTTTTGTCCTTAAACTTATTTCATGTCAAAATGATACTATAAGGAAGGATTTGAATTGTTCATTTTCTAATTGATGTGCTTAGCTCAGTTGATAGATTTAACCTGTCAAGCCTTAATCTTTTCATTTCCTTTCGATCCACATCTAATGACTCCATCTTAGTGGCCATATTATACATTCAAAATGTACATTCCACCATTACTAGATTACTCCGCAATGAGGTACTCAATTAGAGTGCCCGCATACGTTTGTGGAGAGTCAGTTAACCGACTCTCCACCTTCTTAAGATTTAGCATTGGTGTGATTTTGGGATTGAACCCCTTATAGCCCTCAATCCATTGAGTGCTTAATAACCATGACACAATTGAAATGCACAGTCAATACTAGAATAGCGTGAGAGCTACCCCAAACTTCTCTTGCTGTGCGGGATACACTAAAAACACATGAGTCATCACAAACTTCTCCCGCTATGCAGGATTTGAATAGCATAAGTACTATGCCAAAACTTCTCCCGCCATGCGGGATAATTCCCTATAAGGGACATAAATACCATAATTGGCTCTCAGGACATAGGAAGTGCTTGAACATTCAATACATCAAATTCAGAAATAAACCCGAATACTCTATAACACACATGTTTAATCCGACGTTGGTCAAATTAGACATGGATCTTACTTATTGCAACTCTTATCATAATGATTGAAAATACATATTCTATTTACAGTAACGAAAACTTAGGCATGACGAACAAAAACATTCACTTATACTTCATTTTCCGATTAAATCTTCCCGTTGGTTCCAATTTAATTAGAAAATTAATAAACTAATAATAATGGAAGCTTTTGGTGAGAGAAAACTGAATTCATTTTAGCCCAAAACAGTCCAAAACTAGCTTAACTCAAGCCTTTTCATTCACATAGCCCAGCATTGCAGCCTATTCGCATGCAGCCGAGTAACCTCAAGCGTTGATTGAAATCAACGGTTGTCTATCTTTTCCTCTTTGGCAAATACCTTAATTTAACGTTTGTCAAAATTGAAATATACAAACATTCTTCCATAATAATTCTATATCACCGTTGGGCAGAAATAGAATTAATGCATAAAACTCATAAATAAAATTATAATATTGCTATTATCAACTTTGGTCAGAAAAATAGCGATATTATAAATACAACATTCTTCTACATTAATTCTATATCACCATTGGATAGAAATAGAACTAATACATAGAAAAACTCATGAATAAACTTATAATATTGTTATGCAACATTCTTCTACATTAATTCTATATCACCGTTGGGCAGAAAAAGAATTAATGTATGGAAAAACTTATGAATAAACGTATAATATTGTTATCACAAACGTTAGTCAGAAAAATAATAATACCATAATTTAACTTCAACAAAAAATGACTACTCCTCCAATTAAATTTTTTCCATTGGTTCCAAATTTAATTAGAGGATAAACAAAATCATTGCAGCGAAAACTTAAGCTTAATTCTTGAATTTTACACACAGGAAAAACTCCTCAAAACTAATTTTACTTGAGCCAATAATCAATTTCTAGGAAAAAACTAAATTCAATGGAAAAAGAAAAAAGAAAAAAAGGCTCAATCTGCTCTTGTTCATTTGACCCGAGCAGAAATCGGCCTGGCCTGCCTGCCTTGTATGCGCGCTCCCACCTAGGCTGAATCCGGCCCAGTGTGCTCTACGCCGTCCGATGGAGATCGGTGGCTACGCGTTGATCTCAGAGGGACAAAAGCGGCGCGGAGGCCGGCACCCTAAAACCCTAGCTCATTCTATCTCCCTCCCCTTTCTCTCTCAACACTGCTCCCCAAAACCCTAATGATGGAGAGGCAGCGGCAGCCGCCCATGACGGCCGGAGGAAGGTGACGGCACCGCTATAGGCCCCCTCGCCGGCGCGCGTGTTCGCCCAAGGATGAGCGCGCCGTCATTGAGCGGCCTTGTGGCGGTGCCCTGAGCACGTGTACGCTGCGCGTCGAAACACCGGCGAGCCGGTGGCTCGGGGAGATCCCGCGCGGTGGCAGGGTCTTCTTCCCGCATGACGGCGGTGGCGACGGTGGCAAGAGAACCCGGGTAGGTACCCTCCCCTCTCCGTCCTATCTTCTAGTCTCTTCCCAGAGTGGATCCGGTCTAGGGTTAGGGTTAGGGTTCGGTTAGGGTTCGATCCTCTAGGGCAAGCGCGCACGTCGGCCAGAGGACTGGCAGCGGCGCCTGGGGCATCCGCCACGGGTCCTGCTTCTTCTTCCTAGATGGATCCGGTGAGCTCCTTCCTTTCCTCTCGGGTTCTTCCCCTTCTTGGGGTTTCTATTTTCTACCGACGGCCGTCGGTCCAAGATCCGGCGGCCGTTGTCTCGGTCTTGCGGCGTGGCGTCGCAGGTGGTAGCCGCTAGGTCCGGCGGCCGCCGCTTTTCACTCGAAATCGGCAATCCTCTCCTTCTAATTGCTTCTACCCCGACTAGATCTACACCATAGAGGGCTCCGATACCAATGTTAGCGTCCTAGGATCATCTAGGTGTAGATCTTTGGGTCTAGACACTTCTATTTGGGTTAATACGACCAAATCATGAACTGGAGAGGAAGAGAAAACTTAGAGAGAGAGAGTAGAGGCCCATACCTTCAGGCTTGGCAGAGGAGGTAGGGGAGAAAGAAGTCGCCATGGTAGTGGCGACATAGTGCGGGGCGGTGAAGTCCAGAGGACGGCGGCGCGGCTAGCGGTGCTTCCCATCACTGCAGCCCGCCCGCGATCGGATAGGGCCTTCTAGGGTTCTTCGGTGGGTTAGTGGCGGTGGTGAACTTCGTGCCTCGTGCCCCCGGCCCCCACCTTTCTCTTTTATAGCGCTGTGTGACAGGGGCCCACCGACCAGGAGTCGGTAGAGCGTCCCCGATCAGGACATAGTCAAGGGGTCCGACTCAATCGTTGGATTGAGTCGGATGAGATCAATCCTAACACATGCTGCCATGATCCTGGACTTGTTTGGCCTCATGGGTGCCTATGCTGCTGGGAGCTGCAGGAGAGTCAGGACAAGTGCTTACATCTTGGCATTGGTGGTTGGGGTTTCCGCATATATTGTTGTTCTTGTTGTTGTGTCCATAGGTATCGCAAAATGGATGAAAAGAGTCATGTATATATGGGATGAGAGAACGGCTGATCCGGTGCTTCTCTCTAGAAGATCTGTAGAACCTGATGCCAAGAGCATAGAAGGGGAAGTCATGGGTGTGTGAAGGTTGTAGCCGTGTAATTATCTTCGGTAATGTATCTTTTTGAACATTACGTAGGCATCCAAATCTAGCATATTGTCTTTTAGAGGCCATTGCTGTAATTGCTGTAATTTGACTAATTGATTGCGGCATTTCTTCACAACTCCTTTACTACTGGCGCCTGAAAACTCCATTCCGTCCAGCAGAACCATGTTCCTTGGAACTTTGAATAAGAAAACAAGGCCCATGGCCCATACGACTGCCGTGACCCGCTGGATTCCAATCAACAGGCTCATGAGTTAGAAAATGATTGACCGTTACTCGTAATTCCTACGTTTGTTTGGTTTGGTTAATACCGTTTGTTTGGTTTGGTTAATACCAGTTTAAACACTAAGGCCCCGTTTGGTAGAGCTACGGCTGAGAAGAGATAAAAACAGCTCATGTGAACAGTGTATCAATAGTGAATGCGTCATAGAAGTTAGAGCCGGTAGGAGCTCTACCAAACGGGGGCCTAAGGCCCCCTTTGGAACGCGGGATTTTTTCCCGTTTCCACGTTTTTCTTGTGAAAAATAAACTGAATCCTGTGAAATTCCTGCATTTCAAAGGGGCCTAAGCAGGCAACGTTGTGGGCGTGCGAACGCACACATTCCGGTTGACTTTGGACTTTGCCCTAGAAATGAAAATGAAGTAGTGGTCAGAATTGAATTACAAAATTCATGATTCATGAAGAATATATACTGTAAAAAAATTCTGGCTAGGGCAACCCCTTTTATGCATATTGGAAAATACTTTAATGCAATTTCATATTCTCACTTTCGTTATGCTATAGCGACCATCCTTTTTTTTTTACTTCATTCATGCAAGCAGTCAATTTTCTTTTCATCCAACCTTTGTTACTCCATCAATTCTAGGATTGGGCATTAAACCCCCCTAGAAGCAATAAATTAACGCATGGTCTCCTGCCCTTTTGCACGCCACCTCAAATTCCTTCACTTTATTTAAAAAAAATATTCTTAACCCTTTTTACATCATGCAAGTAAGTTGAATTATTATATTGCAATTCTTGTATAAGACTTTTTACCATCAGTCATCCCTCGATCAACCTCATTCCTGTGAAATTCCTATACAATTCCTGTGAAATTCCTGCGTTCCAAAGGAGCCCTAGGCAGGCAACGTTGTGGACGTGCGAACACACACATTCCGGTTGACTTTGGACTTTGCCTTAGAAATGAAAATGAAGTAGTGGTCAGAATTGAATTACAAAATTCATGATTCATGAAGAATATATACTGTAAAAAAATTCTGGCTAGGGCAACCCCTTCTATGCATATTGGAAAATAATTTAATGCAATTTCATATTCTCACTTTAGTTATGCTATAGCGACCATCCTTTTTTTACTTCATTCATGCAAGGAGTCAATTTTCTTTTCATCCAACCTTTGTTAGAGAAATAACCTTTCATCCACTTCGATTTTGAGCTTTAGTCTTGGTATTTTTTGCGTCCGAGAGTAAAGGAAGAATTAGTCCCGGTTGAAACTATCAACAGGGACTAAAGGCCCCTGTCCTGGCATGCTTTCGCAGCAGGCCACCTTTAGTCCCGGTTGGTGTTACCAACCCGGACTAAAGGTCCTTCAACCTTTAGTCCCGGTTGGTGTCACCAACCCGGATTAAAGGTCTCCCACCCGGGACTAAAGGTACCCCACATGTCAATTCAAAAGAAGAGTGTCCAGGACCCTGTCACATGTGGTGTACAGCTGAATTGGTAAGGAGTTTATGCGCGAGGAAAGAGGTCCTGAGTTTGAATCTCACACATCGCAAGAGAGGTCTCCCTACAATTTTGTTTATTTTTCTCCTGAGGATGGACCTTTAGTCTCGGTTATGTGACCCGGGACTAAAAGCCAGGACCTTTAGTCCCGGATTCGTAGTCCCGATTGGGAAACCGGGACTAAAGCCAGTTCCTAACCGGGGCTACAGCCCATTTCTCTACTAGTGTTACTCCATCAATTCTAGGATTGGGCATAAAACCCCCTAGAAGCAATTAATTAACGCATGGTCTCCTGCCCTTTTGCACGCCACCTCAAATTCCTTCACTTTATTTTTTTAAAAAAAATATATTCTTAACCCTTTTTACTTCATGCAAGTAAGTTGAATTATTATATTGCAATTCTTGTATAAGACTTTTTACCAATAGTCATCCCTCGATCAACCTCATTCACCTGAGGGGTATGTCCATCTTTGATCGATCGTCATCACTTTTCGTTACCATGTTCTCTCCCTGTTCTAAATTATAGGTTGTTTTATTTTTTCTAGATACATTTTTTATTATGCATATATATATAGAGTATATCTAGGTGCACAGATACATATTTTGAGATAATCCTCAAAATGAAATATATCGAAACTGAACTCCGCACTTTTGCCTATCTCGCCCAGGGGTAAAAAGGTAAATTTGCGCCCCACTTAGCATTGTAAGTGACCAGATCTAACGGAAGGGCCATATAAGGAAGCAAAGTTGTATTTCGGGCCAAATAAGTAACTTCAAAACTAAAAGAGTCAAGAAAGCGGGACTTTTTTTATGGCCAAGAAAGTAATTCATAGAGAATATCTAGGTGCATAGTAAAATTTATGTATATAGAAAAGTCAAAATGACATATAAATTAGGATGGAGGGAGTAAGATAGAACGGACTTGATTCGAGAAAAAAACAATATGATAAATTGGCAGTATTAGGTACAATCCCAGTGTGTTGCCGCGGCATTTGGAAAGAAATTTACAAATATAAACATTAAAGAGGTTGATGGGAACATGGAATAATTGCATCATGAGTATATTTGAGATTTGAGATTTTTATAGTAGTTGGACAGGTAAATCCAAGAGAATGCAAGTAATGTATGTTTCAGTTCCGTATAGTTACCATGTACCTTCATCAAGGTAATACAAAAGACACCGAACCTAGTCTACATAGGGAAGACATAAGTGAGAGAAAATAATAGGAGGAGAGTAAGTGTTAACTCAGATTAAAGTCATAATATACCTCTAACAACACATTGCACATTACATAAGATATGAAAATGGTCGAAATATTTTAATGAATAAAACTGAATTGGAACACAACGCGTCAATGGGAAGGGAAAAAATGTATCTGAATGTGGCTAATAGCTTAGTCATTTTAAACGATTAACCTAAGCACAATCTGCAATGACATTGATAACACAATAAGCGTCTTGTGCATATAAGAGATCTAACTTGCAGTGGAGTTGTGCATGTATGTCTCTGTTCATCATGATTTTATTGGGTTACAAACGCAAATCGTCAACTTTACTAAGAAGCAGTTTTTTCACTCTCTCATCTTTTCTACAATCCTTCACTACAGGAAACTGGATCTTTGCCGAGTGCGTAGAGGTTTGCCGAGTGGCAAAACTCGGGCACTCGGCAAAGAGCCACTTTGCCGAGCGCCAAACCCAACACTCGGCAAAGAACGCTTTGCCGAGTGCCTGACTCTCGGCAAACTCAGGCACTCGGCAAAGAAGTTCTTTGCCGAGTGCCGGGCTCTCGGCAAACATGAGCACTCGGCAAAGAGTGCCAGGGGGCAAACGACATCCATGGCCGTCACCTTTGCCGAGTGCCGGCCGTTAGGCACTCGGCAAAGAGCTGCCATGTGGCCGGCTTAGGGGCCAACAGGCCGGCTCGCCTTTGCCGAGTGCCACGTGGTCGGCACTCGGCAAAGGACCTCTTTGCCGAGTGCCAGCCCTAGCACTCGGCAAATTTTTTTTTTATTTTGGCCACCAGTTTTGTTGTGAAGCATTCCTACAGTATCATGATCAACATGTTCAAATTTGGCACATTTTTAGTACATTTTGCTATATTTTTCACTTTATTTCGATTTGTTGAATTTTTCCGGAAAATGTAGGTTTGAACTGTGGGTGCATCGAATATTCGATTTGAATGATTCAAAAAATGATATTCTTGTTTTTGAGTGTAAAGTTAGGCCAAATCCATGAACTAACCCAAAATTTTGATCAACGTGCGCACGGGGCAACGCCACCATCTTTCGTGCGGGCGGTTTTTTAATTCTAAAAAATGCAAACGAATTCTGAAAATCGCGAAACTTGTCGAGATGTCATGATATCGTATGCGTTTGCTGTGGTCAAAATTTGAAAAAGTTTCAAGCATGTTGCACGTACGATGTTCACAAACCAGTACATCAGAGATATCACATGTGGGGATGTACTGGTTTGTGAACATCGTACATCAGAGATATCGTACGTGCCACCCCAGTCCGGCCCCGCCGCGTCGCCGCCACACCGTGCCCCGGCCGGCCCCGGCCCCGTCCCCTGCCCCGACCGTGCCCCGCCGTGCCGCGCCGGCCGGCCCCGGCCCTGGCCGCGCTCGCCTCCCGGCCCTGCCCCGGTGCCGCGCCGCCCGGCCCTGCCCCGGCGCGCCGCCTCGGCCCCGTCCCAGCGCCGCCGTGCCATCGCGTTGCCACCCCGGTCCGGCCCCGCCGCGCTGCCGCCCCTGGCCCCAGCCCCTTGCCGCCGTCCCCGGCCCTGGCCCCTTGCCCCGGCCGGTCGGAGAAGAGGAGGAAGGAAGAGGGGGAAGAAGGAGAAGGAGAAGGAGAGGAGGAGGAGGAGGAGGAGGAAGCGCCGCCAACCAACCCGTCCCCGACGCCCAGCCATCCTCGCATGTCGTCGACCACACCTCGCTCGGTGGCCCACCAGTCCATCCACGCCATCCTAGGTACACTCTCTTTTCTCCTTTTCCCTTTCTCGTAGTAGTGTAGCCGTGTGTTGTGTTGTGGTGGTGATGGTGGTGGAGGTGGTGGTGTGGTTGTGGTGGAGTAAATGGAGGTGTTTGTGGAGGTGGAGGTGGTGGTGGGGTTGTGGTGGTAGTGGTGATGGAGGTGGATGTAGAGTTGGAGGTGGAGGAGGTTTTATGGCTTCATAATTAAAGTATATGGTTGTGATGTATGCTTGTGGTGTTAAATGTGTACTTGTGGATGTTTGTGTGGTTGCTGGCCATCGTGCCGATGATTTTTTGTAGGTTTTGGGAACCTCACCGTGCAGGGGAGGTTCTGCCGATTTTTTTGGAAATGACAGTATTTTCTTGTTTTGCAGAGAAGAGCGGATCCGGAGTAGCCCCGCGCCGTGCCGGTCTGCCTGCACAGCGTCGCCTCACCACAGCACTGCCACCCTAGGTATAACCCCTGTACCCGTACCTTGGTCGTAGATCTCGTCACCTAGTTAGGCGTCTCCTGTCCGAAAGAGATACGGTTCCCACCGTATCTCTTTCGGATTGTCCATATTTTTTGGACAGCCCATGGATGCGTAGATTGGTTAGCTTCCATGTTCTGCTCCTATCCGAGTCGGAGTTTCGGCAGCACCTCCCCATTGTTCTCCGGATACACACTCTCCTTTGTAGGACGTGTATCGGAGAACAGCGGGGAGGTGCTGCCAAAATTCCATCTCGAATAGGAGCGGAGCATGGAAGCTAACCTTATCTACGCATCCTCAGGTCGGATTAGGACCTATCCTTCACCTATTAGATGGTAGGAACGCCATGTAGATGCAATTGCTGGTTTTATTACTCGCTTACATATGTGTATGACAGAGGATGGATAACTATGAGTGGATGTACACGGGCTACGCAAGTAAGAGCCATGAATGGGTTAGGGGGACCGGTCATTTCCTAGAGCATGCATTTGGTAGGGCTGCTAAAGGGTCGAGTCGGATGCCGTGTCCCTGCAGCAAATGTAAGAACACGAAAAGAAAATGAAAGAGTCAGGTGGTGAGAGATCTTTACAAGCACGGATTCGTTGCAAACTATACCCGCTGGATCTACCATGGTGAAGGCGATCATATTAGAGAGGAGGTGGTGAGACCACGCCTCGAGGAGATGATGGAGATGCCGGGATGGCAGACTTTCACGATGCACGGTTCGTTGAAGGATTGGAGGAGGAGGAGGATCCAGAGGAAACCGCAAAGGCATTCTTAGCCATGCTGGATTCAGCACAGAAGCCCCTTCATGAGAAGACAATGGTTTCGCAACTGGATGCCATTTCACGCCTAATAGCGTTGAAGTCGCAATTGAGCCTGAGTCGAGACGGCTTCGATGCCATGTTGATAGTTTTGGGCAAACTGCTTCTAGAGGGTCACATCCTACCGAAGAACACGTACGAGTCACAGAGACTCCTTCGTGCACTTAAGATGCCGTATGAGCCGATCCATGCTTGTCCAAACGGGTGCGTCCTATTTAGGGGAGACCACGAGAAAGCAACACACTGTCCAAAGTGCAACGCCTCTAGGTTTGTGGAGGTAGACGGTAGTGATGGCAAGAAGAAACAGTCTAAGATCCCCGAGAAGGTCCTACGGTACCTTCCTTTCCTACCGAGGATACAACGGCTGTACATGACAGAGGAGTCCGCGAAACAAATGATATGGCACAAGAATGGCAAAAGATACAGTCCTGACAAGATGATACACCCATCGGATGGTGACGCATGGAAACACTTCGATGACATGCATCCTAGCAAAGCTATGGAGGCTCGGAATGTACGTGTAGCGCTGGCAACAAATGGGTTCAACCCGTTTGGAATGATGGCGGCCCCATACACTTGTTGGCCCATTTTCGTGATCCCCCTCAATCTTCCCCCGGCGTCATTTTTGAACCCCGAAACGTGTTCTTGTCGCTGATAATACCTGGACACCCGAGCAACAATATGGGTGTGTAAATGTAGCCAGTGTGGGATGAATTGCAAGATGCTTGGGAAAAGGGGGTACTGACGTACGACCGAACTACAAAGAAGAACTTCACAATGCATGTGTGGTACCAGTATTCAATGCATGACTTCCTGGCGTATGGCATATTCAGCGCGTGGTGTGTTCACGGGAAGTTCCCTTGCCCAACATGCAAGGCAGCTGTGATGTTCACCTGGCTGAACAAGGGTGGCAAGTATTCTTCGTTTGACAAACATCGTCAATTCCTGCCTGACAACCATGAATTCAGAAGAGACATCAAGCACTTCACGAAAGGTGTTGAAGTCACCGACCCCATTCCTTAGATTATGGGCGGTACCGAGGTCCTTGCCGAGATAGAGGCTCTCCAAATTGATGAAGTCAAGGGTGGTTTTATTGGATATGGTACCGAACACATGTGGACTCATATATTGGGCTTGACTAGGCTCCCTTACTTCAAGGACCTTCTTCTTCCACACAACATCGATGTAATGCACACAGAAAAGAATGTCGTTGAGGCACTCTGGGCAACACTCATGGACATAAAGGAAAAGTCAAAGGACAACGTTAAGGCTAGACTGGACGTGGAAAAGATGTGTGATAGACCAAAGCTAGTGATGAAGACCCCTACGCCCGGCAAGAGATGGAAAAGGGGCCCGACCGATTACATCCTGAAAAGGGGCAATAGGAAGGAAGTACTGCAGTGGATCAAGATGTTAATATTCCCTGATGGGTATGCGGCGAATCTGAGTAGGGGAGTGAACTTCAAGACTATGAAAGTCAACGGGATGAAGAGTCATGACTTCCACATATGGATTCAACGGCTCCTTCCTGCGATGACCCGGGGATACCTCCCCGAGCCAGTGTGGCGCGTACTGGCAGAGTTGAGCTATTTCTTCCGCCAGCTTTGTGCCAAGGAGTTATCTCGGGCCGCGATTGCTGAACTGGAGCGTCTTGCACCTTTGTTGCTCTGCAAGATGGGGATGATCTTTCCACCCGGCTTCTTCCTGTCGATGCAACATCTGATTTTGCACCTACCGCACGAGGCACGTTTGGGGGGTCCGTGCAGGCCCGTTGGTGCTATCCAATCGAGAGGTGTCTAAAGGTTCTTCGGAAAAAGTGTAGAAATAAAGCCAAAATTGAGGCTTCTGTGGCAGAGGCATTTATTCTAGAGGTGTCGAACTTCACAACGGCGTACTATAATGAGACCCTTCCCAGCGTGCATAATCCACCCCCTCGTCACAACGCCGTCGAGAGTTCATCGAACCTCAGCCTTTTCACAGGGCAACTCGGAAGAGGAAGCGCAGGTACCCCCAAGAACTTGCGAGATTATGAGTGGCGCACTATCTTCCTCTACGTGTTGTTGAACCTTGAAGAAGTGAATCCTTATCAGAGGTAAGTTCTCAATGAGCTTGTTACATACGCCGTCACTATCCTCCACCTATCGATCTGACCCCCTTGTCTCTTGTTTTTTCAGGGAATTTATTAATGAATACTGGAGAGGGAATAGGGCTCCTTCCCCTCAAGAAGAAGACCATCTTCTCAAATATGGTGTGCCCGATTTTATTTCCTGGTTCTGTACGAAGGTATTTGTGTTGAATTGTATGGATGAAATGTGATATATATATGATATATGTGATATTGTATGGATTTGTGTTGAATATATGTGATATTGCATGGATGGAATGTGAAAAAAACTGAAAAAAAAATTTTACCCAGATTTGCCGAGTGCAAACACTCGGCAAAGCTGGGGAAGTTTTTCCCAGCACAACAGCTTTGCCGAGTGCTGACACGGCACTCGGCAAAGTGACCATAAGTTTGCCGAGTGTCAGCACTCGGCAAAGATTGTTTCAAAAAAAATTACTTTGCCGAGTGCCTGTCAGAGCGGCACTTGGCAAATATTATTTTTTTAAAAAAAATTAAAAACTCTTTGCCGAGTGCCTGCCACGTCATCACTCGGCAAAGAAACCGGCAGATGACGATGGACGTTAACTTTGCCGAGTGCTGACATGGCACTCGACAAAGGCTTTGCCGAGTGCCCGACAGGTGGCACTCGGCAAAGAATTCTTTGCCGACGAATTCTTTGCCGAGTGCTTTTTGCCGAGTGCGGCACTCGGCAAAGCCTTTGCCGAGTGTAAAGCGGGCTTTGCCGAGTGCGGCCTGCACTCGGCAAAGAACCAGAATCCTGTAGTGCTTTATTGAATAGAAGTTCTATAACCGATTTGGATGATGTAAGGGTCTGTTTAGAATTGCTCCTCCATCAAAACCAACTCTGCTCCATTGTTTAAAAAAGACTATAGTTTTTGAATAGGCATCCGTAGTGTGTATTGTTGACCTCAACATTAACGTGGGCCCTACCTCTTCGCTCTTTGTTTATTCGTTATGATTGGGCCTCAAGGTTGAGGGTGGGTCACATTTTTTTAGATGCTGATATGTACAAGGGTGACCTCAAGCAATCCAATAAGACCTACACTCCAGATGCCCGCAAAAAACATGGAGTTAGCTCTCAACTCCATCTTTTTTCTAGAGCAAGTTTATGGAACTATCCTGCTTGGCTAGTAAAGTTGGGAGCGGAGCTAAAAAATTTAAAGCAGGACCTAAGTCTCTCGACACACTAGGAACTAGAACTCTCAAATTCAGGAACTCTTATTATATAACTAAAAATTACGAGTCATGCACTAGTGGTCCTAAAAACTAGCTCATGACCAGGCAACTAGACCCATTAATCAGTACTTCCACTAACCACTACCTTAGCCTGGAATCCAAAGAACCTGGAGACCAGCAGCTGACTGAAACTGAAGGAAAAGCAGACTCTGAACAAAACTAACCCAACACTTACTACTGAATGTTCAGAGATTACTTCCAACATTGGGCTCCATCGACTGACGACTATTGCAAATGGCGACAACCAGGAACAGCATAGCAAACTTAGCGGAGAGAGAAATTACTGTTTCCCCCCTTGCTAGATTCTTTGCAGGAATGACTGTACAAGCACGGCGCAACACGACCCGGCGGCCGAACACGCTCCCCACTTTTCCACACGGCGTATCGCCATCCGCACGAAAGCACCACCACTCTGTCACCGAAAGGGCTTGCTGGAATTACCAAGAAAAAACACTCCCGTACCTATGCAAGCTCCAGACGCGGATTAGCCGTTGATTCCTGACCACGAGCGCCCAGCTCCGGCGCCGGCCAGATCTAGTCCCGGTTGGGAACTAGCTTTACTCCTAGTTTTCTAACCGGGATTAGCAATTTGAGACTAAAGGTGTTGTTCTTTAGTCCCGGTTTACCACAATCGCGACTAAAGATCCTCCTAGCTTTAAAAAAAATGCCTTCACCGTTGCGCCCAGTGAGATTCGAACCCAAGACCTCATATACTGCCTTGCGCGTAGCTTACCACCCCACCTACACAACACATCTAACAATAGATGAGATGCTTTCCTTTTGAACTAACCCATCGGGGAACCTTTATTCTGGGTTGATGTTACCAACCGGGACTAAAGGGTCTACCTTTAGTCTGGGTTGATATTACCAACCGGGACTAAAGGTTGGAGGACTTTTAGTCCCGGTTGGTGGCTCCAACCGGGAGTAAAGGTTCACCTTTAGTCTCGGTTGGTATCTTCAACCGGGACTAAAGGTCCCCTGCCACTGTGCCGAGCGCAGTAGCTGTTGGGCAAGGACCTTTAGTCCCGGTTGGAGACACCAACCTGGACTAAAGGCCTCTCTAGTCCCGGGGGCAAAAAAATGCCGAGGCTAATGCCAAATTGGGACATCGTTCTAAAGTCTGTTCTCTAGTAGTGAGTTGTAACGCAGCATTCACCGTTCATTTCGTTCAGTCTAACGAAAGGAAGATATTCGGCCTATTCGCTGGTTGATTTTTGGGCTAGTTTGGGCTGGCTGGTGCTGGTTTATTGTGAGAGGAAAACACTGTTGGCTGGCTGGTTTGGGCTGGCTGAAACCAACAAGCGAACAGGCTGATTATTTGAAACTTTATTGTTTGAATGGTGCAGCGAGGGCATGATGGGTCACGGGATTATATTTCTAATCTATCCCCAGTATTGAGCGGCTGTTGTATTCGACTCTTTGGATACTTCAAAAGAAGGGTACAAGGAGTTTGAAAGCGTATTGAGACTGTAAGAGGCAGTACTTATTCTTTTTAACATTTAACAGACGTGTTTAAATTTTGTCGTTGACTCCTATGGTTTTCGTACAACGCTTACCGGATGTACTTGGAGGATCCTGAATCCCGCGATCTTAGAAGTGAGAAGAAGAAGAGGAGTGACAAGTCAATATCCGTCAGGTGCAACTTTCTGGTACGTATCAAAAGTCGTATGTGCTATTATATCGTGCATGCTCTCTATATGTTCTAATCGATTGTGTATTATATATCGTGCAGTGATCCAAACTACCTATAGGGACACTATTATGTGGATACTACGTTTGCGAGTACCTCAGAGAGTGTGCGGCAAATTCAGCATTACAAGGAGCTCAAGAAATCACAAGACTAGTGGAAAAAGGAAGGGAGGTCACCGAGGAGAAAATATCTCAAACTCTAGCGGACATACATGGATTCGTCTTACACAAATGCGTGCATCAAGACAGAAAGTTCTTCAACCACGAGAGCGAGTTAGCATACCAGGAGAAGTACGACAAACTGAGAAACTGGCACCAGCTACACCTAGAGGATTACAAGATGCCGGACATCTTTAATTAGAAAGTAGACTACAAAACATTACAAGTCTTAGTTTCATATGTAATATATGGCATGTAACTTGTATTGTTCGTACTATGATAAATGACCGAGACACAAATGGGGTATGTGTGTGTGCGCGCGCATATATATATATATATATATATATATATATATATATATATATATATATATATATATATATATATATATATATATATATATATGTGTGTGTGTGTGTGTGTGTGTGTGTGTGTGTGTGTGTGTGTGTGTTCTCTGCATGCGCATTGTCTGCTTTGTGTGTGTTGAAATCGCGAAAATAGAATTCAAATTCAAATCAAATAGCGGAAAACTTTTTTTTTAAACTAGAAAATCATTAATAGAGGCGGACAAGTAAGAACTGTCCGCCTCCGTTAATCTATTAACGGAGGCGGATTGGATAGGAAGACCGCCTCCGTTAATATATATTAACAAAGGCGGTCATCATAATGTGACCACCTCGGTTAATGGATTAACGGAGGCGGGCAAAGCGTCCACCTCCGTCGAAAGGTATGTGTTAATGCATATACGGAGGCGGGCGCTTTGCCCGCCTCCGAAACCCATTGCCCACAAAGCAGACAATGCGCTATATACACGGTAAGACTATTCTACAGCTGGCCACAGAATAATTTATTCTATGGCCACCTTGATTTACGATAATATCTGTACCAATTTACGATAATGACAATACACATTTATGATACATGGGTTACTATAATTCAAGATGATACTTACCATAATGCTATAGTAAATCACTTATGAGGGAGTTACCATAATCTCGTAAATTAACTCAAAGTGGTCTCAGAATAACTTATTCTGCGGCCAGCTACACAACAGTACATGTGTATATATATATATATATATATATATATATACACAATACAAGTTACATGCCATATATTACATATGAAACTAAGACTTGTAATGTTTTGTAGTCTACTTTCTAATTAAAGATGTGCGGCATCTTGTAATCCTCTAAGTGTAGCTGGTGCCAGTTTCTCAGTTTGTCGTACTTCTCCTGGTATGCTAACTCGCTCTCGTGGTTGAAGAACTTTCTGTCTTGATGCACGCATTTGTGTAAGACGAATCCACGTATGTCCGCTAGAGTTTGAGATATTTTCTCCTCGTTGACCTCCCTTCCTTTTTCCACTAGTCTTGTGATTTCTTGAGCTCCTTGTAGCTGATGCTGAATTTGCTGTAGTAGTGTCGGCACCATGATCCGTGGCGCCGACCTCCGAATTTAACCATATCATGACTTGATTTTCGATAAATCTTAAACTTAACTAGATACATACAAAAATGTACTAATACTTTTGATGCGTAATAAGTACCATGAATTATGAAGTATATTTTCATAACAAACATATTTGGAGATATAAATATTGATAATATTTTTGATAAACCTAATCAACTTCAAGAAAATTTTGAGTTAGTTCAAACCTAGAATGATATTCCTTTTGGAACAGAGAAAGTAGGATCTAATAAATATAGTCAGTAAAGTTCTAGTTTGCTGCTGCTACAGATTGAATCATCAATTTGTTTTCTCCGCTTTATTTTGAGTGACAAATCTGAAGTCCAGAGTGAAAAAACCACAACTATAAGCGTCCGTGAAGCTTATCTGAACGGTGCATGTGTTCTCGAGATTTGAGCTGAGACCACTGGTGCATGCAAGTTTACATTACTTTAGTGCAGCGGGCCCTGTCCTGGTCAACATTTGCCTGGGCTGGTTTCCGCCCATGAGGGCAGCAGCAACGCAGGCTAACGCTGGTATTGGCTTCGGAAAAAAAGTTGCTGGACACGTAGCCAGGGAGCACGTGAAGCTATTACTCTTGCAGCGCAGGCCAATGTCCTGGTAGAAAAGAGCATCCTTTTTTTGTAAGAACTTTTTCAGTCCTCTGTCTTAGCTCTGTGAAAACGTGTGCCAGGATCACAGCAGCATGTGCCACAACGCATACTCTCGGCCTGTTCGTTTGTTGGTTTCAGCCAGCCCAAACCAGCCAGCCAATAGTATTTTTCTCTCACAACAAACCAGCATCAGCCAGTCCAAACCAGCCCAGAAATCAACCAGCGAACAGGCCGTCTGTTCGGCTCGTCTATAAGCCACTTGTGCTGATTTATACGATTAATTTGTTATGAGAGAAAAACACTGTATCATGGCTGATAAGCCAGCTGAAAAGTTCAAGCAAATAGGCTCACATCTTCTGCAGGAGACTACTTTGCTATGTGGAACCACTCTTTCATATGATGGAGGTTTGCAGCCTACGTGGAGCATGGGGCTAACGTCCACCGTGTAGCGCTGGGGACGGCCTGAAAACATGCCTCGTTTTTCTGCCTGGCGCAAGCCTACTTCCACTTTCCTCAGTTGTCAGACAAATCATTCCCATTCCACTTTTCTCCCACTCTCCTCTCTCTCTATCTCTCTCTCTCTCTCCCCAGCTCTCCTCTCTCTACCTCGTCTCGCATAAAGATGGCAGTGCGTCGGGTTTGGTGGGTTTCGGGGGTGGGTCTAGATTTTGCCCGCGGGTTTGCGGGTTTGGGGACCCAAAACAGGGCGGGTCGGGTGCGGGTTTTATATCTCCCCCGCGGTTGCCCGTCGGGGACCCAAAATGTAAGGAGTTCACTAAAAAAGCCCACCAAACGTGGCCCATTAACTTGTAACCCTAGGTCTTCAGGAGTCCTGCCCTCTTCGCACTCCAGTCAGCCACTCCCCTGGCGCAGGCGCAGCAGCGGAGCTGCAGCCGCACCCCACCGCCCCGCACCCGCACAGGTGCACCGCCCATCGCCCACGCCGATTCACCGCGTCCGTTGGTCCGCCGCCGGTCCGCCGGCCCCTAGCCATCCGCCGGTCCGCCGCCCTCCGCCGGCCGCCCGGCCCCCAGCCATCCGTCGGTGCGCCATGCCAGACGCCGGGCCTCCTCTGCCGTCTTCCCCTCGCCGTATGTCCTCCTCCTCGGCTCCTCTACCGTATGCCCCCTGCAGCCCTGTGCCCCTGCCTTCTGCTTTCCTCCTCCATCTGTGTGTGAATAAATGAATAATGATGTTTTTTCCAAGAAGAGGACAATGTCTACTCCTGGTTCTTCGGCTGCTGGATCTCAAGCTGCAGCTGCGGGTGCATCTTCCGCTGCTGGATCACAAGTGAAAGCTGCTGGGGCTAGTCCTCCTGTTACCCGTGCACGTGCGGCTGCATTGACAGGAGCAGGACCATCTGATTCGGGTGCACCTCCATCTGATTCAGCTACTACAGGTACTGAAGATGTGATAGAGATAGATGATGATGTTCATGTTGGTAGTAAGAAAAAGCTAAAATCAAAAGTTTGGTTAGAGTTTGATAGGGTTCAATTAAATGGGGTTTGGAAAGCAAAATGCCAATGGTGTAAGAAACTGTTAGGAGGAGAGACAAGAAATGGTACAAATCACTTGAAAGGGCATCTCGATATTTGTCCGGATAGATCTGTTAGGAAAGGTCTACAACAGTCCACTCTTAAGTTAACTCCCAACCAGCAAGATGGGACAGTTACTATTGAAAAATATGTCTTTGATCAAGAAGTAGCTAGGAAAGAACTTGCCCTAATGATTATTGTCCATGAGTACCCTCTTTCTATGGTGGACCATGTTGGATTCCGCAAGTTTTGTGCTGCGTTACAGCCGCTATTCAAAGTAGTGTCTAGAAACACAATCAGGAAGGACATCTTGAATATGTATGAAGTGCAGAAGGAGTCTATGCTGAAGTACTTCAGAAAATTGAGTTCCCGTGATGATGTTACTACTGATTTGTGGACTGCAAACTATCAGAAAAAGGGCTACATGGCTGTGACGTCACATTTTCTTGATGATGACTGGAAGTTAAAAAGCTTTCTTATTAGGTAATAATAAAGTTTGTGTTCATACATTCCTCATGAGTCATGTCAGCCTTGTTTTTGATGTGTTCCTCATTATCTTGTATTATTTTATTTTTTCTGTAGGTTCATTTATGTTCCAGCCCCACATACAGCAGAGGTCATCACCGATGTTCTTCATGACACTACATTAGAATAGCACTTTACTGCCGGTTCAAAACACCCCATCACTGCTGGATTTTGAACCGGCACAACCATACTGGCAGTGATGAGGGTAAGCTATCACTGTCGGTTCCTACAAACCGGCAGCGTTCTTCAACTTCACTGCTGGTTCTTTACACAACCGGTAGAGTTTAGTTCCACCAACACTGCCGGTTCATAAGCCCACCCGACAGAGTTCAGTTCCACCAACACTGTCGATTTGTGTTTCAACCGGCAGTGTTCTTGTAAGAATCATTGCCGGTTTGTGACAAGAACCGGCAGTGCAACACTATTGGTTTGTGTTTCAACCGGCAGTGTTCTCGTAAGAATCACTACCGGTTTGTGACAAGAACTGACAATGATGTATAAGTCAACGCTGCCGGTTTGTGGCTCCAGCTGGCAGTGCCATCTTGTCCATCACTGCCGATTTGTTTCTAATCGGCAGTGATGTTTACGACAACACTATCGGTTTGCTGCTAACCGACAGTGATGGCACGTTCGCATTTTATTGTTTTATAATTTATTTTAATTTATATTTTTTCTAGAATTGGGTTTCACTTTATATACGCTATGTAGATGACAGGTCCATCAATATTAAACATTACAAATGTTACGGTTATAGTTTAAATGTTCTTATTAAGATCTCGATCCCTCAAAATAAAAAAGAAATGTTCTCGGACTTCACAGATTGTGCAATGCTTCTCGGACTTCTTATAATAATCTGACGAGCCGCTCTGGGCCATACTGGTCCTTGAACTTCACGGATTGTGCAATGGAAAATACTCCATCTTTTTCCAATACCTCGGCTAAGATGAATTTTGCCAGCTCCGATTGCAGCGCGACGATCTCTATGTCTAACAGTCTTTCGTGGTTATATTTCTTGCGCTGTCGTTCAAAAAAGATGATATCCAAAGATGAATTAGTAAATCATTTTGTTGAATGATTAACAAACATAAATGAAATGGGGATTATACACACCAACTTTTGTAGCGAAGCATTGCCCACATTACATAAAACCCGCATTTATTGTTTCCCGCCGGCTATTTTAGGTACTTCACCTCCATTTCGACAACCTTGAATGGGACCTACGTCTCACCGATATGTCTTCTTCGGACTCTGAGCAACATTAAAAGGAGAAACATTAGAAAGCGGTATATGTGATTAGAAAATAATATATTATTAGGATCACTAACTAATTCAGCACTGCCACCAGTGCATTCAGATGATGAAATGGTTTTTTCTTTGAGTCCCACACCTCGATCAGATTTTTGGCAAGATTAACACAAATGAAGACAAAATGGTTGCTGCAATCATAGAATCCTAATTATCGAATAATCTTAATGAAAAAAGAAGCATAAAATTAAAAGCGAAGAACACATACTCGTATTTGTAGGCTAAAAGTATGTGGGTTTTATTCTTCATCTTGAATTCGTCGAAAACAACAATCAATCTCTGTTTTAGGTCTTCCACATCACATCCATGGAGGCCTAGACATGTCTTCTCATTGACTCGCAAGGGGTCCAAAAAGCCTATGTTATCCCATTTACTTTTTAGAATGCAAAATTTTGCTATACACCTACATAAAATCATGGAAATTGTTCAAAAGTTAACAATTTGTGTCTTGAGAGAGTAGTTAATTGTAATATCGTGCGTGTAGGGTACTTACATAGTCCACAACGTCAACATTTGTGTATTGAGAGAGCGTTTCTGGTATAGCTAGAATAAGCACTCCCACTCGACATCGAACTTCTCTTCTTCAGGATAATGAAAAATATGTGGCGAATGGATAATAACCTCAAAACCAAAGTCCTCCGTCTCTGTTGCTTGAGTCATGTAATATTCATGTAACTGGCGCATATATGTTGTGAAATTTTTATACTCATGATCGGGAACCAAAAGATTGCCCCTTTCATACTTCATTGCCGGTGTTCCCGTCCCTTGTACATCATAATAGATGTTCATGGCCTCTTCCATGGTTAATTTAGGGTTGTCTTCGACGTACTTCTATATGTTTCTTAAATCTTTATTGTGTATTTTTTCGGCTCTTATTGTAGTGTATTGATTCTATGTTTGTCTTTCGAATTTGGACTTCAACAAACATGGAGGTAGTGAGGCACAGAGATTGAAGAAACTAACACAATCTTCCTTCGAGATGTGTGCTGTAAATTTTTATTTCATCAAGGTGGCTACCACTGAACGGCCTTTTTCTTTTTTGTTGGTCCACTTTGGGAGCATTAGCGACTGAATCCATGGACCTTTTTTATGACTGCGAGGATGTCCTTGATCTTGTTTTGGGCTGAGGTGGAGGAGGAGGAGGATGACGATGAGAATTATGTTTTCCCGAGGCTGATGAAGATGGAGGAGGAGGAGGAGGAGTCTTCTCTTTTCTTAGGGCTGATGAAGATGGAGTCGGACGAGGAGGAATAGAAGGAGACCTCTGTCTTCTCAGGGGTGATGGCAAGGGATGAGGAGGGGAGTGATCTCTGTTGGGAGATGGTGAGTGATCATCATGGGTGCACGAAGACTCGCAGTCGTCCTCATCATCAGAGGACAATTGGTGGTCAAGCTTAATGAAATGCTTGCACCAAGCCACTTCAGAGCCCTTGTTATGACCAAGTTTTGGCCTATCTTCCGCTATGGGTACTCAATGTGTATCTTGTTATACTTTTTATTAAGTATTCTATCAATGGTGACGCGAGCGTACCACTATGGAATTGGGTGGCCATTAATGGTCCCGTCTCCCATAGGCTAGGCATGGCAGCACCACCTTATCCTTTATCCATTCCTAACGGATGTACAACTTGACATTGATGGGTTCAGTGATGCTGTCCACCGGATGAGGCACATGCACATCTTCTTCGTCGAGCGAGGTCGATCCACAGCTACTGTGACCCCTAAACTTTGGGCTAAAGGCAGTAGGAGTAGGGTTTTGTGGTACTCCTGACCCCTTGGACAGCAAAATTTGTTGGACTCGTACTTCAACAGTCGCCTCAATCCGTGCATCCATTCTTTCTTCCATCTCTTTTAGTCGCCTCAAATACTCTGCCTCCTGATCCGCTCTACCCCTCGAGCGGCTCCGATAAGTGTTAGATTCTTGGGGGAATGCTAGTTTCTAAGGAACAACACCGGTTCCTCTAGTGCGACCAGGGTGCTCCTTTGTTCTGAGTGCTTAGGTGAGCACGTCTTTCTCCCTATTAGAAGTGCAAGTCCCTTGCCTCACCTCCTTAGTTACCTGGGAGATCCTCTGGATGAGTTCGCTCATGGGTTGATTTGTGGAGCTAAAGCTCCCGTCCTCTATGTGGCGTACATTCCTCCCCATATAGTATATTACCGATCTTGGCTCCCAATCAGCGGTCTCAACCTGAACGCCTTCCTCAGCAAGGTGATCCATCTTTTCAAGTTCTGCTTCAAATTCTGGCATCTTTTTGTACCTAATCCATGGGTCATCATCTTTCCCAATCCACTTCCTGTACCTAATCAGGATGAAGTCCCTTACAAGTAACCTGAGGATAGTCTTGTATTTGGTCAAAGCTATAGGCGGTGAGAGTGGATCCCATAATTCATTGAACTCAGTGATGTGCCAGTGTGCATTCCTACCAATAGGAATCTTTGACACGCCTTGCTTTGATCTGGCCTTCCTGCTACCCGAACCCTCTGCCTCCTCAGCCGACGAAGGCTCCTACTGGAGACACCAAGTAAGCTATGACCCTCTCAATTGATTAGCGTGTGTGGCTACATAGTCACATGATACCAAAGTTACCTGGCCATCTTGGTCTGTTTGACCCAGATCGAGCAGGCCGGATGGGGACTATGGCTGCTCGTTCTCACCATCCTGATTGACACCGTCACCGTTTATCGAATCATGCGGCTCTCCTGTCCCAGCGATATCAGCCGCTTCTTGTTGCCGATCTGTTCTTCGACGATGGGGTAACAGGTGATGACGAGTCATGGCTATGACACGATCATGGTTAGTTTTGGCTTCTGACAACTACTAATAGCATATGTTCATATTATATATATAATATGTTTAATGCAAAGTCTAATAATAAGTCCGCATACAATAAAGTCAAATAATAGCATATGTTCACCTAGAACAAATTCATTGTTTGATTGACCACATACAATAAAGTCCACCTGTTCTACAAATCTAAGCCTACGTCAACTTCCAAATAAGAAAAGCAATGACCATAGCCATGGCATCTTTCCAAGACCAAGGAGCAATTCTCCTAATCTTCACATCTCCGGCGGGTGTCTTCTCTTCAATCTCCAGAGCCAGCGGATGGCCATGGTTTGCATTCATTGGACCATAGTAGGCCAGTTGCCCATAGTTTGCAAGGTAGGCTGGATGACTATAGTAGGCCCTCAAAGCTTCAGCTTCTGTGTTGTATTTTTTGTGCAAATTACCAGGGTAGCAATTGACTTGAGCATAGTAATCTTCCCAGGTTTGATAAATCCCAGGCATGTGACCAACATGCACTACATACCATGCCATGGTTGCCTATACATTTAAGTAAATTAGGTTATCATTCAAACATGATGTATTCTTATAAAATTTAATATATTTATGAATAATACACAACCATTGCATAGATAGGAGTGTTTGGAAAATAGCTATTCACGTGACTCAGTAATAGTTACTACAACTTATGATTATATCATCATTGCACATGACCATAGCCTCAGTCCAATTAATATATTAAGTCATCATAACCTTAGTCTAAGTGCATTGAACCCTCTACAATGCATACAAGATAAAGAAAAGTTGTTAGATGTAGGAAAGATATAAAGAATATTTTTTATTCGTTAAAAACCAAATGATGATTTAGAGAGCCAGTTTAAGACTTTTGGATATACTCCTAGAGATGTCTCAGAGTCTTTCCTAAATTCACTCTCTAAATTTAAAATAGTGGATGACAATATTTTTAAAGAATCAATCAAGCTTTAATATGGTTATATGGAAAAATATAAAAGAACTCTTGGAGTTGCTGGCAATTGCATGCATGCAAGTAAAAAAATGGGAAGCAATAAAGAGGTAGGAAGTTGCATGGGAAAGAGCACCACAACCTCGAAATAGGCGCTAGAGCCGAACAGCCGGATCCAGCCCATTTCTGTGATTCTGCCTCCTCGGCTTCATGTCTCTTTGTCTTCAGTCTCACTATAAATCCCCCAACCATCGGCGCGAGGTTCTTTCACAAGTATCAGTGCCGGTAAACACCTTTCCAAATTCCAATCTTGTTTACTAATGGTTGTTTCTTCCTGCCTGATACTGATCGAACAACCCTTGTTTGCTTGTAGTTAGCCTCAGTCCAATTAACTTTTCTTTATCTTGGCTTTTGCACGAGCTTGAAACTTGAAGTGACTCATAATCAGCTCTAGGAATGAGATTTGTGAAAGGATTTGCATTGAATTGTCACTCGGATGCATGCCGTGGATCGAAGCTTTCACTACACAAGCAGCTAGAGAACTGTGAAGTCTGATCTACTCAGCTTCTTTATTTCATTCTCATCGATTTCCAGATTAAATGGACAGTGCTAAGAAGTAAGAAGACACCATTGGCAATGGATCAATGCTCAAATTAAAAACAACCATCATAAGCATAAACATTTGCTTGGTATAGAGAAAACCTCAGAATATAATCAATCATCATTAGCATGGACATGTGCTCAGATTTATATAACAAACATATTTCAACAATGGACATGTGCTCAGTATAACCATTTTCATTAACAAATTCAACTCGAGCTTGAGCAATCACTGAGAGGCCTCATAAAGACGGTGGGGCATTTCATCAAACACAAAGACGGTAGTGAGCCACGCACTCACTGTGGGGTTGGGAAAGCAGCTGTCTGCGCGCTCCTAAAGGCCTCGGCGGTGGGAGTGTAGGCTTGGAGGAGGAGGGGCATGGCCGGCGTCGTGGACGAGGAACGAGGGCATGGACGGTGCGGTGCTCTAGCATGGGGCAGTCGACGGCATGGGGCGGTGCTACGGCGTGGGGTGGTGCACGGGTGTCAGCGTCGAAAAAGAGGAGCATGGGGCTAGGAACAGCGGCGTGGGGGGTGGTGGATGGGTGCGTAGGAAACGGTGGTGATCCTCGGCGCGGGGTGGTGCTTCGGTGGCGCGGGGGAGGGGTTGACGTGGGGTTGAAATAAATTTGGAAGATTTCAACCCGTGCCTTGCTATATACCAATGAGGTTCATCACTGCCGGTTCTAATAATAAACCGACAGTGATGAGGAGCCATCACTGTCGGGCCATTCTTCAAACCGGCAGTGATGGGGGTGTACCAGTTAGGGGTTAAGTAGTATAACTTTTCCCTTCCTTTCAAATTTCTCCGACTACCTCAATGGTTAAGACTCCGCAACTTAGCCTTCGAGACCCGTGTTCGAGTCCTAGGCGGCCCAAATTTTTTGTTTTAATTTTATAAATTATTAAATGACTTTGGGAAATTGTTCATGACTGCCGGTTGTAATTCTAAACCGACAGTGATAAGAAAATATCACTGCCGGGTCAATCCTCAAACTGGCAGTGATGTGGGTGTAGCAGTAAGGGGTTAAGTAGGATAACTTTTTCATTTCTTTCGAATACCTCTGACTAGCTCAATGGTTAAGACCCCGCAGCTTAGCCCCTGAGACCCGTGTTCGAATACCGAGCGGCCCAATTTTTTTGGTTTAATATTATAATTTATTAAGCGGACTAAAGGTCAAAAAGAAAAAATAAATTAGCCTTAGCACACATCCTATACTAGCACAACGGTTAAGTCTCAGAACTTTGCAGTCCGAGACCTGAGCTCAAACCCGAGGGCTGGCACAATTTTTTTTAATTTTTTATATATCACTGCCGGTTTTCAAAATAAACCGACAGTGATAACCAGCATCACAGTCGGTTTTGTCTCATCACTGCTGGTTTTTTCAAACCGACAGTGATGTTTATATATATTAAAAAATTTCGTTTATATACTGAATAAATAGAAGCATGTGTATTCCTATGTCCAAATGGCTTGAAATTTTTTTAGCAAGCATGTACACCCAAATTAAGACCCCACATAGGATCTTAGGTTTTTCTGATCAGTTTTTTTATTTATTATATTTTTCTGTGTGCTAAATGAGATAAAAGAGGGTGAATTTCATCTTGGACCCAATAGATTTTTTCATCGACCTACACAAAATTCTTATCCCTAGGGCACATTAGAGCCTATGTAAAAGTTTGGCATCATTCTAGATCTTTTCGTGGGTAGACTCAGTTCAACCTATAATTAAATAGTATCGTCGCGCGAAAATTCAGTTAAACCTTAGAAAGTAGCAAACCATCTCTAGAAAATCCCAAACTAGATATTTCTTTCACACGTGGTACGTGCAAGCCTAAGAAAAAAGTTTGAGACCAATACGACACCAAAATGCGTATGAACCACATAAACCTTGATAACCTATGCACATAAACCTTGATAACTTATGTGTATAGTCATGGTTCGATGAAAGGGCTCATGTACCTCTGTGAAGAATGTATACTCCGCCTATATCGAAATGTCTTGAATTTTTTTTGGCAAGCATGTATACCCAAATTAAGGCCCCAAACAAGATATGAGGTTTTTCTGATCATTTTTTAGTAATATATTTTTCTCCGTGCTGAATGAGACAAAAGAGGGTGAATTACATCTTGGAACCAATAGATTTTTTCATCGACCTCCAAAAAATTCTTATCCATAGGGCACATTAGAGCTTGTGTAAAAGTTTGCACCATTCCGGATCTTTTCATGGGTAGAATCAGTTCAACCTATAATTAAACGGTGTCGACGCGCGGAAATTCAATTAAACCTCAGAAAGTAGCAAACCTTCTCTAAAAAATCCCAAACTAGGTGTTTCCTTCACACGTGGCACGTGCAAGCCTAAGAAAAAGTTTGAGGCCAATACAACACCGGAATGCATATGAACCACAGAAACCTTGATAACCTATGTGGTCATGGTTTGATGAAAGGGCTCATGTACCTCTGTGAAGAATGTATACTCCACCTATGTTGAAATGGCTTGATTTTTTTTTGGCAAGCATGTATACCCAAATTAAGGCCCCAAACAAGATCTGAGGTTTTTCTGATCATTTTTTAGTAATAAAATTACATCCTGGAACAAATAGATTTTTTCTCGACCTCCACAAAATTCTTATCCCTTGGACACATTAGAGCCCGTGTAAAAGTTTGGCATCATTCTAGATCTTTTCGTGGGTAGAATCAGTTCAACCTATAATTAAACAGTGTCGTCGCGCAGAAATTCAATTAAACCTCAGAAAGTAGCAAACCTTCTCTGGAAAATACCAAACTAGGTGTTTCCTTCACACGTGGCACGTGCAAGCCTAAGAAAAAGCTTGAGACCAATACGACACCAGAATGCATATGAATCATAGGAACTTTGATAACCTATGTGTATAGTCATGGTTCGATGAAAGGGCTCATGTACCTCTGTGAAGAATGTATACTCCGCTTATGTCGAAATGGCTTGAAATTTTTTTGGCAAGCATGTATACCCAAATTAAGGCCCTAAACAAGGTATGTGGTTTTTCTTATCATTTTTTAGTAATATATTTTTCTCTGTGCTGAATGAGATAAAAGAGGGTGAATTACATCTTGGACCCAATAGATTTTTTCATCGACCTCCACAAAATTCTTATCCCTAGGGCACATTAGAGCCTGTGTAAAAGTTTGGCACCATTCCGTATCTTTTCATGGGTAGAATCAGTTCAACCTATAATAAATCGGTGTCATCGCGTGGAAATTCAATTAAACCTCAGAAAGTAGGAAACCATCTCCAGAAAATCCCAAATTAGGTGTTTCCTTCACACGTGGCACGTGCAAGCCTAAGAAATTTTTTGAAACCAATACGATACCAAAATGTATATTTCTAGTTGCCCAACAAATATTACACGAATTACATGCATAACAATAATTAAACACATAAAGGCATACAAATTAAAATTAGAACCCAATTAAACTATGACCTTGAAAACCTAGCTAAATAAACATTAATTACTATCGGAATCACTGCCGGGTTCGATCGGGCCACGCACACTAACATGCCTCTATAGCCATATATGGTAATTAATGTCATGGATTATGTATCCGCTTATATCGATGAAGTCCAATGCCCGTATGAGTGCACTCTCTCATGCCTCATAATACCGAAAGAATGGTCGGCCATAGATGTAACCTATTGAATGACCACTGCCCCTGTTAGTAATCCTTATACAGTATTGACGTCCTTCTATAGTGAGCTGGCCGAGGTTTCCATTGTAGAAGTCCCAATTGTACCCAAGTTGCTCCGTAGCTTGGTCTAGAACGGCCCACAAGCCACATGCAGCATAGGTAAGGTCCTGGAGCGCAATCTGCATGTAGAGAAAAAGAAAAAAAATAGAGAATGTTATTACAATAATAAACAACAAATAACCACGACTCAGGTATAAGTGACCATTTTACCACAGCCGCATGGTTGTAGCTCGCAAACTATTCGCTTGCTTGCGGGACGGGGATATCACCAGCATTCAAAGCAAGTGCCTTGAAGTGCGAGAAATCAGGCACATCATAGCAAACATGTCGAAGTGCCTCTAAATAGATGCGCACGGCACTGAATTTGGTGCTTATCATGTCCGGGCTCTATCTTCCTGTCTCGTAGATATGGTTTCGATGATTTGCACCCCTCAAAGGGATGGAAAAACTGAGTTCACACGTCCATAGCCGACCACTTGCATTAGATGCTGTGTTCTCGATGATGTCTGAGATAAAGAAACAGCTAAGTGCTGTTCGTAGCCAATCTATTGGGGATATAGTCTACGACATATATGTATGCAACAATGATATTAAACTAATTACACTTATTTGTTAGCATCAAAAAACAAAAGATGTTGAAAAATATTTCATATAATAGCTGGAATAGGGAACCGTGGAATGGCCACATTAGGAGCGAATGGCTCATCGCCAGGTTGGAAACCTGGTTCTTGTGGTGGGGGAGGTCCGTTGTTCATACCACCTGATCGATAAAATGCCAAAAAAAAATATGAACGTAAAATATATGCACAAAAAATTCTTCCAAGTAAAATGTGGCAACATAATTAAATATAGATCGAATGCAAGGAATAAGAATATATATAAATATAGAATGCAAAGAAACATGAATATAAATATAGATCAAATGAATATAGATAGAATATTGGAGAAGACAACATATCAATACCATTGAAAAATGCAAGAGCCATGACCAAATCACGTAGAGAGAGAGAGAGAGTGGATTTCTTGACAAGTAAGAGTGAAACGTGAGAAATGAGACTATGAGAGTTTGTGGGTGGGTGGGATCAATGTATGTGGCCAGCGGTTTGTTTTATATTTGGGAGCATGGACATCACTGCCGGTTTTTAAGTAGAACCGATAGTAAAAGTTAATATCACCACCGGCTTTTAAATAGAACCAACAGTGAAAGTTAATATCACTGCCGGTTTATAAGTAGAACCGACAGTGAAGGTGCATATATGTAAAGGATATATTTATTTAGATAGTATAGTGAGAAAGTTTTAACAACAATGATATATTTATTTAGATAGTAATGAAATACATCAAAAAATAACAAAAATGTTAGAAATAAATTACATATATGATAACAAAGACCTTACACTAAAATTCCATATACAATAACAAAGACCTATTTGCGTACAGGTCAATGTTACGGTCAATGTGTATCAACACATTATAATATAACCACCTCAGTAGCATTCTTCTAGCACCAACTAGGGTCAAACAGCAACACCGAGGTAGTCTACGAGCTATACCGGTTGGAGATGACAAGGTGGCATTGATGAATCTACCTTGTCTGTATATGGCATTTTTCCAGATGCACACCGCAGCGGATGGCTTTGTGAACCTCATGGCATCTCCAATCTTTAGTGTTGCTCTATCTTCAGTAGCATTCTTCTAGTACCTCTTGTGTGCACCAATTTGGGGGACTACGACGCATAACGATATCTGTGGTTTGTTGTGAGAGGAAAACATTGTATCATGGCTGATAAGGCCTGGCTAAAACCAATATGCATGGAGAGGCTAGCTCCTAGTCGAGGGCCATTTTATAGGGGCTAGCAGTCATGGTACATTTTTATTTCTAAACTAAAGTTGTCGGGGTTGGTGGGAGCAGTGTTCCAACTGTTGTGGTCATGGGAGCACTATTGGCATGTGAGGAGCATCTACACATGACTGTCGGTTTTAGTTTAAAAATTGACAGTGAATGGGGCCTTCTATGTCGGTTCAAGCATCCGACTGTGATAGAAGCTATCACTGTCGGTTTTAAAACCAAAACCGGTAGTGAAGGGCCCTACCGCCATCGCAGCCTTTTAGTAAAAAAATATTAAAAAAATCATCGTCGGGTTGGAGTCTGCCATTGTAGCGCTATCACTGTCGATTTTAAAACCAAAACCGGCAGTGAAGGGCCCTACCGCCATCATAGGCTTTTAGTAAAAAAATATTAAAAAAATCACCATCGATTTGGAGCCTGCCATCGCAGCCTTTTTATAAAAAATATAAAAAAAATTCTCGAGCCTAGGATTCGAACCTAGGTCCCGAGGTTCTGAGTTTGGAGCCTTAACCACTACGCTAGAATAGGGATTACGTTAGAATTAGTTGTTCTTTTTCTTTTATCCTATGATAACACACTACTACTACATAATAAATAAATCAAAAATCAAAAAAGTTTGGCACACCTGAGATTCGAGCGTGGGTCGCCGGGGATGCCTTTGCACCTTCTTTCTCCATGGCCTTCTCAGCGTTCCTCTTCATCTTGACCTAATCTAGAGACTGGAACGATACACGCATCAAGTAAATGGATCACTCAACAGTCAACACACAAGCCACATGCATTCCCATTCACATCTCTAGGAGCACATACATCAATGATGAATGAAGGTTGGAGGAGGAATGGAGCTACTACACCTTTGCTCAATGCCGACTGTGGGCTAGGCTCCTTTGAGTTTTGCGAGCAGGAACTATAAACCGGTTGGGGACTAGTGGCACCGAGGAGCTGTGGATCCCTCACTACTAGTAGTAGCTCAAAAGAGAATGGTCGCCCCAATGTCCTTATATCGGAAGTCTAGACATATATATTTATATTTATATTTAGCTGGTGTTTAAATTCAAAGAGTAAAGTTTAGAAATGTTACGTCGGGTGTCTAATCGAGTGTTTGAATAGTAATAAGGTCAGTCTCAATGGTAGTTTTAAATAACTTTCATTCTCATTAATTGCTAGGATACGTCGGCATATTTGCTGAGTTGGCAGAGTATTAACGAGGAGGAGAGAGGAGATGAGAGTTTCATTAGGATCAAACATCCTCCACGGTTATGTGCATAATGATTACATAGTTAACAATAATCTAACTATCTTTAGGTGCATCAACAATGAGGGCCTCATTGTGATCAAGTCGTACGTAAGTAGGTTCATCACCCTCTTGAAGGATAGGTAGGGGTACGTTCACCCCAAATGGAGGCATTTCCTGATATCCATTGTAGTCTTCTTCGTCCGTCACTCCATCGACACCGACAATCTCCCTTTTCCCTTCTAGGATTACTTTTAGACTTCCTTTTGCCTTGTTGTCCCTTGCATAGAAGACTTGCATAACATCTCTTGCAAGGACGAAGGGGTCATCTTTGTATGCGGTCTTAGTGAGATCAATGGTAGTGAACCCTTCGCTGTCAGTGTTGATTTCCTTGAGCCGGACCCACTGGCAGTGATAAAGAGCTGCCTTCAATGGACCGTAGGCTAGCTCCCATATCTCCTCTATGAAACCATAGTATGTCGCCTGCACGTTGCCATTTTCGTCGTGAGCATCAAAATGAACACCACAATTTTGGCATGTGCTCTTTTCATCTTGCTTTTTTGTGTAAAATGTGAATCCATTGATCTCATATCCTTGGTACTTAAGATATGTACTCAAAGGTCCCTTGGCTAAGGCATCCAGTTGATTACCCAACTTTATTCCAAGCAAGTGACATCGCAACCAGTTGACAAATTCCTCCTTATGTTTTTTATCCAGCCAAGCCTATGACCTGCTTAGATATAGAGTTTGCAGCGATTGCCTATGCTCATCAATGTATGGCATCACACCCTCGGCTTGCTGGAGAATAGCAAATTGTGCCTGTCTGAAAGAAATAAGGTCATCTACTATAACAGATTTCTCCTCGATCGTTCCTTTACCACGTAGTCTTCCCTCATGACGAGATTCTAGAACTCCGACCCTTTTGATGTCTAGATAATATGTGCAGAACTCAATGGCCTCCTCCATTGACCATCCTTTAATCATGCCCCCTTCTAGCCTAAATCTGTTCCTAACATACCTCCTAAAAACTTTCATCAATCTTTTGAAAGGGAACATCTGATGCAGGTACATTGGGCCAAGGGCTCTAATTTGGTCAACGAGATGAATGAGCAGATGCAATGAGATATCAAAGTAAGTCGGTGGGAAATGCATCTCAAGCCTAATGAGAGTTTCGGCTATGTCCTGCTATAGCTACTCTAGCGTGGACACATCAATGACCTTTTTTGAGATCACATTGAAGAACGAGCAAAGCTTTATGATTGGGGTGCGGACCTTTTGGGGGAGGATACCATGCAGGGCAATAGGGAGCAGCTGAGTCATAATGATATGATAGTCATGGGCCTTCATAGGGCCATAGTTGAACTTGAGTTCTCTCATGTTCACTAGCCTCTTCGAGTTCGCACAGTAGCCCGTTGGGACTTTGAGTTCATTGAAAAAAGAAATAAGCGCACGCTTTTCTTCCTTCTTCAATGTCCATGACGCAATCGGAAGTTCGAACTAGCCATTCTCTAGCTCCACGGGATACAGCTCCTTCCTGATCCCCAAGTATTGCATGTCTAGGCATGTGGCTAGTGAATCCTTCGATGCCCCCTAGTGTCCATCAAGGTGTTAAGAGTATTAGCGCACATGTTTTTAGTGATGTGCATGGGATCAAGACAGTGGTGTACACTCAGAAATGGCCAGTAAGGTAGTTTCCAGAAAACCGATTTTTTCTTCCAAACGCTCCCATCAGGCAATGCTACTGCATTGTCCTCCTTCCCAAGGACAACCTCTAGTTTGTTGAGTTCTCGAAGTATCGCAGGCCCGTCTCGATATTTTGGAGCTAAGCGTTTCTCAATAGTACCGTTGAAATCTTTTCTATTCCTATGATAAGGGTGATCCTTAGGTAGGAACCTACGGTGTCCCATATAAACTATCTTTGAGTTATTTGGTAGATTTACCGCATCGGTGTTGTCCAAGCACTCGACACATCCAGTATAGCCTTTTGTCTTCTCTCCGAACAACAAACCTCGACCTAGTAGGTCGGTGATTGTAGCGATAAGTACTCCCTTGATCGTGACATGTTTCTTTTTGTACTCATCCCAAACATCCGACACACCCTTTTCAAACATCTCCACTAGTTCATCGATCACTGGTTCTAGAAACACATCAATGTCATTCCCAGGTTGTCTTGGCCCTTGGATCAGTAGTGGCATCTGGATGTACGACCACTTCATACAGACCCAAGGTGGAAGGTTGTATATACAGAGCGTCACTGGCCAGGTGCTATGATTGCTTCTAACCTAGTCAAAAGGATTCATCCTATCTGTACTCAAAGCAAACCAAAGGTGCCTTACCTCTCCACCGATGTCCTTATAGAACATAGTATTGACAGTCCTCCAGTCATGCCCATTGGCGGGGTGCCTCATCATTATATCTATCTTACGCTCTTTGCCATGCCAGCGCAACAGCTTGGCTGACTTTGCACATGCAAACATCCTATGCACCCAGGGAGCTCTAGGGAAATACCAAATGCCCTTTATGGGACCTCCTCTGGTCTTGGTACCCTCATCTGACGGCTCTTCCTTGTACCGTGGAGCTTCACACTTGGGGCACTTGTCCAAATCTTTGTATTTTTCTCCATGGTACAATATGCAATCATTAGTACACGCGTGGATTTTTTCAACCTCGAGGCCGATGGGGCAGATCATTTGCTTGGCCAAGTATGTCTTTTTTGGAAACAATTGTAGCATTTTTGGAAAACATTATTGTACACTAATTATTGGAAAATTGAAATTGGTAGCCCCAGTCCTGTAAATTGAAAATCATAGTAAAAACAATTATTGCACAATATTGAAGAACAACTATTCTACTCTACTTCTAAGAACTAATTATAGCATCACATACTAACAGTGATGATCTTGACCACCATGGAATAATTAGCTAGGAATTTAAATGTGTTCGTAGACACCAACCATTTGGATGATGGATTCACCACAATTTGAGCCTTGCACAAATGTCCAATTGGAAAAGTGCTCTCTAGAATGGAGAAAGAACTAGAATGAGAATCAAGAAATGTAGCCATCAAAATGAAGCTAATTAAGCAACAAAATCAAAGGAGTAGATGTTTGTTACTAACCTTAAAGCAAAAAGATCAAGCCATTCTTCAAAATCCAAGCGCTAGCTTCATGGTGAAGAGCAGCCACAACAATGGAAGGAAGGGCCCAAATGCGCGCCTCTGTTCTCGGGATGGAAGAGAGGAGGAAGAAGAGGACGGCTGCAACCTTTTTGTGCTGTAGGCTTATCACCATCGGTTCTCGGCTAGAACCGATAGTGATAGAGCCAAATCACTACTGGTTTGTGGCTTGAACCGGTAGTGATAACTGGCTGCCAAAATACTACCGGTTCAAGCCACAAACAGGCAGTAATGTGGTGCTTCAATGCTAGTTTTAGCCTAGCCCTAATCATTTTCTCATTTTCAAGCTCATAACTGGCAGTGAAGGTACATCACTGCCGGTTCTCACAAATCCAGTAGTGATGAGGCCGGTAGTGATGTCCAAACCTGGCATAGTGTGAATTTCTACTAGATTGGCACATTGAGAGAAATCTATCAACCATTACTCTTGATAATTGCAGCGTTAATGACAATCTCATCAAGCAAATGATTGGAACTAGTAATGATGATCTTGCGAAGAACATGGCTGTCATGCAAGGCAAGTTGCCACTCTCCTCTTGTATGTTGAATGGTAAACTAGTTCATATGCATTGTGCTGCCCACATATTAAATTTGATTGTGAAAGATGGAATGAGTGTGTTGGACAAGGGTATTGAGAGTATATGTGATAGTGTTGGTGAAAGTGCATCTAGTCCTTTAGTGGGTTTTGGATGATTGAATGACAACACGATTAAAGATCTAACATATTTTCTAAGTGTTGGACAGGAAATTTGTTATCTCATAGATGCTTAATAAAGCCAAAATGATGTGTTGTTGTATAAACAATCTAGTTCAAATACAAGACAACAATGCAAATGGAATTCATGCAAAGGCTTATTTATGGTGGGATATCAATGATTGATGAAGATGGTGTTCTATGGAATTCATTGTATAATTCAACACAAGATATGACTTGATGGTTTGAGTTGGTGAAGATAGCAAGGAAAGGCTTTGAGGTACTAAGCAAGGGTGAAGGGCAAGCGGCGGCTTGGCGGCCGAAGAACCTAGCTAGGGTGAAGAAGGAAGTACTTGCATTTAGTTGAGGTACTAATCAAGCCATGATGGTCATATTGATGTGGAGGATCAAATCTATATTGGACAAATTGATGAAAGTGACTTGATGCATTTGGAGTTGTTCATATTTGAAGAATGGAATCAAGTCATGTGCTCAAGATGACTATGCTCAAGTGAAAAGATCAATATTGACATGTTGGCACCCTCACTTGATGAAGATTGAAAGACACGACATCGGTTCAAAGGAGATCAACTCAAAAGGTTTAAATTCATTTTTGTTTTGATCTTGAGTTAATAGGTATGTCATACTATTAAGAGGGATGCATCATGTTGATAGATAATGTTTCATAAGTGTTCAAGCCAGCCTATGTGAGGTTAGAGTGAAATAGAGAAGAGAAACTAACTTGGTGTGCTGTGGCTGAGCATGTATGAGCCTAGCCACAACAGTGAAGTTGTTTCTTGGTTTGGGTTCGTCGGAAGTCCCAACATGTTTTAGCCAGGAGTTCCAAGGGTTGGAAGTCCTAGGAAGCATCAGAAGTCCCAACACCCAACTGACTTGGAGAGTTAACTATCCTGGTCATACCGGACGTGTCCGGTATGGTTGACCAAAGCCCAAACGGCTAGTTTTTCGAAGGAGCTCGGGGTCGGAAGTTTTGGCAGGAGTTGGTCAGAAGTCCTGGCAAGCTTTAGGAGTTCCAATACATCGCATACTTTAACTCAGTGATCGTTGGCGTAGTGCAAGTTATACCGGACATGTCTGATATGAGCTCAACGGCTAGAAAACGACTAGTTTTTCAAGGGGGCTATAAATATCCCCAAGCCTCCACCTTTGGAAGCTGCTGATTCTGCTGATCCTCTCTCAAGTTTTGAGCCTTGGAAACACTCTCCAACCCTCTCTTAGTGAGTGATTGATCCAATTTGCCAAATCCTTTTGTGGGTTGAGAGAAATTCAAAAAAGAGAGCAAACCACCTCTTGAGCACTTGTGTTTATTGTCAATCTCGTGATTTGCATTTGTTACTCTTGGACTCTTTGGTCCTAGATGGCTAGGTGTCACCAGGGAGTACCCGAGAGATTGTGGTGTGTCTCGGAAAGTCTATAACGGTCGATTTTGCTGCCGCAAGGGAAGGAATCAACTAGTGGAAGGAGGAAAAGGAGTTGGAAAAGACTCTGGCTAGAGTGACCTTCATGGTACCCTCTAGGGCTAACCTTCACTAGGTCGCCCGTATATCCCTCAATGGAGAGTAGGACTCGAATGAGTCCGAACTTCCATAAAACAAATATCGTGTCTCAATTCACATTTCATTTGATATTTGTATTGCTTCAGCTCTTGTGCAGGTTCTTTGTGTATCATATCATCTCTAGTAGGTACCTGTAGCTTGGATTAAAGATTGAAATCGAAAGGAGCAAGTTTGGGGCTGTTCCACTAAAGTCGTGTATATCGGACATGTCCGGTATTGGTCACCTATGCCAAACTGTATTGAACTTTGTTTTAAGTCTTTGGTTGAAGGTGTTTGGCTCCTAGATTTATTCAGTATCTATTATATACTCTGTGGCTAACTTGTGAGGGGTTGTATTACTCTGATTTGGACCATTACTAAATCGTTTCCGCTTTTAAAGGTGTTAATTTTTAGAAACACCTATTCACCCCCCTCTAGGCGACATCCTAGGTCCTTTCAAGTGGTATCAGAGCTAGAACTCACCTAAAGCTTCACCGCCGTGAGAAAAAGATATCGATGCCTATCGAGTTGGAGCTGGTGCTTCTCCAAAATAATGGTTCAAACTTTCTACCTTGGTCATTACATGTACTCAATATTTTTAGGACTATTAGTCCTCTTGTTGAGCATATTGTGGATGTAAGCATACCTCTTTCTATAGTTGATTGGAGGAACTACAAAAATTTATCAAACGAGGAAGAGATATGCATGCAACTCAATGCTCAAGCTATTAATGTCATTTTGAGTACATTGAGTGCAGAGGTTCAAGATGAGGCAATCTTCAATGGACAACCACCTCCAGAAAGTGCTCATCTCATTTGGACTAGACTCGTTGAGTTATATGGAAAATCCAAATGCGATGATGCACTTGAGCTCGAGTCAAGGGAAAATATGTCCATTGTGTCTTCATGCAGCGAAGAAGCCTCACAAGACCTCAAGAGTGCTGAGCTGGAGCAAGAGGTGCAAGCCAAGGGTACTGCACTGTCTACCAGTACCTACCAGACTTGTCTGGTAGGCCTACCGGACATGTCCGGTGTGGCCGAGGTAGCAGAGCAGCAAGCAGTTGTTTGCAACGATGCTCAAGACCGATGGCAACCAAGTGATGAGTCAACCTCAGCATCTCATGATACTCATCACTTGTGTCTCATGGCCAAGAAAAGCAAGAAGAAGGCTACCAATAAAGAACAAGCCATGGAGCTAGCACAAGTGGATGATCAAGAAGAGAGTGATATTGAAATTGAAGATAGCTACACTCTTGATCATCTCAGCAACAAAGACAAGCTCATATTCATGAAGATAGTTGAAAAGAATGATGAGCTAGAAGAAGAGAATGAGAAGCAAACTATGTTCATCTAAAGTGCTCTCATGAGGAATTAGTAGAATCAAGTATCATGCTTGAGGTAGCTCATGAGGTTGTGATCACATCGGTAAAATCTTCTCAACCTCTCGCACATTCACTCACTAGTACACCATCTCAATTAAATATTTCTTGTGCTAATGAGTGTGTTCCTCAATCAAGCCAATCTTTGATTGAGCAAACTCTTATAGAAAATCATGAGCTCAAAGAAGAAATAGAAAGATTAAGAAAAGATGTGATTTGGTTGAAGGGAAAGGAGAAAGCACAACCTTATCAAGATAACTATGATAACATGGTGAAGAAGCTTGAGAAGGGTTCAAACCTTGCTCCCTCCAAAACCCAACAAAAGAATCACACTTCAAGCAAGGCCAAAACAACCAAGAGCAAGAAACATGGAAAAAGGCTATGATATGGTTCTGGATTGAATGGACATGAGATTGCTATGTGTCCACACAAGAGTTGGGCCAACAAGTGTGAAGTGGCCAAACAAAAGGCCTCAAACAAGTTGGCCAACCAAAAGAAAAGTGATGGACAAAGTGCTTGTCTCATGCAAGAAGGTGGGCCACTCAACCATGAAGTGTCTCTTATACAAAGTATCGGTGTTTCGAGTAAACACCAATGAGTAAATTTGTATTATTGCACATCTAACCCGGATGGTGTGCTAAAAGACACAAGGTTGATACTAGTTCGGGCAGAATGTCCCTATATCCAGTTCGTGGCTGCTGCTCGTGTTATTAGCACTAAAAAGTTCATAGTAGGGGTTAAAAACGAGCGAGAGAGGGATAGGTCCCAAGTCTCTGATGGAAAGGTTGAATGGGTGCTGAGAGCTTGGAGGCTTCTCAACTATGTGTGATGTGATGCATGATATGTTGAATTGATCCCCCTTTAATGGGGTGCCCTGCCTTCCTTTTATTGACCAAGGGGGAGCAGGGATTACAAACGAGAGAAAGAAGAAAAACCAGAGGCAAAGGAGATCCTTCGTAGATGCTGAGTCCTCCTTTTCCTCTGTGCGAACCCTGCTTTCATGGTGGACGGTGCCAGGGATAGCTCCTTGCTGGGTGCATGTCTGCTGATAATGTCATGTTCTGAGTTTGTTAGCAAGTGGTCATGTCCTATCCTGCCTCAGCGGGCGGCACAACGGACTAGGGCGCTAATACATGGCCCTACGGGGAGCGGATGACGCTGTGACCGTACGCCTGTACTGTAGGTGGTGCAAGCTTCTTCCTAGACCATAGTGGTTATCATATCCGTCCATCAGGATCCACACCTGAGGGTGAATGGCGGCGCTCACAACACTGTAAGATAAATGTTGGCGTCTATAACACTGTTCGGGCTCTAACATGCCTGGAAGGGCTTAAAGCCCCCATCTTGTCATATCCTGATGGTATGCAGGGTATGGTCCTTGGTATTACGGTTTACTTGAGTGCCCTGCCTTATCTACATGCGTAGTTATGAAGGAGCAGTGCATAGGCGTCAGGCAAGGAGGAGCCAGCCCCTAAACATCGGGCGAGGCAGAGTCTACCCTCAGACATCGAGCGAGGTGGAGCTAGCCCCTAGACATCGTGTGAGGCAGAGCCAGCCCCCGGGAGTCGAGCAAGGCAGAGCTTGCCTTCGGACGTCAGGTGAGGCAGAGTCTACCCTCAAACATCGGGCGAGGCAGAATCTGCCCTCAGACATCGGGTGAGGCAGAGCCAGCCTTTGGACGTCGAGCGAGGCAGAGTCTGCCCTCAAACATCAGGCGAGGCTGAGTCTTCCCTTAGACATTGGGTGAGGCGAAGCTAACCCCTGGACATCGGGCGAGGTGGAGCTAGCCCCTGGGAGTCAGGCGAGGCAGAGCCAGCCTCCAGACATTAGGTGAGGCGGAGCCTACCCTCGGACATCGGGCGAGGTGGAGTCTACCCTCAGACATCGGGTGAGGCAGAGTCTACCCTTAGACATTGGGTGAGGCAGAGCCAACCTTTAGACGTTGGGTGAGGCAGAGTCTACCCTCAGACATAAGACGAGGCAGAGTCTGCCCTCAGACATCGGGTGAGGTAGAGCCAGCCTTTAGTCATCGGGCGAGGCAGAGTCTACCCTCAGACATCGAGTGAGGTGGAGCCAAACCTCAGGGGTCAGACGAGGTAGAGCCAACCTTTGGGGGTCGGACGAGACGGAGTTAACCATCGATCATTGGGCAAGAGGTGTAGTCGCTCTCTTGTCTATTTGGAACCATCAATGTTTGATGGTTATTAGCTCCTTCTCTTTGGGTACCCCAGTATGTGGTCCCTGACAGTAGCCCCCAAGCCCCCGGGTGATTTGGATAGAATCGCCCAGGGGTGATTTGACTTGCTAGAGGGTGCACGCGAGCGCACCCGATGGGGGTAGCCCCTGAGCCCCCAGGTGATTCGGATAGAATCGCCCACAGGGTGATTTTGACTTGCCAGAGTGTGCGTGTGAGCGCACCCGATGGGTGTAGACCCCGAGTGCCCGGGTGATTCAGATAGAATCACCCGGGGTTGATTTTGACTTGCCAGAGGGAGCGCGCAAGCACACCCAATGGGTGTAGCCCTCGAGTGCCCGGGGGATTCGAATAGAATTGCTTGGGGGTGATTTTGACTTGCCAGAGGGTGCGCATGAGTGCACCCATTGGGTGTAGCCCCCGATCCCCCGGATGATTCGGATAGAATCACGTAGGGGGTGATTCACACCCTTCGCGGGTATGGCTGTGAGATTTGGTGGTTTTGTTAGCTAGATAGTTCATCGAGGATCCCGGTGTCTTGTTCATAGGGATCCTGCTAGGGTTAGCCTAGCCAAGGCTCGATCGTGGGCTGAGACCCCCGTGAAGCTCATGCGCCTAAGTTTTGGCCACTCATGGGCTCATCCTTTGTCGTAAGGGTGCCTTGGGACGACCATTGGAATCGTTGATGGGCTAGCTCTTAAACTCTTAGACCCAGGCGGGCTAGAGAAATGCTTTTTGGCCTGTATCCCTTTTGCTGGTAAAGAGTCCTGGTCCGCCCTAGGAGGCAAAACATTCGGTGCGTCTTTAGAGGGAAAGGATATGGATTGCGGGCGCATATCCTATGACGTGATGTGGTGGCAGATCATGGCAGGTGTGGAGATCTAGGTGAATGGTTGTCTTCCTCACATCCCTCACCCCTATAAAACCAAAGGGTTCACCCCTAGGGTTTCGTACTTTGCCTCCTTGCCTTTGCTTCTACAACTTTTGCCACCAATTGCCTAGGCTCCCCACATCCATGTCTTAGCCGTCATTGAATTCGCATCCACCCATCCCAATCCTCCAATGGAGTCGTGGTGTCGCTTTGATATCACCCTTCAGCGCCTGGAGGGCCTCATTCATCGTGGTCTTCTTTGCGCGTGAACTGCCGCCGAGGAGTGGTGGCTGCCCGATGATGAGGACGCGCCATCCCCGCCCGATGGCTATGTCATGTCCTTTGCTCACTTCCATGAGTGGGGATTTGCCACCCTCACCCACAAGTTTCTTCAGGGATTGCTGCACTACTACAAGGTAGAACTGCAGCACCTTAATCCCAATGGAATCTAGCACATTGCGGCGTTCATCGCCCTATGTGAGGGATTCCTAGGGATTAGTCCCCACTTCGACCTATGGCGGCATTTCTTCATTGTCACCCTCCTGAAGAAGCGAGAGAGGAAGTAAGAGCGGAACGTGCCGATGGGATGCGCCGGCATTCAGCTCTGCAACAACTAGGTTAGCAAGTACCAGCTGATGTGTTTATCGACCTCCAACAAGGGGTGGCATTCGCATTGGTTCAACATCAAGGACGACGTAGCTGCCCCCTTGCTAGAGTTTATCAGGCGCCTCATCAAAGAAGTCCCAAAATCATGGAGGAAGTGGGGAGTCCTAGATAAAGACAAGAAGAAAATCCAGGACCACCTCGCCTACCACATGCGGAGGGTGGCGCCGCTGATGAGGCGCGTGCTTCCCCTACACATGATGGCACCTAGGGCGTCACTCAAAGGGATGGCGCTTGCCAAGGGAGTGCTCTCCCCCTCCGAAGTGGCACATCGCATTAAGGAGGCAATGGAGCCTTCATGGGATGATGCCGGTGCTGTCCTCGAGTTTGTGTATCTGGTGCTGGGGCACCCTCAATGCGACCGGAACCGGGGTACATCATCTTCATAAGTTTTCTTTCCTTGTGCCTCCTTTTTAATTGAACTCCCGACCTCTTGATGCTGATACTGAGATAGGGGGATTAGCCGAAGAAACTCACCATTACGGATCACCCGACTCCGCTACTGAAGGACCCGTTTGTGGTGGTGGCCAACCGCGCCATGGCCGAGTGGTAGCGGAAGGCGAAGAAGGACAAGATGAGGAAGAAGCAGTAGAAGCTGTGGGCATGGGAGCGAGGGGAGGAAACCGATAGTGATGATGATGATGACAAGGAAGGAGATGATGAGGTAGTTGATGACTCCAAGCATGATGACCTAGAGAGCGAGGATATGCTAACAGGTATCTGGTCATCCATGCAGGGACCCTTCCCATTTCACATAGGGGAAGACATGTCTGTGAGACCAGAGGAGGTAGGTTAGACTATCAGCCTACCCTCATAACCATTAGGGGTGGGTGGATCTACCACCACGCCTGAGGTGCCAGTGGAGGGGTGTGGCCCCGCCGCCATGCCTTAAGAGCTTGTAGGGTCAGGTGGACCTGCCGCCATGCTTGAGGCACCAACAGAGGGGGTGGCCCCACCACCATGCCCCTGGAGGGAAGGGAGGCAAGCCCCTATGCCCAAGAGCAGGGGGTAGGCACAAAACGGCCCTACCCCATCGAGGTGGAGCAAGGACCTAGGGGTTCATCCCCCAAATGAATCCTTCGCCCGACAACGCCGATGTAAGTCATTGACTCCTCTATTTCTCTCTGTTTTCAGTGTGACTTACGCCTTTTGTTTCTTGTAGCGTCTTGAGACGGGGCACCTCTTTCACGCTGGCACCCAAGAAGAGCGTCGCCATTCAGGCAAGATGGCAGCCGTCGCCCGACATCATGCCCATTTTGGGTGGGAGCAGAGCTAAGGTTACTGCCACATCAGCCGGTGAGGTGCCGCTCATGGTGGCACCCGTGCCCTTGGTGGGACAAGTGGGTGCTAGGGCTGAGGGAATGCCCTCGGAGGTCGCCGACCAACTGACAACAGAAGCGATTCCGCTGCCAATGTTGGAGCGGACGGAGCTACCGCTGACACTTGTGGCGCCGACTGCTGGGGGTGCGATGCTACTGGTCAAGGCCCTTCTGACATAGATGGAGGTGGCCACAACTTTGGCAAGATAGGCACAGTCGGACGTAGCCACGGTGGTGCCTGAGGAAGCGGCGTGATTCGTGCCACCGATGGCCCAAGTGATGGCGCACAACGTAGGTTGGATGGAGGGGGACACAGCCGAGGGGTCCCCAGGCATCATGGCAGTGGTGGAGAGGACTAGCAGGGAGTCACCCTTGGCCCTGACATTGGGGGCATCCACTTGCCCGCACGGGGCGAGCCTCTGCTTCAGTGGAGGGATCCATGAGACCCGATGTCGAGACTCTTCACCCTCGATGATGCTACTGAGGGCATAGAGTAGGAGAGTCTCAACGAGGGGATCTTGGTTGCTCTAATGGCCTTAGACGAAGCTAGGGGTGTCCTACATGAAGTCATCGTTCCCACTGGTCGGGTATTCTTTTGACCTTGTTTCTCGCCCTCCTCTTTCTTCATGAATTTTTGTGTTCTGACCACCATCTTTTTTCAGTCCCTTATCACTCGTAGCCAGGAGAAATCCTGGTTCCTTCATGAACATAAGGAGGATTGGGACCGCCTCATCGACGAGGCACGACTACACAGGGATGTGATCGCCTAGCTCTAACGGAGGGTGGTCGAGCTGACTCCCTTAGCAGAGGAGGCGGCTAGTCTCCGACTATGGGAGGCCGAGGCCTGTCAGGACACGAAGGAGGCCGAGAAGGCATTTGAGGAGCTATCAGCGAGGGCATGGTAGGATGAGGAGGAGGCCGCCAAAGTCTAGAGGGAGCGGGTCTAGCTACTCTAGAGGGATGCTGAGACCCGCCAATGGATCATCGACCTCCTATCCGAGGTCGAGAAGGAGCGGGAGCTCAAGCTAGGAGCCGAGGAGAGGTTTGTGACCCTACAGCAGAGGGTGAACCAAGATGCCAAGGTGGTAGCCCAATTGCTCAAGGAGCGAGACGAGCCATGCCAGACTACGGAGAGGCTCCGCTCGGACGTGGCGCGGCCTACGGGGAGCACGACTAGGCCATCCGAGAACGCGACGAGGCACAATAGAGGATCAGCTCCCTCTAGGCCGAGCTCAGAACCATGATAACCTAGAGGCTAGAGGCTGAGGTCTCCATCGGGCTGGTCATGGAGCTTGCCGAGGTGCAGAGGATCCTTTAGGCGGAGAGCGACGAGCATGATCTCCTGCACGCTACCCTTGGGGTGGTCTGCGATGACATGGAGATGGAGTGGTCGGAGGGGTCTAGCTCGCTTGTGGCCCATGCCATAGTTATCACGGTGCAAGTGTGCTAGCTTGAGAGGGAAGCTCTTCGCTCTGGGATCACCCAAGCCTTCGCCATCACTTGCTCCCACTACGCCAACCGTATCGACTTGGAGACAATGAGCCTTGGCTTTGTGCCTAGCTACAAAGCCTCTGAGCTGGACGAGATAGAGAAGGCGGTGGCTCCTCTTGCATGGAACCTAGCGGACAAGGTTGAAGACATAGTTTTCCCCTAGAGGGGATAGTTAGTCAATTAGGTCGGATGAACATCATTATAATCTGTGAACAAGCACCGACCCCTATGTATCACAAAAACAATTTAATAACTTCATTTTATTTGTTTGAACTTGTTTTCTTCCCTTTTGTATGCGAAAAAGGGGCTCATTAATTCTGACCCCTCTATTTGTTAAGATCGTAGGGCCCGAGGTGTAAGAGCAGAACCTTGATCATGCTGGTGAGCAAAGACACCTTAGCCGCCAAGGCGTAGGCTTTTGTAGTGCGACTAGGGATGCTCAGTTGATCGTTTCCACAAACCTTGCCATTAGGCTTAGCATGAGGAAGAGGTTTGACACGGCGACTATTTTAGAAAAGGTATACTTATACCTTTATTAGCCCCGAAGTGAGATCCAACCCTTTGCCGTTTTGCTAGGGTCGATGTCACTGAAATTCGAGGAGAGGATAACGAAACTTAGTAGAAAAAAGCATTTCTTGCATTCGCACTACCCCCTCCCTAGGATCTTAGCTATTGTTATGCGACCATGTGTTTGGTCTCCACGCAAGCCTAACCCTCCTCAAGCCCTATGTGTAATGGGGATTCGGTCGAGGGTCGGCTAGTTTCTATGACTATCGGTCCGTCCGCAATTTTTGCAACCAGAGGGGTTAAGTTAACATCATTTGCCTCGATGACTTGAGTGACATGCTCGGTGAGCTCGCTATCGGACATGTTCGAATGGAATCTAGTTCTGTCACTTGCTATGGGGTCGGCAAAGCCCTCGGGGGGCATTCCGTTGCTGCTTTACCCGCCTTCCAACAGATTCGCCCTCAATGGGGATTCTATGGGCTCGGTTGAAGGTTTGGATTGAATGAGAAGGTTGGGATGACCTTGTCCGCTTCTAGGCAGGACGGGAGAAGGCTGCTGGGGCTCATCTGTGTTTTTCCCCCCTGGCTTTTGTTGGACGTGAGGTGGCCTCAGGCCCTTCGTGAGCCGGCCTTCGAACCTTGGTCACTCGATCTAGGATCATGCAGCTCGAGCCCCTGAGCCCCATGGGGTTTGATTGGGGTCGGCCGTGTTTCATGCATCATCCCATCCTTGGTTTCTACAACTAGAGGGGCTAAGCTAACGACACTTGCCATGATGGCTCGAGTGTCGTGCTCGGTGAGCTCGCTAACGGGCATGTTCAAGTGGAATCCGGGTCCATCATCAGCTAACAGAGTCAGTAGAGCCCTCATGTGGCATTCCACTACTTCTTAACCCACCTCCCGGTAGATGCCCAAGCCGTTCGATAGGTTCGGGTGGCCCATTGGCCTCTCCTCGATGGAGATTCTGTGCACTTGGCTTGAGGTTAGAATCGAACAAGAAAGGTCAAGATGTCCCTGTTCGCTTCTGAGTGGAGTCAGGCAAGGCCGCTGGGGCTCATCTCAGTTTTTCTCCCCTGGCTCTGTTTGACACGAGGCGGCCTTGAGCCCTTCATGGGCTGGCCTTCAAACCTTGGTTGATCACTGTTCATATCGAATGAGATGACTACCACTTCATAACACGATGCGAAGCGTTGTGATGTGGCAATCGCATGTGTAATGCTTGGATGTACGGGATGATTGAATGGACGAATGTATGAATAATCATAGTTTAAGAAAAAATGGGGGTCGGTAATGTTACCTCGATGTCACGAATGATGGGTTTTGGGAGTTCTTATCGGATGTGTCTGTGCGGGGTTCAGGTCCGATGTTCTTGATGGGGCCGGTGTAACCTGCACAAGCCTCCCATTCTTCCATACCTATCATTTGGCAGCGGCCTGAGCCGTTTGATCAACTTGGGTGACCTGACAGCCTCTTCTTGATAGAACTTGTTCCATAGGTTGACCTGAGAAGGTGGAGGTTAAGGTTTGGAGTACGGACACAAAGACTCTGATCGTGTTGGTGGAAAAAACTCCATAGCCGCTAGGGCATAGGGTCCTAGCAGTCCGACCAGGTTTACTCAAAGTTTTGCGCCCGCACACCATGCCTCCAGTTGTTAAACATAAGGAGGGGTCGGGCAAAGAGAAATGTCCAATCCCCTGCCATTGCTAGGGTCGGAGGCTCGGTATCAAAATTAATATGTAAAGTAAGTAAGTAAGGGAGCTTGTCTCTCGGCGGTGGTTATGAGCCATTCGATAGACCTGGGCACCGATTTTACCTCGATGGTAAGAGTGATGGGTTTTAGAAGCCTTCACTGGATATGAGCGGGATCCTGTTTGTATCCTACCCATTCCTTGGTCGTGGCCAAGCAGTTTGATCAACTCGTGTTACCTATTGGAACAAGTTTTTCCCACAGAAAATAGAGAATGAGGACATCCTACGCAAGAATTTAGTTAGGTAGATAACTACGTGGAGAAAACTTGTCATAAATGGACAAGCTCCTGAATTTCAGTGTAGCAAAATGGTCTATTAGCTCTTCTCTCCTTTTTGCATAAAGAGGTTAGTTCATTTTGACCCTTTTTGTTGTTTAAAGTCATAAAAGCTTGGAGTTCAGGTGAGCCAATTCTGATCACACTAGTGAGCAAAGATGCCATAGCCGCTGGGGCGTAGGTCTCCTGCAGTCTGATCAGTTACACTCAGAGCTTGTTCCCGTAAACCAAGCTCTTAGGTCTTAACATAAAAAGGGAGGTAGGCACAGAGAATGTGACCCCAAGTGAGATCTGACCCCTTGCCATTGCTAGGGTCGGAGGTCACTGAAAATTGGGTAGTTGGGTAACAAAACTGATAAGAGAAAGTGTGCATTTATTAAGGGTAAAAGCGACATAGCAGCTCGATGTTCCACACATTGGTGAAGACCTTGCCATCGATAGTTTTCAGCTTGTAGGTGCCTAGCCGGAGTACCTCCACGATGACGTACGGTCCCTCCCATGGAGGGGAGAGCTTGTGGCAGTCCTTGTTGCTCTAAATGAGGTGGAGGACCAGGTCCTCGATGTTGAAGGCCCGACCTTGCACTCGTCGGCTGTGGTACCGTCGCAACATCTATTGGTACTTGGCCGAGCAGAGGAGGGTGACATCGCGAGCTTTGTCCAGCTGGTCCATGGCATCCTCGAGAGACGCCTTGGCTCCCTATTCGTCATACACCCTGATCCTCGATGCTCCATAGTCAAGGTCAGTTGGGAGGATGGCCTCGGAACCATAGACCATGAAAAAGGGTGTGTAGCCGGTGGATCAACTAGGGGTTGTCTTCAGACTCTAGAGTATGAAGGAAGTTTGGTGACCCAGCATGCGCCAAATTTACTCAACTAGTTTAGGATCCTTGGCTTGAGGCCCTGTAGGACCATGCCATTCACGTGCCCTACCTGCCCATTCATCCAGGGGTGTGCTACGGAGGCCCAGTCGATGCGGATGTGATGTTCATCGCAAAATCGGTGGAACTTCTTGCCAGTGAACTATGTGCCATTGTCCGTGATGATGGAGTTCGGGACTCCAAAGCAATGGACGATGTCAAGGAAGAACAACATGACCTGCTCGGATTTGATCGTGGAGATCGGTCAAGCTTCTATCTACTTTGTAAACTTATATATGGTGACAAGCAAGTGGGTGTAACCTACGGCCACCCTCTTGAGTGGTCCGACCAGATCAAGCCCCCAGACCATGAATGACCACATGATAGGGATTGTATGGAGTGCTTGGGTCAATAGGTGAGTTTGTCGAGCATAGTATTGACACCCTTTGTAGGTGCGCACGATCTACTCAGCGTTAGCTACTACGGTAGGCCAGTAGAAGCCCTATCAAAAGGCATTTCCAACTAGGGTTTTAGGTACGGCATGGTGACCGTAGACCCCACCGTGGACGTCGCTCAGCAAATGCTTCCCCTATTCGATGGGTATGTAGTGTTGTAGGATCCCGGTGTGGCTCCGCTTGTAGAGTTCGCCCTCCACAAGAGTGAAGGACTTGGCACGGCACGTGAGCCATTGAGCCTCCGTCTTGTCTATCGGTAGTGTGTCACAGAGGAAGTAGTCATGGTAGAGCGTCCTCTAGTCAATCAGAGGGTCGAGCTCAGTCGCTGGGTCTTCTTCGAGCTCCATGACTTTAGGGCTGGGTGGAGCTGACGGTTGGTTAGCCCCCGGGCCTAGATTGGACGGACCGTCATCACCTCGTTCTGACCCCTCATAGTGAAGATGCCTATTGGTACCAGCTCTCAACCAGATGCTACCTTCACAAGTGCATCAGCTGCCTCATTGAGGTGCCTCAGGATGTGATTGAGCTCGAGGCTGTTGAACTTGTCCTCAAATTGGTGGACTTCTCAGCAATATGCGGCCATCTTGGCATCGTGGTAGCTTGACTCCTTCATGACTTGGTCGATGATGAGCTAGGAATCTCCTCGAACATCGAGGCGTCGGATGCCCAACTCGATGGCAATGCGTAGGCCGTTGACGAGCGCCTCATACTCGGTCACATTGTTGGATGAGGGGAAATAGAGACAGACCATGTACCTCATGCGTACCCCAAGGGGTGACATGAAGTCTAGCCCCGCGCCGATGCCCTTCTTCATCAGCGATCCATCGAAGTACATTGTCCAGTACTCTTGATCAACCACTGCCTGTGGCATTTGGACCTCAGTGATGAGGACAGCGTATAGAAGCTTCTAGATTTGGGGGTAGCAGGTCTTCGAGTTAGATAGGACCTCGCTGATGAAGTACACAGGGCACTGTACTTTGAGGGCGTGCCCCTCTTATTTCTGCTCTACTACTAGGGCGGCGCTGACCACTTGCGTGGTGGCCGCGATGTAGAGCAGTAGGGGTTCTTGCTTGGTAGGAGGAACTAGGATCAGGGCCTTTGTCTGGAGCTGCTTAACCATGTTAAGTGCTTCCTGGGCCTCGGATGTCTATTCAAAGTGATCAGCCTTCTTTAGAAGTCGATAAAGGGGGAGACCTCATTCACCAAGGCATGTGATGAAGCGACTGAGCATGGCGAGGCACCCCGTAACTCGCTGTACCCCCTTTATGTTTTGAATCAGGCCCATCCTTGTGATGGCAGAGATCTTTTCTAGGTTGGCCTCGATGCCATGCTCGGAGACGATGAAACCAAGCAGCATGCCCCATGGGACCCTGAAAACACACTTCTCGGGATTGAGTTTGATGCCATTCGCTCAGAGTTTCGCAAAGGTCTGCTCAAGATTGGTTACAAGGTGGTTAGACTATTGAGATTTGACCACGAGGTCGTCAACATAGGCATCAATGGTCCGCCTAATGAGGTCTCCAAAGCACTTGAGCATATAGCGCTGGTATGTGGCCCTAGCATTCTTTAGACCAAACAATATTGTGATGTAGCAGGATGATCCAAAGGGGGTGATGAAAGATGTTGCGAGCTGGTCGGATTCTTTCATCGCAATTTGATGGTACCTAGAGTACGCATCAAGGAAGTAGAGGGTTTCGCACCCTGAGGTAGAGTCAACTATTTGGTCTATGCACGGCAAAGGAAATGGATCCTTTGGACATGCTTTGTTGAGACCCATATAGTCAACACACATCCTCCATTTCCCACTCTTCTTTTGTACAAGAATGAGATTGGCTAACCACTCTAGGTGGTATACTTCCTTGATGAACCCGGCCGCCAAAAGCATTGTGATCTCTTCGCTGATGGTCCTGTGTTTCCCCTCGTTGAAGTGACATAGGCGCTGTTTCATTGGTTTGGAGCCTGGGCAGATCCTCAAGGTGTGCTCGGCGACCTCCCTCGGAATGCCTGGCATATCTGGGGGTTTCCACGCAAAGATGTCTTTGTTGTCACAGAGAAAGTTGACGAGCGTGCTTTCCTATTTGGAGGAAAGCATGGTACCAATGCGCACTGTTTTTCCCTTGATGCTCCCGGGGTCTATGAGGACTTCCTTAGAGCCTTTCATTGGCTCAAAGGACCCGGTCAACCTTTTGGGGTCGGGTGCTTCTTCGGTGACCTCTTTCCTAATGTCCGTGGGCTCTTCGGAGGCGACGATTGCTGCGGCGTGATCGCAGCACTCGATCTCACACTCATAGGCACGCTGGAAGGAGGTGTCGATGGTGATGACTCCATCGGGGCCCGGCATCTTTAGCTTCAAGTAGGTGTAGTTGGGCACAGCCATGAACTTCACGTAGAATGGTCATCCCAGGACGGCGTGGTAAGTTCCACGGAATCCAACCACTTCAAAAGTGAGGGTCTCCGTCCTGTAGTTGGATGGACCCCTGAAGGTGATGGGCAGATCAATCTACCTAGGTAGCATGGCCTATTTTCCAGGCATGATGCCATGAAAGGGTGCTGTGGTTGGCTAGATGCGTGCTCGGTCAACGCCCATAGCGTCGAGTGTCTCAGTGTACATGATGTTTAGGCCACTGCCTCCATCCATTAGTACTTTGGTGAGCTGCTTCATGACGATGATTGGGTCAACCATGAGCGGGTATCTCCCTGGCTATGGGACACTCTCTGGATGATTGGTCCGATCAAAGGTTATGCAGACTCGGACCACCAAAGGAAGGCAGGCGTGGCCGGTTCAGTCGCATAGACCTCGTGGCGCGCGATGTTTTGGCGGCGCTTGGAGTCATAAGCCTCCAATCCTTCGAAGATCATGAGGTAGCCATCTGGTGTTGGAAAGCCATCGTCTTTCTCCTCAGTGTCATCCGTGGTGGGGCCAGGGTCCTTTCTGTGCTCCCCTTTGTTGGAGCCTCCGGACATGAACCACCACATAAGGCTGCAGTCCTTGTACAGATGCTTCACCGAGAAGGCATTGTTCAAGCATGGCCCCTCGAGTATTTTTTTGAAATGGTTCGGAGTGCCCTCCGTGGGCTTTAGACCACCCCTACGGTCAGCGATGGCCATGAGCGAGCCCTCACGCCATTGCTTCTTGTTCTTGTTTTTGGCGGGACGATTGGAGGCGCCTTCACCGGCATCCATCGAGGTGATCGAAGATGGCTCTAACTGCTTCTTCGCCTAAGGCATGGCTGGTGGTGATGTCCAGGAGTTCCTTGGTGGTTCACGGGCCCTTACATCCCTGCTTGTGAACTGGAGACTCATAGGTGGTCTCGAACAGGAAAGCTCCTATAATGTCGGCGTCGACGACGTTAGGGAGCTCGTTGCATTGCCAAGAGAAGCACCAGATATACCCACTGAGGGTTTCTATGGCCTTCTATTGATAGTTCTTGAGGTCCCATAGGTTTCTAGGGCACTTGTATGTGCCTTAGAAGCTTCCCACAAAGATCTCCTTTAGGTCCACCCAACCTTGGATCCTGTTGGACGGCTGGTGTTCCAACAATGTTCGTGCCGAATCGGCCAAGAACAATGGAAGGTTGCGGATAATGAAGTCATCATTATCTGCACCACCGGCTTGGCAGGCAAGCCGATAGTCTTTGAGCCATAGTCTGGGGTTTGTTTCCCCAGAGTACTTTGGGATATTGGTTGGTGGTCGGTACCTTGGCGAGAAGGTAGCGTTGAGGATATGTCGGCCGAAGGCCTGAGACCTTGGTAGGCCAAGGCTTGGGCTTTGGTCCTTGCCACTATCATAGCGTCTGCCATGATGAGGGTGATAGCCACGTCTGGCTCCCTCTCTCGGGTCGTCGTAGGTACGCCTACGGGCATCGAGGGTGTTGCACACATCATGGTTGTGGCCAAGACGCTGACGCACTAGGACCGCAGTGTGCTACCGATGGCTTTGTGGCTCCTAGTGGACCGACATGTCCCTACCGGGGTGCTTCGAGAGCAAGTGTTGGCTAGCGTCGAGCTCGCGTCACCGAGACAACGATCTCTCAGCCTGCTATGCCGCCGCACACTCAAGCAGCGTGCGAATCTCATGGTGGGCCTGATGATCCATGGGCATCATGGCCTCTAGAAGACCATGGAGCAAGGGGGCCACTGTCTTCCCCTCAGCCTCATTGTCGAGGTTGTTCACTGGGTAGTCTCCTCCTTGGGGACGCTTTCGATGTGTCCCTCAAGGGTACCCGTCATGAAGCATTTACAAGAGGGGTGATGGCTCCCCCTGCTAGAGTCATGAAGCATTCACAAGAGGGGTGAGGGCAACTCTGGCTCCTTTGCCTAGAGGTTGTGGAAGGATTCTATGATGTGTTCTATCACCCCCACAAATTCGTCATTCGTGGAAGTGGAATCATGCATTGTGCCACAAGGTGGCTTACGGTCGCTGTGGCATTGCGGAGACCGAACGGAAGCACTATCAGGGCACTTCGTATGAGGTGTTTTGGAGAGAGGGGTTCCCCTTGGGTGAGCCACACCATGTCATTGGCATCAGAGAAGGTGAGGCGGCATGGGTCCTCCTTGGACGGCTGGGGTCCTAGGAAGACACCGAGCTAGCGCTCGAGCCTCTTGTAGTCAAGGCCAATGGAGGGGAGAGGTTGGATGGTAGCATGAGCCAATGCAAACTCTCCTCCCACCATGATGATGAAGTCTAGGTCACCGAAGCGCACATGTGCGCCCAGGACCCAGCTGATACCATGGCTAGCCATCCGTGGCTTGATGTTAATGTCGAAACACACAAAGGCCCCTACCTGGCACACCAACTGTCGATGTTTCGAGTAAACTCCAACGAGTAAATTTGTATTATTACATGTCTAACCTAGATGGTGTGCTAAAAGACACAAGGTTTATACTAGTTTGGGCAGAATGTCCCTACGTCCAGTTCATGGCTGCTGCTTGTGTTATTAGCACTAAAAAGTTCATAGTAGGGGTTACAAACGGGCGAGAGAGGGACAGGTCCCAAGTCTCTGATGGAATGGTTGAATGGGCGCTGAGAGCTTGGAGGCTGCTCAACTATGTGTGATGTGATGTGTGATGTGTTGAATCAATCCCCCCTTTAATGGGGTGCCCTGCCTTCCCTTTTATAGACCAAGGGGGGGGCAGGGATTACAAACGGGAGAAAGAAGAAAAACCAGAGGCAAAGGAGATCCTTCACAGATGTCGAGTCCTCCTTTTCCTCTATGCGAGCCCTACTTTCATGGCAGACGGTGCCAGTGATAGCTCCTTGCTGGGTGCATGTCTACTGACAATGCCATGTTCTGACATTGTCAGCAAGTGGTCACGTCCCATTCTGCCCCAGCGGGCGGCACGACAGACTAGGGCGCTGATACGTGGCCCTATGGGGAGCGGACAGTGCTATGACTGTATGCCCATTACTGTAGGTGGTGCGAGCTTCTCCCTAGACCATAGTGGTTGTCATATCCTTCCGTTAGGATCCACGCTCGAGGGTGAATGGCGGCGCCCACAACACTGTAAGGCAAATGTTGGCGCCTACAATACTGTTCAGGCTCTGACATGCCTGGAAGGGCTTAAAGCCCATGTCTTGTCATATCCTGACGGTACTTCCCTATAGGAGTGCAGGGTATGGTCCTTGGTATTGCGGTTGACTTGAGTGCCCTGCCTTATCTGCGTGCGTAGTTATAAAGGAGCAGTGCATAGGTGTCGGGTGAGGCAGAGCCAGCCCCTAGACATCGGGTGAGGCGAAGTCTACCCTCAGACGTTGGGCGAGGTGGAGCTAGCCCCCAAACATTAGGTAAGACAGAGCCAGCCCCTGGGAGTCAGGCAAGGCAGAGCCAGCCTCCGAACATTGGGCGAGGCGGAGTCTGCCCTTGGACGTCGGGCGAGGTGGACTCTACCCTCAGACATCGGGTGAGGTAGAGTCTGCCCTTAGACATCGAGCGAGGCAGAGCCAGCCTTTGGACGTCAAGCGAGGTAGAGTCTACCCTTAGACATCGAGTGAGGCAGAATCTACCCTCGGACGTTGGGCGAGTTGGAGTCTACTCTCAGACATCGGGCGAGGCGGAGCCAGCCCCCAGACATCGAGCGAGGCAAAGTCTACCCTCAGACGTTGGGTGAGGCAGAGCTAGCCCTCGGACGTCAGGCGAGGTGGAGCCAGCCTCCAGAAGTCGGGCGAGGCGGAGCGTTGGGCGAGGTGGAGTGCCCTTAGACATCAGGTAAGGCAGAGCCAGCCTTTGGACATCGGGCGAGGCGGAGTCTGTCCTCAGACGTTGGGTGAGGCGAAGTCTGCCCTCAGACATCGGGCAAGGCAAAGTCTGCCCTTAGACGTTGGGTGAGGCAGAGCTAGCCTTCGGTCATCGGGCGAGGCGGAGTCTGCCCTCAGACGTTGGGCGAGGCAGAGCCAAACTTCAGGGGTTGGACGAGGCAGAGCCAACCTTTGGGGGTCAGATGAGATGGAGCTAACCCTCGATCGTTGGGCAAGAGGTGTAGTCACACTCTTGTCTATTCGGAACCATCAACGTTTGATGGTTATTAGCTCCTCCTCTTTGGGTATCCCAGTATGTGGTCCCCGACACAAAGAGACAAGAAAGGATGCCCAAGTTGCAACAAGAAGATGCTACGAATGCAATGAGATGGGCCACAAGGTTGATAGATGTCCAAACAATCAAAACAAGCATAGAGCAAATAAAGACCACATATGCTATGCCTGTAGAAGAAAGGGGCATCTAAGCTATGATTGCCCAAATGGTAACATTCCTAAGCCGAACACATGTGTTTATGATAACATGCTTAGGAGGGCCACAAATGGAGTAAGCACTAGCAAGGTGATGTGTTCACCACAAACTAGTACTAAAGCCATTTGGGTACCTTAGCATTTGTTTACTAACTCAAAAGGACCCAACAAGAGTTGGGTACCAAAGTATGCTTAGGATGTTGTTGTAGGTACTTGGTGGTGAGGTGAAGGCGTCAGGGTGCTTGAGCAAGCAAATTGAAATTATTCACTCAAGCTATCAATCAATTCTTATCATAATTGCTTATATGGTTGACCTGAAGATAAATTAATGAATATATCATCTACTTCATCCTCACCATTGGTAACAAGTGCCTAAAACTTATAGGATAGCCACTTTGCTTGCTTGGTGCTAAATGGATCACAAATAGGCATATTTGTGAAATATTGAAAGTGGCTAATTAGTTTCATTTGAGAATTCTAGATTTTGACATATGGTGCTTTTAATGGCTCTCTAGTAGAGCAATTCATTTGTTGAGATGCAGGTATACAAGAGGTACTAGAGCTAAAATGAAGAATCACAAGCAGTGCTTTAATCATTTCTGTCCAGCACCTACTAGACCTGTCCGGTATGGCCAGGGATAGAAAGAAGTGTTTCTGTTCTACGTATGCTAGACATGTCCGGTATGCCTACCAGACGTGTCCCGTATGACAGGAACCAGAACACTAATTTGAAGTTGCGTTTGAGTTTTGATCCATATATTTTCATATATCCTTAATTTACTCAGAAGCTTGTGATTTACCAAATCTAAGTGGATTGTGAGCATCTCTTGAACTCAAATTTAAATATGGCAAATTATTTGTTTTTGGTCAAAATGGAAAATTGACTCCCAAATTCTTAATAGAATAAAGTGCTTGTTGAAAGTCATTCAAATTACTTGAGGCACTTATTAATGGGGAGATCAGTTTCTATTTTGCAGCATTGTGGACTAACAAATTTATCTAGCATTCTTTGTAGTCCTTTGATGAAAATTGATTTCATATATGGTATGATTATTTGACAAGTAAGGTCAACATGATGTTGTCATGCCATGTATCATCTCAATGGTGATATTGTGGGCTCAAGGCAAAGGTATGTATTTACATACATGCATTGTAAGTGCATCTAAGGCCCTTTATATGCTAGAGTGTGCATATGTGTGACATAGGATAGATGTTTTTCAAAATCCCTAACTAGAATGTATAGGTGGTATGATTTTGGAAAACCTATTTTGTTCTTCGTCTTTGTGACCTAAGTCGTGCCATTTGTGATTATTGCTCCCATTGATTGCTTGCTTGACTAATCACAAGTGGAATGACTCTCTCAAGTCCATAAATCCCTATGTCCCTCTAAATCTAGCTCAAGTTTTGAAAATCATAAACTTGCCAAATATTCAGAAAAGAGAAAATCAATTCTTGGCTAATTCTTGTCCCCTAAGTGTGAATCCTAAGCCTTTTTCAATTGATGCAAATATAATGCTTAAAAAGGATGGTAATTATTGCAAAACATCCCGCTATTCATACTAAGGCTATGCCTAAGTATGTTGCTCTTAACATGAGAGGACCCAAACTAGTTTGGGTACCATCAAAAGGTGGATGATTGTTTGTAGGTACCATGGCATTGAAGACTTGATTCAATGGAATTATTATTGTTCATCTTATGTTGAGTCAAGTAATGAAGCCTAGTGCAATTCTATCCCAATGCCAAGTCAAAATTAAGTGAAGTCCAAATGCTATCAACATACAAGTGTCATATTCAAGTTTTGAAAATCATAAGCTTGTGGTTGCGAGATCGCCTCACCATGACCATGGAGCTATACCTCCTTGCTCTTTCATGCTTGAGCCCTCGTATGCTTGTACCGGTGTAGACCATAGCACCCTTAGGTTCTTGCGGTGACAACAGCATTGCTAAGACCCCTGGGGATGTCTCGGTGCATTTAGTGCATGTAGGTCATGGTACCCTACGAGTGGGTTTGAGCGTTCATGTTCTCTTATGCGTCGCTCCTTCCAATGCCCTGTCTCTTGCCATGATGGGTGGGTTGGAACAAAGCGGGTCGCCTCCCCTCTCTTCTCCCTCTTGTTCCACCCTCTCTTTGGTTCCCGTCAATTACTGTGACGTGCGGATCGAGAGAGCCCGGAACTACTTCCCTCTTCCTTGTAGCCTACTCTGTTTGATCCCATCCTTAGCCATGACATTTGGATCAAAGACCGTGGACTATCCCTTTAGGTTAGCAAAGCTAAGGCCTAGGTCATGTTCTCAAAACCATGTGAGTCGAACCGATCGACCAAAAATCTATATCGAGGATGTGACATGGATGTTATGCCTAGCTGACCTTCTTCCTCGCTCTTTTAGCCTGAGGAAGCAGACTCGCTCTGTGAGGGTTAGCCTTGTTGTCATGGTGTTGCTCGTGTGCCCGTTTTTCCTCCGTGCCATTCTTAAGTGGTGTTCTTACTTTGGTTTAGGCTTCCGCTTTTGCGAGTTTATTGGTTCTTATTTGCATAGCCGTTCTTGTCATTTCTTGCATAGGCTATTCCTCTCTCGGATGGACCCGATGATGCACCCGGAGGTGATGGACCCTATTGGAGGATGACCCTAACTTCTGGAGACGCGTACTAGTACTTCCTCTACACCGCAGGTGTCATGGTAGGACCTTTATTTAGATAATTCTATTAGGCATTGCAAAGTAGAAATGCTAGTGCTTTACATTTATTCATTTGCTAGAATATGTGATGCATGCTATTGCCTGAGCCTTGATTGCCTTGATTGAAACCACTTCACCCTAACTACCCAGCTCCACACTCACACTAATACATGCCTGTCAGCTTGCTTGCATTTACTCCATCATACTTACATATATACCTTGATATGCATTGTGTGATGGTTTGGTGATATGTGGTGGTGGATGGGGTTTAGCTGTGAGGCATCCCCACATGGTATATGGTATTGATACATGATGGGAGCGATGAATCCCGAGTGGGTGGTGGTGATGTGAGGTGATCTGGAGACATTCCTTGCCCTCGACCTGATTCTTTGGTGATACTGGCTAGAGTGAGAGGATGTCGTGTTGTACAGAGTGCACCAAGGGTAGTTCCTATGGCTAGAACACAGAGTCCTAGAGGGACGATGGTTCTTGAGGGACATGGGGATGAGGAGTTTGTGGATAGACCACCTCTGAGGGATGAGTCTCATGCTGTGAGGCATGTGGTTTGGTGGAAGGTGCTCCCTCTGACCAACCTAAGGACTGGCATAAGTTGCAACCATAAATCACGGGATCTTTTCGTACACACCACATGCCTAAGTGGGTACGATCCATTGCCCAGAGTAGAGTGGGCAACCACCAGTCTCTATGGGAGTTAGTAGGCACACGGCCTGTGCAATTAGTGTCAGGAGGACAGAGGTTACTCCGTGCTACCTCAACGACATGACCCCAGCTTATATAGTGGCGTCTATATATCGTAGCCCCGGCTTGAAAGGACCTAGGATGCCGCCTAGACGGGGGGTGAATAGGCGTTTCTGAAAATTAACACCTTTAAAAGTGGAAACAATTTAGTAAACTCCAAATCAGAGTAATATAACCCCTCACAAGTTAGCCAATGAGTATATAAACAATATTAATTAATCCTAGGAGCCTAGAACCTGCAAGAACATGAATCAAATAAATTCAGCGCTAAGCTCTAATACTGAACGTGTCTGGTATACATGTGTTCTGTCGAACCACCCCAAACTTGCTCCTTTTGATTTCAATCTTCAGACCAACCTGTAGGCATCCACTAAAGATAGTGCCACACATAGGTAACCTGTACAAGAACTGGAGCAACACAAATATTGAATAAAATGCGAATTGAGATACGATATTTGTTTTATCGAAGTTTAGACTCCATCAAGCCTACTCCCATTGAGGGGGTTGTGGGCGACCCAGCGAAGGTCAGCCCTAGAGGGTACCATGAAGGTCACTCTAGCTAGAGTCTTTTTCAACTCCTTTTCCTCCTTCCACTAGATGATTCCTTCCCTTGCGGCGGCGGAATCAACCGTTACAGACTTTATGAGGCAACCACAATCTCTCAGGTGCTCTCCGGTGATGCCTAGCCATCTAGGACCAAAGAGTCCAAGAGTAACAAATGCAAATCACGAAATAGACAATATGCACAAGTGCTCAAGTGGTGGCTTGCTCTCTCTTTCGAATTCTCTCTCAACCCACAAATGGATTTGGCAAATTGGATCAATCACTCACTAAGAGAGGGTTGGAGAGTGTTTGCAAGGCTCAAAAATGTGGATGAGGTTTAGCAGAATCAACAGTCTCCAAAGGTGGAGGCTTAGGGGTATTTATAAGCCCCTTGGAAAAACTTTGCACTACGCCAACGGTCATTGAGTTATAGAGTAAGCGAGGTGTCGGAACTCTCGACGCTTGCTGGGTCTTCCGACTGCCGAAACTCCTGACCAACTCAAGTTAGAACTCTCGACCATTGGCTCATTTGAAAACTAGCCATTGGGCTCTGGCCTATTATACCGGACATGTCCAGTAGCATACCGGACACGTCCGGTGTGACCAGGCAGTCAACTCTCCAAGTTAGTTGGGTGTTGGGACTTCTGACACTTCCTAGGACTTCCAACGCCTAGAACTCCTGGCTAAAACATGTTGGGACTTCCAACGAACCCAAACCGAGAAACAAGTTCATTGTTGTGGCTAGCCTCATACCGGACACGTCCGGTATGCTCGACCATAGAGCAACATGTTAGTTCCCGTGTCTCTCTCCCACTCAAACCTCACATAGGTTAGCTTGAGCACTTACGAAACATTATCTATCAACATGAAGCATCTCTCTTAATAGTACGGCATTCCTATTAACTCAAGTTTAAATGAAAAATGAATTTAAAGCTTTTGAGTTGATTTCCTTTGAATTGATGCCATGTTTTTCAATCTTCATCAAGTGAGGGTGCCAACATGTCAATATTGAACTTTTCACTTGAGCATAGCCATCTTGAGCATGTGACTTGATTCCATTCATTAAATATAGATAATCCCAAACATATCAAGTCACTTCCATCAATCAATCCAATATAGATTTGATCCTCCACATCAATATGACCATCATAGCTTTATTAGTACCTCAACTAAATGCAAGTACTTCTTTTTTCACCCTATCTAGGTTCTTCGGCTGCCAAGCCATCACTTGCCCGTCACCCTTGCTTAGTACCTCAAAGCCTTTCCCTGCTATCTTCACCATCTCAAGCCATCAAGTCACATCTTGTGTTGAATCATACAATGAATTCCATAGAACACCATCAATCATTGATATCCCACCATAATTAAGCCTTTGCATTAATTACATTTGCATTGTTGTCTTGTGCTTGAACTAGATTGCTTATACAACAACACATCATTTTGGCTTCATTAAGCCTCTGTGAGATAATCAATTTCCTGTTTCACACTTAGAAAAAATGTTAGCTTTTTAATCATGTTGTCATTTAATCATCGAAAACCCACTAAAGGGCTAGATGCACTTTCAATCTCCCCCTTTTTGGTGATTGATGACAATCCAATTAAAGCTTACAAAAAGATATAAACATTTAGGCTTTTGGGTTCAATGATTTATGGAAGGCTCCCCCTTAATATGTGCAATATGAATTGAATTCACAAATGACCTCAAATGCCGATTTGCACATACTAAAATACATAGGAGACTCCCCCTAAATCATTGCATCCATGGGGTGCAAGTGTGTGTGACAAAATAAAACCGTGATGCATATGACATAATATATCACACAAGAATAAATAGAAAGAATCACGCCATACATTTTCAATCTAAAACATGCATGGTCCTTATGAAAGTAAATACATCATATATATCACACACATAGCACTCATCCAAAGATTTCTCAAGTCCACAAGCCATTAATATAAAGATCATGTCTCATCTCTCACATGATACATAGATAAAGCTCAAAGTCTCAACTCAACAAGATATAAAAAAGAAACTCCAAAAGACTACAACTACAGTACATATCTTCAGGTACAAAGCGAAACATATGAAGCACACTAAAGCTTTAATCACAAATTCTCCCCCCTGAAGCTTTAATCCTTTCTCTTACCCTTTGTCATCTATCGCCATAAAGGGTCAAGCAAAGAGAAACTAAACATAAAGAGGGGCTGCAAGTTGTATCTGATCACTAAGATCACTCAACACCATCGCCATCGCCCTCGTCGTCTGAACGTGGAGCACCAGGTGGGCAAGAAGAAGCTAAACCAAACTCCTCTCTAGCACTAGGGCGTGGCTACTGCTGTGCCTACTCCTGAGACTGCTGCTGCTGAATCTACTGCTGCTGAGCCTGCTGACGCTGAAAGAACTTAGCAAACTATCTATCATACCTAGCCTACTGTTGCTCCTCAGTCTTAGGCTCACTAGCTGCCTCATCTAATAGTGGAGACCTAGGAGGCTCAAGCTCTAGTCTAGCAGCAATCTACTTTAGAGTCTGGGTATCCTTCCTCCTGGCCTCCCTCTCCTTCTACTGCCTAACCTATATATCTCTGCACATTCCAAATATGGAGCTGAAGAATCTATGGATAGGTGAGGAAGGACTGCCACGACATGAAGAAGAACTTGGAGAAGCACATGGCGGAGGGGAAGCTCCTCCTGCTGCTGTTGGAGGCACTCCAATCTTAGGTAGGTCTATGACAATCTTCAGGGCCTTATGAATTTTTTTCATAGTCAAAAGTGTGCCCTCTGACCTGCTCAATCATGTGCATAATGTATGGAGCAAAACCATAGCCCTTGAGGGGCCTCTGTAACACATCTGGTGTTTTAAACCCTAAAATATGCCATGTCATCATATGCATTGCACATCATTTTTGTGTTAGTGAAAACTTTGATATGCATTCACTAAAACAATTTTATTTTTATGTTTATATGTGTTGACTTGTATGGATGAATCAAGTTCAAAACCTTTGTATTGAATTGGATTTCTAAAAAACCCTAATTTCTAGCATTTAATTCTACCCTGGAAAACCTAATTCAAAATCTAAGCACATTTTGGGGTTGAGCCTAAAAGGAAAAGTGTAGAGCTTGTTAAAGTGTACAAAGTTGGTTTTCAGAGTTTTCAAAATTGTTATAAAAAATTTGAAGTAATTTAAAAAGGGGTAAATTCTTTAAGTGTCCCCTTTTGATTTTTAAACTTGCATTTTAAAATGTATACATAATTTGAGTATGGTTATTAAAGCAAAGTTGTAGAACTTTGAATTTGGAACAACTTTTATTTTTGGAGATTTTTGAGTTACCATACGAATTTGAGAGTAATTTGAGAATTTAAGTGAGTGGCATTTCGGTAAATAGTTGGAACAGGTGCAAGCAGGCCGACACCTCACCGTCGGTGATCTTCCACCGTCTTCCAGGCGCACCCATGGCCGCCTCCGGCTTCGCGCTGGCATGGGGAGGCTGCTGCGTGGCTTCACTATGGTTCTTGGCCGCGCTATAAAGCCGGGACACCGTCGTCGTCGTCCTCCGCTTCCTTCCTCTGTTTTTCCAGTCAGCGTCGCCCTGCCCCGTCGAGCTCGCACCAAAGTCGTAGCACCTTCCTAGTCTCGGCAAAGCATGTCACTATTCCACCTGCTCCTTGTGAACCTAGTCGACCAGTCCTAGGTGCCTAATTTCATAGAGATACGTTGTGCATTGTCGTTCTTCCTCGCGGCCGGCCGCAACGCCGTCGAGCTCGCTTCATCGTGGCCAGCACTCTACGGTGCGTCTCTGTGCTTGCTAAGCATTGCTCCAGCTTCACCGTGTTGTCATGGTTCTCTATGGCCGTTTGGTTGATCCATTCATCCACTGCAGCCACCGGAAAGCCGCCATCGATGCTGGAAAGCCACCGTGTCTGCCTTGATCGTCGACAAGCTTCTCTGTTGCCCCTCTGGTTCATCCTTCAGCTCGAGCGAGTTTAGGGTGAGCTACTAAGTCTTCCCGAGCCTTTCATTTAACCGTTGTCGGTCTTACTTCACCGGTGTAACGCAGCCGCACCGTCATGGCCTCCATGGCCGGCGTCGAACTCGGACCAAGCCGTAATTGATCTAGCTAGTACCACTAACCGAACCGCCGTGAGATGGGGAACATGGTAGTGCCTCGATCGTGGCTGGAGACCTCACCATCGGCGAGAAAACGCTGGTCAGAGGGCCTCACCGCCATGGTCAGCGCGGGCTGACAGTGGGGTCACCCTGTCAGTGGTCGTTTAGTTGAAAAAGAATTGTTCTATTTTGCATAATTGATTAAATAGTGCTATGATTTGTTTATTTTGTGTAGAATTAAATAAAGCTCCAAAAAATATGAAAATTTTTGTGTGACCTCTCTAAGATGTAAAATATTTAGGAAAAATATTAAATGTTACTTTTCAGTACACTTTGAATGTGATAAAAATTTCTCAAATTAATTAATAAATGGGTTTCCATGATTTTTCTAGGCTTAAATAATTATCCAAAAATTATGAAAATTGTTTTTCCACTTAGTTATCATGTGTTGAGCCTTCACAAAAATTTTGAGCTCATTTGGAAAAAGTTTATTTGTTTCATAATTTTGAATTAAATAATTAATTCATAGAAACAAATAGTAAACCTTAATGACTTAGGTTTTGTTTGAATTTTGGATTGAGTGATGACCTTGGATCATTAGCATAAAATGATCCTTGGTACTTAAAGTAAATGTTTGAGTTTATGAAAAAGGTTTAGTTAGTTTTTGGCTTGTAACTGTATCGCGAAGGAAAGTTGTATTCAAATTATTAATTTTTGCATCCATCGTCAAGCATCATGTTTTATATCCCGCATGATACTAAATATGGCATTATTACTACGTGTAGTGAACGAAAGTGAGAACATGGTAGTCAACCAAGTTGTTGAGGAAGTTAATCCACCTGTTGAGGTCGGGTTTGATATCTGTGGAACATCTCCAGAACCTGACTTTTCCGACAATCAAGGCAAGCCCCGGATGCATTTAAACCTACCTTGTGTTTTACAAATTTATATTGCTTTTGTTTTTAAATACTGCATTAAGTGATTAGGAGTTGATTGGAAACCTAATTGGTACATTACCCACCTTGTTTTTCCATAACAACCTTGTTAACCGTTTCAATCCGAGAATGCCTAATTATGCTTAGCCATGCTTAGACAGATAAAAGTCAGGTGATTACCTATCACCTGTGAGATATAAATGGGTTCTTGTATACGACTGGTTATTTGTGTTATCATGAGATATAATCTTGTGGAGTAATAAATCTAGACCGGCAGACTCAGTGTATGAGAGCCATAAGACATGGATGTCTTATGAGCGGGTTCTTTCCTCCTATGTCGATTAAGAACCGTCTGTTGTTGAGTTGCATGAGGTGAGACTTTGTAGTACTGGCCACATGCTCCGGTAAGCCTTAACTCGGCTATTCTATTACGAGAATGGCTACTCACGCACTGGGAGTGGGGAGATGGCAAGAGTAGTGTGTACCCACGTGGCAATGGGCTAGATTGGTGGAGTACTGTATTCTCGGGTGGCGTGGACCCATTCTTGTTTTAGAGGACCTGAGGGTAGGTTGGTATATGTAGGTCAGGGACCTGCATATGTCATGTGGTTGGGAATCCCCAGCTGGGTTATAATCGGTTTGAATCGTCATTACTCCTCGGTTATGGAGACTCAACTCACTATTCATCATCGTAGTTAATAAATGAAACTTGAGAAAGGTTTGAGAAAGAGTTTGATAGGAAGTTCATGATCTCAATATGGATCATGGTAGATTCATATATGATCTTGATAAGGATAAAATGATGAAAGAAAGAATCTTGTTAGAGAGCTTTTACGCAAAAGAACTTTGTTTATTGCTAAAGCCTTACCTTGAATCCCCAAGCCTGCATTCCTGAGTCTTATCTATTTTTACTCCGGTTAAGTCTTGTTGAGTACTTTTGTACTCAGGGTTTGTTAACCCTTGTTGCAGGTGAGTCTCATGAGCAGGTCTGTTTTGGACCGTGCTGCATGACGGTTTTTCAAATCAAAGATGATAAGTAAATGTGCGGTCGTTGGGCAGGGTGCTTTCATTGTGTTTTGTATTATGTTACTAATGCCACTCCACTACTATGGTTTGTAATAATAATCGTACTTAGTTTATAAGGTTTGAAACAACTATTTTGTAACTAAGTTACTGTAAGACTTCCGCTATTTTGCTCTGATGTAAATTAATGAATAAACTGTTGTAATACTGCAATGACTCTATAATGGATCCTGCTCGGAAAAATCGTGGATGATTTGGGGTTCCCCGAGGACACCCGACAATCTTCTTAAGTTACCGGAAACATATGCATAGTCGTCAGAGGTCATTGGACTGTGACAGGTGCATGTGGGCCCTATAATTTAGGAGGTTCTGCCTTAGAATGGTATCAGAGCGACCATTACAAATGTTTTTGTAGTATTGTTTTACAAAAAATTCAAAATGATTTGGGGCAAATAAATTTAACCTGTTAATTTGGTCCAAATTGCTTCTGACTTATCTTAATTCATTCTCGCCATTTCTTATTTGATTAAAAAGGCTTTGTATGGTGGAGTAGTAATCTTATTATGCCCTATATAATAAGAACTATTGTTTATGTACCATAGGAGCTTTGATGTTTAAGTTTTGTAAGGACGATTCATGCATCATGATTAATCCACTTGTTACTTACTTTCCCTCTTAGTCTGGGTTGAGTAGTGTAATCCATCCTTGCTGCTCTTTAAACTTTTCTTAGATTGTCTTACTTTTATGAAATCTTGCTTTCTACAGTATGGCTCGTACCAAGGTAATGCCCCGTAAGTCTGTTGGACCCAAAGGAGTTCCTCATCACCAGCTTGCCCCTTGGAGTGATGGTGCTAGCAGTAGCAGCTTTAGGCCTAATCCCTAGGCTAACATACAGAGGCTTTCAGTAGAATTAGCACAGGCTACTAGAGAAAGGGCCTTGGATGCCATCTAGGTGGGCAAGTTATAGGATCAATTGATGTGTCTCACCACCGCTCATAAGAACTATGAGCGTATGTTAGTTCGTATGGTGGAATGAAGAAATGAAGCTTGGCATAGAGAAGATGTAGCTAGAGCCCGAGCGCATAAGTTAGAGTTCTATGTAGAAGACTTAGAAGAATATTATACCAATCTACATGAAGAAGTCCATAGGCTGAATAATCTCCTGAATCCAAATCATGAGCCTCAGGTAGATGCAATGGACCTAGGAGTCATCATAGCAGATGATGATGAACTTGAAGAGGAAGAAGAAGAGGATCTAGAAGAAGTAGTGATGGTCAATGAAAGTGATAATGAAGGCGGAAATGTTTCTAGAATGGATACCGATCCTGAGGTTTCAGGTGATTGAGGAGAAGGGTAGAGTTGTAATATAGTGAGTTCAAGTCTAGTTGGGTAATCTTGCTTAAGTGCAGACTTGTGTATAAATAAGTGAACCCAATGTAATGTGTTTGTAGTAAGCTCTTTTAATAGTTCAATAAATGCTTGTGAGTCAAATTTGGTTTGTCATGAACAGATGTGTCGTACTCAGGGTTTGACTATTCCTGGTTCTTCACAAGACGAGGATGGTATTCCTGATCCCCACCAGTTCTGCCAAATTTGGATGATGCTATCGCGGCACTGATCAATGTGACCGTAGATAATGCTCGGTTGCTTTGGGAGTTAGCTCAAAGCAATCAAAATATGATGTAAGGGAATCGTGGTCGTAATCATCAAAGGCAAGAAGCTACATATGTTGACTTCATGGATACACGACCACCAGTATTTACCAAGGCTGACAAACCACTTGAAGCTGATGATTGGCTTCGTACCATGGAGCAGAAGTTTGACCTCATTCCATGCACTGAGTTTCAGAAGCCTGTATTTGCTACCCAATAGCTTAGACGTGCAGCAGGTGCTTGGTGGGCGAACCTTGTGGCCATGCAACTAGCCGGTACTCGGTTAACTTGGGCTGAGTTCCACACTGCTTTTTGTGCCCATTATATTTCAGAGGGAGTTATGGCCATGAAGCTTGATGAGTTTCTTGCTTTGAAGCAAGGTGATCAAACAGTCATGCAGTATGTGGGCAAGTTCAATCACCTTTCATAGTATGCACCTGAGCATGTTAACACAGATGCCAAGAAGAAGAAGTGGTTCATGCATGGCCTTAATACCAAACTTCAGACAATGATGACTACCTACACTAATGTCACGTATCATGAGGCAGTTAACATTGCTATTGCTTTAGAGGAGAAATATCGGCAGCATAAGGAAATTAAGAAGAAAAAGAGTGTGTCATCTGGGTCTTTCGGTGGCAATCAAAAGAGATAGAAGATAATTTATCATCCGGTGAATCACTATCGTCCTCCTTATTGGCCTCCACAGTTCCAAGCCGGTCACAACCAAATGTCTGTCCTGCCACAACTTACCAGAACTCACAATAGACAAATGTTCCTGGTGTTCGTGCTCCAACACCCCAAGGCCACAATTACCAATGTTTCAATTATGGGAAGTCAGGTCATTTCTCTAGGGAATGTCCGTATCCTAAGCAGTATAATCCAAATTTTTAGAAGGCTCCCAGAAATCAACAATAGGGTCAAGCTTAGGACAAGAACAATAACCAAAATGTTCAGAAGGGCAAAAATGAAAAGAAGATGGGGCAGGTTTTCTATACTCAAGCTGGGGAGATTCAAGAAGGGGAACCCGTAATGCTGGGTATGTTTCCTGTCACCGATCATCCTGCTGTTATGCTTTTTGATTCTGGTGCATCTCATACATTCATCAATAAACCTTTGTCATAAAGCATGAAATTCCAATTGGGGAAACAAAGGAAAATTTCTATATACAGTCGCCCGGGGGACATCTGTGTACTAGGGAAATGGTGTACCAGGTACCCATAAACCTGGGTGGGCACATTTTTCCCACCACCATGATTATTCTAAAGGATCATGATATAGATGTGATCTTGGGAATGAACTAGATGTATCAGCATAAAGCTGTTGTAGATACTTTGAATAGGACAATAAGGTTAAGTTTGCCATATAGTAATTCTTAGCTTCTTATCCAACTTCCAATCTTAAAGAGATCAGTGGAAAAAGTTTGTGCAACTTTCATCAAGGAAATTAGAGATATCCCTATAGTTTGTGAATTCCTAGATGTTTTTCCTGAAGATTTACCTAGTTTACCACCTGATAGGGATGTTCAGTTTGGAATAGATCTAAAACCTAGAATAGCTCCGATCTCTCAGAGAGCTTATAGGATGCCTCCCAAGGAATTAGCTGAGTTGAAGACTCAGTTGCAAGAGTTGATTGATAAAGGGTTTATCCAACCTAGTTCATCACCTTGGGGATGTCCTGCAATTTTTGTGAAAAAGAAAGATGAGACCCTGAGGTTGTGTGTTGACTATCGTCCATTGAATGACATGACTATTAAAAATAAATATCCCTTACCTTGGATAGATTTACTTTTTGATCAACTGGCTGGAGCCAAAGTTTTCTCCAAGATTGATTTGAGGTTAGGTTATCATCAAATCAAAATTAAGCCTGAAGATATTCCCAAAATGGCATTTACCACTAGATATGGATTATATGAATAACTGGTAATGTCTTTTGGTTTGACGAATGCCCCAGCTCATTTCATGTATCTAATGAATTCAGTGTTCATGCCTGAGCTAGACAAGTTTGTAGTGGTCTTTATTGATGACATCTTAATATATTCCAAGAACAAGAAAGAACATGCTGAACATCTCAGAGTTGTTCTAACCCACCTAAGAGAACATCAGTTATATACCAAGTTCATTAAGTGTGACTTCTGGCTAAAGGAGGTACAGTTTTTAGGACATGTCTTGTCAGCTGAAGGAGTTGCGGTAGATCCAAGCAAAGTTAAGGATATACTAGATTAGAAACCACCAACCACTGTACATCAGGTTTGAAGTTTTCTGGGAATGGCGGGTTATTACCGTCGTTTCATTTTAGATTTCGCTAGAATATCCAAGTCCATCACTGGATTGTTGAAAAAGCAAGCCAAGTTTGTCTGGTCACCCGACTGTGAAGAAGCTTTCTAGACTTTGAAGAGATTATTAACCACTGCACCGGTGTTAGCGTAGCCAGATATGGAGAAGCCGTTCGACGTTTATTGTGATGCTTCTGGTATTAGTATTAGGTGTGTATTGATGCAAGAAGGCTGAGTCATTGCATATGCTTCTAGACAACTTAAGCGACATGAAGAACATTATCCAACTCATGATCTGGAGTTAGTAGCAGTTGTCCATGCTTTGAAGATTTGGCGGCATTGTCTGCTTGGTAATACTTGCCATATTTATATAGGTCACAAGAGTTTAAAGTATATCTTTACTCAATCGGAATTGAATATGCGGCAAAGAAGATGGCTGGAATTGATTAAAGATTATGACTTGGAGGTGCATTACCACCCTGGTAAGGCAAATGTGGTTACAGATGCACTCAGTCGTAAGAGTCATTGCAATTGCCTGACAGTAAAAACAATCGATCTGACTTTATGTCATGAGATGGAAAAGTTGAATATAGAGGTAATTCAACAAGGTAGTTTGACCAATATAATTGTTGAATCAACTATTCGAGACAAAATTATTGCCGCTCAAAAAGAAAACAAGGGTATAGCCCATCTCAAAGAAAGAGTTAGGAATGGAAAAGCGGCATGCTTCAGAATAGATGATGCAGATGTGCTATGGTTCAAGAATCGCCTAGTGGTACCAAAGGTTCCTGAGTTGCGACAATCGATTCTTGAAGAGGCACATACCACCCGGTTGTCTATTCATCCGGGAAGTAATAAAATGTACCATGACTTGAAACAGAGATTCTGGTGGACCAAAATGAAGATAGAGATGGCTCGATATATAGCCAAGTGTGATACTTGTCAAAAGGTAAAAGCTATACATTCGAGGTCCGCTAGAGAGTTACAGCCATTGCCTATTCTAGCTTGGAAGTGGGAGGATATTAGTATGGACTTTATCGTAGGTCTACCCAAGACATCAAAAGGTTTTGACTCAATATGGGTTATTGTAGATCGACTAACTAAGTCAGCACATTTTCTTCCAGTCAAGAGTATATATCCCACTATCCAATATGCCAAGATATATTTAGCATGAATAGTAAGCTTACATCATGTACCAAAGACCATTGTGTCGAATAGAGGTACACAGTTTGTTTCCAACTTTTGGAAACAATTGCATGCTTCGATGAGTACCAAACTTTTATATAGTACCGCTTATCATCCATAGACTGATGGTCAGACTGAAAGAGTAAATCAAGTACTTGAAGATATGTTAAGGTGTTGTGTCCTTAACTATTCCAATAAGTGGGATGAATGTTTGCCTTTGGCTGAGTTCTCATATAACAATAGTTATCAAGAGAGCATTAAGATGGCTCCGTTTGAAGCACTCTATGGTCGTAGATGCAGAACATCGCTAAATTGGTCTGAACCTAGGGAAAGATGGTTCTTTGGAGCTGACCTTGTGAATAGGCAGATACAAAATAATTTGAAGATAGCTCAGTCCCAACAAAAGAGTTATGCAGATAAATGACGTCGACCATTGGTTTTTAACAAGGGAGATTATGTATATCTGAAGGTATCACCAATGAAAGGGGTCAACCATTTTGGGGTTAAAGGCAAGTTGGCACCTCGTTATATTGGACCATTTCAAATATTGGAGAGGTGTGGAAAGGTGGCATATCACTTGAAGTTACCAGAATATCTCTTAGTTGTATACAGTGTGTTCCATGTTTCCCAATTAAAGAAATGTCTTCAAGTGCCAGATCAAAATGTTGATGTTGAAGGAGTTGAACTTGAGCCTGATTTGACCTATTTCAAATATCCTATCCAAGTTCTGGATCAGAAAGATCGTGTTACTCAAAGGAGGACAATCAAGTTCTACAAGATACAATGGAATCAACATTCCAAAGAAGAAGCTACTTGGGAATCCAAAGATTACTTGCTAGAACAGTTTCCAGAGTTTCTTGCGTCAATATAGAATAATGTTAGTTGTGCTCTGTCGTTACGAACCATGTTTTGTAAAGGGACCTTAGCTGTTTTATGGTTAGGTTTTGAATGTAATTGTTTGACACATTTTCTTTTCCATTACTTATCCTATGACTTTAAATCTCGGGATGAGATTTCTTTTAGGGGGAAAGATTGTAACACCTCTGGTGTTTTAAACCCTAAAATATGCCATGTCATCATATGCATTGCACATCATTTTTGTGTTAGTGAAAACTTTGATATGCATTCACTAAAATAAGTTTATTTTTATGTTTATATGTGTTGACTTGTATGGATGAATCAAGTTCAAAACCTTTGTATTGAATTGGATTTCTAAAAAAACCCTAATTTCCAGCATTAAATTCTACCCTGGATAACCTAATTCAAAATCTAAGCACATTTTGGGGTTGATCCTAAAAGGAAAAGTGTAGAGCTTGTTAAGGTGTACAAAGTTGGTTTTTAGAGTTTTCAAAGTTGTTATATAAAATTTGAAGTAATTTAAAAAGGGGTAAATTCTTTAAGTGTCCCCTTTTGATTTTTAAACTTGCATTTTAAAATGTAGACATAATTTGAGTATGGTTATTAAAGCAAAGTTGTAGAACTTTGAATTTGGAGCAACTTTTATTTTTGGAGATTTTTGAGTTACCATACGAATTTGAGAGTAATTTGAGAATTTAAGCAAGTGGCATTTCGGTAAATAGTTGGAACAGTGCAAGCAGGCCGACACCTCACCGTCGGTGATCTTCCACCGTCTTCCGGGCGCGCCCGTGGCCACCTCTGGCTTCGCGCTAGCATGGGGAGGCTACTGCATGGCTTCTCCGTGGTTCTTGGCCGTGCTATAAAGCCGGGACACCGTCGTCGTCCTCCTCCGCTTCCTTCCTCTATTTTTCTAGTTAGCGTCGCCCTGCTTCGTCGAGCTCGCGCCGAAGCCGTAGCGCCTTCCCAGTCTCAGCAAAGCATGTAACCACTCCGCCTGCTCCTTGCAAACCCAGTCGACTAGTCCTAGGTGCCTGATTTCGCCGAGATACGCTGCATGCTGTCGTTCTTCCTCGCGGCCGACCGCAACACCGTCGAGCTCGCTTCACCGTGGCCAGCACTCTACGGTGCATCTCTGACCTTGCTAAGCATTGCTCCAGCTTCACCGTGTTGTCATGGTGCTCTATGGCCTTTTGGTTGATCCGTTCAGCCACTGCAGCCACCAGAAAGCCACCGTCGACGCCGGAACGCCGCCGTGTCTACCTTGATCGTCGACAAGCTTCTCTGTTGCTCCTCCGGTTCATCCTTCAGCTCGAGCGAGTTTGGGGTGAGCTACTGAGTCTTCCCAAGCCTTTCGTTTAACCATTATCGGTCTTACTTCATCGGCATAACGTAGCCGCGCCGTCGTGGCCGCCATGGCCGGCGTCGAGCTCGGACCAAGCCGTAATTGGTCTAGCTAGTACCACTAACCGAACCGTCGTGAGATGGGGAACATGGTAGTGCCTTGGTCGTGGCCGGAGACCTCACCATCGGTGAGAAACCGCCAGTCAGAGGGCCTCGCCGCTGTGGTCAGCGCGGGCTGACAGAGGGGTCACCCTGTTAGTGGGCGTTTAGTTGAAAAAGAAATTTTCTATTTTGCATAATTTATTAAATAGTGCTATGATTTGTTTATTTTGTGTAGAATTAAATAGATCTCGAAAAAATATGAAAATTTTTGTGTGACCTCTATGAGATGTAAACTATTTAGGAAAAATGTTAAATGTTACTTTTCGATACATTTTGAATGTGATAAAAATTGCTCAAATTAATTAATAAATGGGTTTCCATGATTTTTCTAGGCTTAAATAATTATCCAAAAATTATGAAGATTGTTTTGCCTCTTATTTATCATGTGATGAGCCTTCACAAAAATTTTGACCTCATTTGGAAAAAGTTGATTTGTTTCATAATTTTGAATTAAATAATTAATTCATAGAAACAAATAGTAAACCTTAATGACTTAGGTTTTGTTTGAATTTTGGATTGAGTGATGACCTTGGGTCATTAGCATAAAATGATCCTTGGTACTTAAAGTAAATGTTTGAGTTTATGAAAAAGGTTTAGTTAGTTTTTGGCTTGTAACTATACCGCGAACGAAAGTTGTATTCAAATTATTAATTTTTGCATCCATCGTCAAACATCATGTTTTATATCCCGCATCATACTAAACATGGCATTATTACTACGTGTAGTGAACGAAAGTGAGAACGTGGTAGTCAACCAAGTTGTTGAGGAAGTTAATCCACCTGTTGAGGTCGGGTTTGATATCTGTGGAACATCTCTGGAACCCGACTTTTCCGACAATCAAGGCAAGCCCCGGATGTATTTAAACCTACCTTGTGTTTTACAAATTTATATCGCTTTTGTTTTTAAATACTGCATTAAGTGATTAGGAGTTGATTGGAAACCTAATTGGTGCATTACCCACCTTGTTTTTCCATAACAACCTTGTTAACCGTTTTAATCCGAGAATGCCTAATTATGCTTAGCCATGCTTAGACAGATAAAAGTCAGGTGATTACCTGTCACCTATGAGATATAAATGGGTTCTTGAATACGACTAGTTATTTGTGTTATCATGAGATACAATCTTGTGGAGTAATAAATCTAGACCGGGGCGGACTCGGTGTATGAGAGCCACAAGACATGGATGTCTTGTGAGCGGGTTCTTTCCGCCTGTGTCAATTAAGAACCGTTCGTTGTTGAATTGCATGAGGTGAGACTTTATAGTACTGGCCACATGCTCTAGTAAGTCTTAACTCGGCTATTCTATTACGAGAATGGCTACTCGCGCACTGGGAGTGGAGAGACGGCGAGAGTAGTGTGTACCCACGTGGCAATGGGCTGGATTGGTGGAGTACTGTATTCTCGGGTGGCATAGACCCGTTCTTGTTTTAGAGGACCTAAGGGTAGGTTGGTATATGTAGGTCAGGGACCTGCATATGTCATATGGTTGGGAATCCCCAGCTAGGTTATAATCGGTTTGAATCGACGTTGCTCCTCAGTTATAGAGACTCAACTCACTGTTCATCATCGTAGTTAATAAATGAAACTTGAGAAAGGTTTGAGAAAGAGTTTGATATGAAGTTCATGATCTCAATACGGATCATGGTAGATTCATATATGATCTTGATAAGGATTAAATGTTGAAAGAAAGAATCTTGTTAGAGAGCTTTTACGCAAAAGAACTTTGTTTATTGCTAAAGCCTTACCTTGAATCTCCAAGCCTGCATTCCTGAGTCTTATCTATTTTTACTTCGGTTAAGTCTTGTTGAGTACTTTTGTACTCAGGGTTCGTTAACCCTTGTTGCAGGTGAGTCTCATGAGCAGATCTGTTTTGGACCATGCTGCATGACAGTTTTTCAAATCGAAGATGATAAGTAAATGTGTGGTCCTTGGGCAAGGCGCTTTCATTGTGTGTTTTGTATTATGTTACTAATGCCACTCCACTACTATGGTTTGTAATAATAATCGTACTTAGTTTGTAAGGTTTGAAACAACAGTTTTGTAACTAAGTTACTGTAAGACTTTCGCTATTTTGCTCTGATGTAAATTAATGAATAAACTGTTGTAATACTGCAATGACTCTGTAATGGATCCTGCTCGAAAAAATCGTGGATGATTCGGGGTTCCCCAAGGACACCCGACAGTCTTCTTAAGTTACCGAGAACATATGCATAGTCGTCAGAGGTCATTGGACAGTGACAGGTGCATGTGGGCCCTATAATTTAGGAGGTTCTGCCACAGCCTCTCTCCAATACTCCTAATCTCACACCAGATGAAGTCAAATACATTGAAGGGTCATGCATTTGGTGCCATCCTGTGGAGCAAGTTCCTAGAATAGTCTGCAATGTTGCCCTTGTCTCCACCCTTGCAGTTAATGGTCTTCCTGAACATCCTGTCTAGGTATCTATAGGTGGGGTGAAGACCAAGAACCTTCCCCACTGCTCCTCTCTCACCCCATGGTGGGTACATCTTGGCAAGCTACTCTGGAGGTAATACCTGCTCTAAGTGGATCCTATCTCTCTAAAGATCATCCTCTGAGAAGCCAAGTAGAGCTACAACAGCATCATAATCCACACTGTACCACTGGCCCTCAAGCATCTAGTGCATACGCCTCTCATCATCCTCAACATACAAGGTGGCATAGAACTAAGCTATCACCTCTGTGTTCTAGTCATTCTGGAACTCCATGATCTCATATACCCCTATACGCTGGCAAATAGCAATAGCATGATCGATGGAGGCCTTCTGCAACTCTCTGACATATTGCCAATCAATCCACTAAGATTTGGCTACCATAGGATTCCTAGTGAGAATCATACTAGAGTAGAAGTCCATGTGAAAGGCTGTCTGAAATTGATGATCAAACTAAATCCTAGGCAAGCCCCTTGGATCAATTCTCCTCTCATCTCTAGCTCTTCTGGTCATGCCCTTCCAACGATAGTCAACTCTACAAACATAAGAGGGTACACTAGGAGGATGTGTCTCAAGTAAACCATATTGCATACCCTGGCCTGGCTGATATGTGTGCTAAACTAGAGGTACTGGCTGCTCCTCCTCAATCTCCTGCTCACCATCTGAACTCTTAGCCTCTAAATCTCTGTCAGTGCTCTTCCTCTTTCTGTCTCTGGGCTCCACTCTATACTCATCAGTGTCTATGTCAGAGGAGGAACTGCTACCTCCCTCTTTGTACTATGGAGCAGTACTGGCAGCTGCTCTAGCAGACCTCCTGCTGGTCCGCTCACTCAGACCGGGATGCATGTCCTGCCTTGCTTTCTTGTATCTGTCCAATGCTAGATCCTGCTTGTGTTTGGATCTAGGCTTCTATCTCCCACTCATGTCTACTGCCCTATATCCAAAGATTTGCAAGGAATTTTAGAAGCATGCTCAATAGATAGCTTATTTCGGTTGAAATATAGAAATAAGCATAATTATCCTATGCTTTGCAATCACCTCAACCAAACTAGGTCACAAGGTTCACAAAACATAATAGACAATTTAACTTATTCCTAAGAATCAACCACTGAGAAGATTAAAACAAGGGAGCAAAACCTGCTCTAGTGCATCATACCAGACATGTCCATCTGGTATGAGCGGACAGCAACCCTAACCAGGGCCCTTGGCTCAATCTTCAACCAATCCAATCCAAACTCTGGGCAATGCTTCTAGATAGGTAATGTAGCATCTCTACCAAAGGGATTTCAAAACCAAGCTCTAACCACTTAGATCGGATGAGGTCCGGGATTAGGGTACCTTGGGAGAAGAGAAGAATTTGAGATGTGAAATCCAATGCGTAGATCCTTGATCCTTGATGGAGAAGCACTCCAATCCAATCTCCACCTTCCCTTTTTCTCGGTTGAAACAAGAAATCACCAAAGAGGGTGAGGAGGGGCGGCTAGGTTGGCTAGAAGAAGGGAAAACAAATTTGGGCCAAAGGGGTACGCTCTGTCTTATAACCCTGCTCATACCAGACATGTCCGGTATATGCGGGCTATCTGTTTTTGTTCCAAAATTCATTCTCTTGATTCCAAAACCCCTTCTAGGTTAAAACTCAGTCCAAAAGATATACAATCTTGATCCAAACTGAGAATAGTCATTTTCCTTATCCAATGCCATGATTTGATTTTCTCTTTTCCAAATATTTGGCATATTTATGATTTAGAATACATGAGAGAGACTTAGTGAGACATAGGAGATATGATTAGGCGATACATATGAGTTTATGGACTTGAGAAAGTCATGTCAAGAGTGATTAGCCAATCAATCAATCAATGTGAGCTATAATCATATCATGACACAACAAGGTCACAATGACCCAAAAACCTAATGTTTTTCAAAAACCACACCACGTACACATGCTAGTTAGGGATTTTGAAAAACATCTATCCTATATCACACAAATGCACATTCTAGCATATAAAGGGCCTTAGATGCACTTACAATGCATGCATGTAAATACATACCTTTGCCTTGAGCCCACAATATCACCACTGAGCTACATAGCATGATAATCATTATGTTGACCTCATTTGCCAAGTAGTCATGCTATATATGAAATCAAATTTTCATCCAAAGGACTACAAAGAATTCTAGATAAATTTGTTAGTCCACAATGGTGCAAAATAGAAACTGACCTCCCCATAAATACGTGCCACAAGTGATTTGAATGACTTTCAACAAGCACTTAATTCTATCAAGAATTTGGGAGTCAAATTTCTATTTTGACCAACACCAAATAAATTGCCATATTTAAAATTGAGTTCAAGAGATGCTCACAATCCACTTAGATTTGATAAATCACAAGCATCCGAGCAAATTGAGGATATATGAAATCACATGGACCAAAACTCAATTGCATCCAAATTAGTGTTCTAATTCCTGCAATACCGGACATGTTCGGTAGACATACCGGACACGTCCGGCATGTGAAGAATAGAAACACTTTTCATTCTGTCCCTGGCAATACCGGACACGTTCGGTAAGCATACCGGACATGTCCGATAGGTGCATGACAGAAACAATTAAAGCACTGCTTGTGATCCTTCGCTTAGACTCTAGTACTTCTTGTATACCTGCATCTCAACAAATGAATTGCTCTACTAGAGAGCCATTAAAAGCACCATATGGCAAACTCTAGAATTTTCAAATGAAACTAGTTAGCCACTTCCAATATTTCACAAATATGACTATTTGTGAGCCATTTAGCACTAACCAAGCAAAGTGGCTATTCTATAAGTTTTAGGCACTTGTTACCAATGGTGAGGATGAAGTAGATGATATATTCATTAATTTATCTTCGGGTCAACCATATAAGCAATTATGATAAGAATTGATTGATAGCTTGAGTGAATAATTTCAATATGCTTGCTCAAGCACCCTGAAGCCCTCATCTCACCACCAAGTACCTACATCAACATCATAAGCACATTTTGGTACCCAACTGTTGTTGGGTCCTTTTGGGTTAGTCAACAAATGCTTAGGTACCCAAATGGCTTTAGTACTAGTTTGTGGTGAACTCATCACCTTGCTAGTGCTAACTCCATTTGTGGCCTTCCTAAGCTTATCATCATAAACAAATTTGTTTGGCTTAGGAACATTACCATTTGGGCAATCATAGCTTAGATGCCCTTTTCTTCTACAAGCATAGCATATGCGGCCTTTGTTTGCTCTATGCTTGTTTTGCTTGTTAGGAAAATTATCAACCTTATGGCCCATCTCATTGCATTCGTAGCGTCTTCTAGATGCAATTTGGGCTTCCTTTCTTGCCTTGAGATAAGAACTTGGCTTATCTTTCTTTTGGTTGGCCAACTTGTTTGAGGCCTTTTGTTCAGCGGCTTCAACCTTGTCGGCCCAACTCTTGTGTGGACACATAACCCACTCATGTCCATACAATCCACAACCATAGCATAACCTTTTTCTATGTTTCTTGCTCTTGGTTGTTTTGGCCTTGCTTGAAGTGTGATTCTTTAGTTGGGTTTTGGAGGAAGCAAGATTTGAATCCTTCTCAAGCTTCTTCACCATGTTATCACGGTTATCTTGAGAAGGTTGTGCTTTCTTCTTACCCTTCAATCGAATCACATCATTTCTTAGCCTTTCCACTTCTTCTTTGAGCTCATGATTTTCTACGAGATTTTGCTCAATCGAAGATTTGCTTGCTTGGGAATCACACTTGTTAGCACAAGAGATATTTAATTGATGTGATGTGCAAGTGTGAGTGTGGGGTTGAGGTTGAGAGGATTTTACCAATGTGATCACAACCTCATGAGCCACCTCAAGCATAATGCTTGATTCTACTAATTCCTCATGAGAGCCCTTGAGATGAACATAATTAGCTTGAAGAGCATTGTACTTGCTTGATAGTTCATCTAGCCTTGCCTTGAGCTCAAAGTTTTCCTTCTCTAGTTGTGAAACACTAGAAGAGGAGTTAGTAACTAAAGCATGCTCAATTGACAATTTTTCATACCTCTCATTTATTGCCTTTAGCTCTTGCAATTTGGAGATGAGAAATATTTCTTGTTGTTGAAGTGATTGCTCTTGCTTCTCATTCTCATCTTCTAGCTCATCATTCTTTTCAACTAGCTTCATGAGGATGAGCTTGTCTTTGTCGTTTAGATGATCAAGAGTGTAACTATCTTCAATTTCAATATCACTCTCTTCTTGATTGATAAGTACTTAACTATTTCAGTACGGGAGTTGGCCCGATGTTCACGACAGTAGGTCACAATCAAGATAACTTGCAACAAGGTAGTGGGGATAAAAGGGTAACTTGCTAAAGAACAGCGGAGTAACTAGCTTTATACCTGGCCAAGGTTAGATGCGACCAAGCGACGGGGAGAGAGGCACCGAAACCAAGAAGACTTTGACTCGATCTCCAAACGACTGTAGAACCACAACCGGAGCTAATCCACACAAGGTGGGGCAGCCGTACTGGAACCCGCAAAGCATGAACTAATGGATCCCAGAGGGATCTCTTCACAAGTCCAGGAAGAACAAGGAAGAATAAGGGTTTGAGTAAGCACTCGGTAGCTCGGCTGCAATATCACTTGAATTATCAAATCATCAAAAGTTCTTTTCTAGTAGCCTAGAGGTGGTATTTATACTATGAGAAGTCTCTAAGATAGATGTGAACTGAAGAAGCCACGTTGGGAGGTGGAAGGACAACTAGCTAGAGCATTTACAAAGTGGTCTTCAGTTCCCGCGCGTCTTCTGGGCTTCTGTACAGTCTTCAATATTTTAGTCATAACTCCTTCCTAGGAAGTCCAAATGATGAACCGTTGGATGCGTTGGAAAGCTAACTTCATCATCTTCTCAACCATGTATGCTATGCACCATGAATTATTATACAATGGTACAGTTTTGCACGGGATCTTTAGCTTCATGTAGACTATTGAGCTTCAGAGCAGTCTTCACTAAAACTTGTCGGACACCACGCTGGACACTCCAAACTGGTCGGGCATGATAGCATTGGAAACTAGGCTTCAAGATCTCTCCAACAAGTGCTCATTCACCTTCATAGCTTTTGGGAGACAAAAGATATGACTGTTTCTTCTGGATGGTTCTGTCATGCTGGGTTGACTCGAACGTAGCTCTTCTTTCTGATCCATCCTTGATGTATCCTTGTCTTCCTCCTCGGAGAACCTAAATAATAACAACATGCACGACTTAGGTAGCTCGAAATTACCATCAATGTTTAATTGAAATTCACAAAGTAGCGTGTGCACCTCTTGTTGTATCTTTTTGGCGTGGCTACGGGTGATTGGTCTAGTAGAGACTTGGAGTGGTGTAGTGGTCGGGGAAGCAGCTGGTGAGGTCGACGAGGTTGGTGAGGTGGTCGGAGAGGTCACCGATGAGGTAGACAAGGTCATCGGGGTGGCCGATGAGGTCGTCGAGGTCCCCAACACTGGCGTGGTCACATCATCCTCCCCCCTTGGAAAAGAGCCATCCTCGACTCTTCCAATCCAAAGAATGGAGAGAGGTCGGCCACATTAAAACTGGTACTCACACCATAAGTACTAGGCAGATCAATTTCATAAGCAGTGTCATTGATCTTGCGTAGCACTTTGAATGGACCATCAGCTCGGGCTTGCAACTTGCTTTTGCGTTGTTCAGGAAATCTATCCTTGCGTAGATGCACCCAAACCAAGTCTCCTGGTTCAAATAACACCTTCCTTCGACCTTTATTGGCGTGCTTCTCATACATCCTGGTCATCTTTTCAATGTTTGTCCGAGCTCTATCATGAAGGTTCTTGACAAACTCAGCACGCTTGCTTGCATCGAAGTTTACACGTTCCTGCATAGGTAAAGGCAAAAGATCTATGGGAGCAGTGGGTTTGAACCCATATACAATTTCAAATGGACAAAATTTAGTGGTCGAGTGTACTGCCCTGTTGTATGAAAACTTGACATGTGGCAAACTTTCTTCCCAAAGTTTCAAGTTCTTCTTGAGGATAGCTCGCAGTAGCATTGATAGAGTACGGTTCACAACTTTAGTTTGTCCATCCGTTTATGGATGACACGTCGTAGAGAACAGCAACCATGTTCCAAGTTTTCCCCACAAAGTTTTCCAAAAGTAACTCAAAAATTTGGTGTCACGATCAGAAACAATGGTTCATAGGACTCCATGTAGTCGTACAATTTCTTTGAAAAACAATTCAGCGATATGTGAAGCATCATCGCTCTTGTGGCATGGGATAAAATGTGCCATTTTGCTAAAACGATCAACCACAACAAAGATGGAATCCCTTCCCCGCTTGGTTCGAGGTAAACCAAGAACAAAATCCATGGAGATATCTCCCCAAGGCACACTAGGGATAGGCAAAGGAGTGTATAATCCATGAGGGTTCACACGAGACTTAGCTTTGTGGCATGATTCGCAGCGAAGAACATGTCTCTCCACATCTCTTCTCATCTTTGGCCAAAAGAAGTGGTCGGTAAGGACTTATTCTGTCTTCTTGGCGCCGAAATGGCCCATGAGTCCTCCTGCGTGGGCTTCCTGCACAAGTAAAATTCAAACAGAGCAATCTGGAATACAGAGTTTGTTAGGTCGAAACAAAAACCCATTATGCACATAAAATTTTTTCCATCCTTTGCCATCTTGACACTTGGAATATGGTTCAGCAAAATATGAATTAGTTGTATATAAATCTTTTATGCTTTCTAATCCAAGAATCTTAGTGTCAAGTTGGGTTAGCAAAGTGTGACGTCAAGACAAAGCATCTGCTACAACGTTCTCTTTTCCTTTCTTGTACTTGACAATATAGGGAAATGATTCAATGAATTCACACCATTTTGCATGCCTTCTATTCAGTTTTAGTTATCCTTTAAGGTGTTTCAATGATTCATGATCTGAATGTATCACAAATTCTTTTGGAAAAAGGTAATGTTGCCAAGTTTCCAAATTCTGAACAAGAGCATATAATTCTTTATCATAAACTAAATAATTTAGAGTTGGACCACTTAGCTTTTCACTGAAGTATGCAATTGGCCTTCGTCCTTGCATGAGCACACCTCCAATCCCAACTCCACTTGCATCACATTCTATTTCAAATGTCTTACCAAAATCTGGGAGTGCAAGGACTGGGGCTGTTGTTAACTTCATCTTCAATTCTTCAAATGCCTTCTGTTGTGCTTCTCCCCACTTGAAAAGCACTTCTTTCTTGGTCAGCTCATTGATTGGTGCAGCAATAGTGCTGAAATCCTTCACAAACCGCCAATAGAAACTAGCAAGTCCAAGGAAGCTTCTTACTTGGCTCACATTCTGTGGAGGCGTCCAGTCTCGTACAGCCTTGATCTTTTCTTCATCTACCTCCACTCCTTCTCCAATAACAACAAATCCAAGAAAGACTACCTTGTCGGTGCAAAAGGTGCACTTCTCAAGGTTAGCATACAATTTTTGTTCACGTAGGACAACAAGCACACATTGGATATGTTCAACATGTTCATCAAGAGACTTGCTGTAAATTAAGATGTCATCAAAGTAAACGACAACAAACTTGCCAATGAAAGCTCTAAGCACATGATTCATCAATCTCATAAATGTACTTAGTGCATTGGTTAACCCGAAAGGCATTACCAACCATTCATACAACCCAAATTTTGTTTTAAAAGTTGTTTTCCATTCATCTCCTTCTTTCATGCGAATCTGGTGATATCCACTTCTTAAATCAATTTTAGTGAATATGATAGCACCACTAAGTTCATCAAGCATATCATCTAGCCGAGGGATGGGGTGTCTATACTTTATGGTAATGTTATTTATTGCTCGGCAATCCACACACATCCGCCAAGACCCATCTTTCTTAGGAACTAAAAGGACAGGAACAGCACAAGGTGTCAGACTTTCTTGTACGTACCCTTTTCTCATCAATTCTTCCACTTGTCGTTGAATCTCCTTGGTTTCTTCTGGGTTGGTGCGGTAGGTAGCACGGTTTGGGAGTGAAGCACCGGTCACAAGATCAATTTGATGTTCGATTCCTCTCTTAGGTGGTAGTCCTGGTGGCACTTCATCCGGAAAGACATCCTCATATTCCTGTAACACATCAAAGACAACACCTGGCAGGGTAGAGGGTAAGTTGTTAGTAGAAAGAAGAGTGTCCTTGTACAGGAGTACGAAGAACATGGCATTGGGTTCACTCAATTCTTTTAGATCCCCTTTCCTAGCCATCATAACTAAACCCTCTTTTCCTGGTGTCTTGGATCTTTGAGGCTGTGGGGTTTTATTTGGCTTTGGAATCTCTCCCTCACTATTTTTGTGGGTCACTCGTAGGTGGTTCTCGCTCTCTCGCTGTTTCTTCTTAAGATCATCCTTCAAAATTTCCTCCGGTGTTAAAGGAAATAAAGAAATTCGCTCTCCTTTGTACATGAAAGACAGCTTGTTGGTTCTTCCAAAGATCTGAACATCACGATCAAATAACCATGGCCTCCCTAGCAGCAGCTGGCATGCTTGCATAGGAACCACATCACATTCCACCTGATCATTATACTTCCCAACAGAGAAGGGTACAGTCACCACATGATTAACACGCAGCACACCGCAGTCATTGAGCCATTGCATCTTGTATGGACTTGGATGACGCCGTGGTTTAAACCCTAATCTGTTCACCAATTCTTGACTTGCAATGTTGTTGCAGCTACCATTATCAACGATGATGCGACATAGCTTGTCCTTAATCATGCCTCTGGTATGGAAAAGATTGTGCCGCTGGCCATTCTCTTCTTTTTCAGCAGTAATACTAAGCACACGAAGAGAAATAAAACAATTATGATCTCCTTCATCAGGCTGAATTTCACTCGCGTCCTCTTCAATTTCTTCATCAAATATTGGTCCATCATCTTCTGGATCACTTTCTGATTCCCATTCGCCTTTCTCATTTAGCAACATGGTCCTATGGCTTGGACATTAGGCAGCAATGTGCCCACAGCCGTGACACTTATGGCATACAATCTCTCTGCTTCGAGTAGAAGAAGCGACACCTGAAGCAACGGTTGGGGCTATTGAATTTGCAGCAAACCGCTGTTGATTTGCAGGCGATGACGCTGTGGAAGTCGCCATCTTTGAATTAGCAATTGATGGAGAAGATCTAGCTGCAGCTCCTTGAGATCGTCCTCCACCCAAAGACATACTGGAATGCTGTTTGCGCCAAGGGGCAGCAATGGAATGACTGCCATATGATTTTCCACAGGACTCTTGCTGAATTTTCCTTTCCGTACGCATAGCTTGATCAACTAGATCTTGCAAGGTACGATAGGGAAACATCTCAACAAAACCAGAAATTTCTTCATTGAGTCCTCCTAAAAATCTTGCCATTTTTGACTCTGCATCTTCTCTGATCTCGACCCGTACCAACAGCAACTCCATCTCCTTATAGTACTCATCAACTGTTCTCTTCCCTTGCTTCAGCATTTGCAGCTGGTTTCTGAGATCACGCTGATAGCTCGAAGGCACAAATCGCATTTTCATCACTCGCTTCATCTCTTCCCATGTATTAATATAACCAAGACCCAATTCAAGTTTATTCTCTTGTACTTGATTCCACCAAGTAAGAGCGTATCCAGAAAACTCCACCGAAGCAAGATTTACACAGCGCTGATCTGAAAGGTTATGTACCCTGAAGATTTGATTACATTGTTCAGCCCATTCAAGCTACTCATCGGCATTCTCCTTCCCAGTGAATTTTGGAATGCTCAATTTGACTTGAGCAATGTTGTCTGGGTCATCTCTATGACGACAACCACAATGATGATTCCTATCTTCAAAATCAGCACATCGGTGATGATGACATCGCTCAAACCTTCCGCCATGTGCAAAAGGATTTTCATCATCATAAGATCCTTCATGATCATTGTATTTAGACTGTTCATCTTCAAATCATACACGACGTCCATGTGCACGACGGCCACCACGCTGATTATCAAAATCAGCACAACGACCACCACCATGTCCTCCATGGCCATCGCCGAAGCGATCAAATCCATGGCCAAAACCAGAATTCTCATCACCAGACTCCTCCCGGTGATTTTCTTCATGATGACGATGTGGCCCTCGGCCTCCCTCTGTGGGAAGACGAGCGTCAAGCATCCTCTCCATTGCCTCCACCAGCGAGTTTGCCATGTGGCGCATCGCAGCCCGTGAAACAGGGGGCTCCCCATCTCCATGGTTTCCACCATGGACACTTGAATCTAATCCTGCCATGTTAGGGGCAGCAAGAGAAGGTGGAATATAAAATTATTTGTGGAAACACTCGATCTCACCTTTTACTTACCCAAGTTCTTTCCTGATCTCAAGGACCGTGATGGTGCTGGTGTGGTAGCTTCAATGGAGGTGGTAGAGAGGTCATAAGGATTACGAATCAAACATCCCGGTTTAGGTTTTGGTGGGGCTATAGGTGGCTAACAAGGAGGGCTACGGTACTGCCAACCGAGTGGTTTGATGTGCTCAAAGATACGACGTTGCTGCTAACAAGATTACCACCAACTCAAATATGTAAACTAAAATTTTCAGCAATACACCGCAACACGGATCCTTCAAATTCTTTTCACTTCTCTTTTTTTTAAAAACTAATCTTTCTTTCTTTCTTTTGATCTATATTTTTTGTATAACACTGACAGCGGTAACGAACGAAACAACTCAATTTTTATATAAACGGTGGTGACTAGCAACTCGATGAACACAAAACACAACATAACAGTACCGCGAAATGGTTATAGGTATTTTTTGTGTGGCTTTGGACTATAGGATATGAATAAACACAAATATATGAAGTAGATTAAACAAGGATAACGATGTGGATGACGGCAAGACCTACCGTGTCAACCTAGGCTCTAGTACCAGATGATAAGTACTGAACTATTTCGGTACGAGAGTTGGCCCGATGTTCACGACAGTAGGTCACGATCAAGATAACTTACAACAAGGCAGTGGGGATAAAAGGGTAACTTATTGAAGAACAGTGGAGTAACTAGCTTTATACCTAGCCAAGGTTAGATGCGACCAAGCGATGGGGAGAGAGGCACCGAAACCACGAAGACTTCGACTCGATCTCCAAACGACCGCAGAACCACAACCGGAGCTAATCCACACAAGGCAGGGCAGCCGTACTGGAACCCGCAAAGCACGAACTAGTGGATCCCAGAGGGATCTCTTCATAAGTCCAGGAAGAACAAGGAAGAACAAGGGTTTGAGTAAGCACTCGGCAGCTCGGCTGCAATATCACTTGAATTATCAAATCATCAAAAGTTCTTTTCTAGTAGCCTAGAGGTGGTATTTATACTATGAGAAGTCTCTAAGATAGATGTGAACTGAAGAAGCCATGTTGGGGGGGGTGGAAGGACAACTGGCTAGAGCATTCACGAGGTGGTCTTCAGTTCCCGCGCGTCTTCTAGGCTTCTGTGCAGTCTTCAGTATTTTGGTCATAACTCCTTCCTGGGAAGTCCAAATGATGAACTGTTGGATGCGTTGGAAAGCTAACTTCATCATCTTCCCAACCATGTATGCTATGCACCATGAATTATTGTAGAATGGTACAGTTTTGCACGGGATCTTTAGCTTCATGCAGACTGTTCAGCTTCCAAGTAGTCTTCACTAAAACTGGTCGGACACCACGCTGGACACTCCAAACTGGTCGGGCATGACAGCATTGGAAACTAGGCTTCAAGATCTCTCCAACAAGTGCTCATTCACCTTCATAGCTTTTGGGAGACAAAAGATATGACTGTGTTCTTCTGGATGGTTTTGTCATACTGGGTTGACTAGAACGTAGCTCTTCTTTCGGATCCATCCTTGATGTATCCTTGTCTTCCTCCTCGGAGAACCTGAGTAATAACAACATGCACGACTTAGGTAGCTCAATGTTACCATCAATGTTTAATTGAAATTCACAAAGTAGCGCGTGCACCTCTTGTTGTATCTTTTTGGCGCGGCTACGGGTGATTGGTCCAGTAGGGACTTGGAGTGGTGTAGTGGTTGGGGAAGCAGCTGGTGAGGTCGGTGAGGTGGTCGGAGCAGGCCCGGCCCTGGGGCAGGGCGAGCGGGGCGGCCGCTCCAGGCCTTCGATGCCAAAGGGCCCCAGAAGCCGTGTGTTGGACGTAGTAGAGCTTTGAGCAGCAGCTAGCCAGCCAGTAGAACGCTGACGCTTTGCTCAAAAAAGTAGAACGTCCGATGGTGCAGTCTTGGAATCTTACACGCCGGCACATCCTCCTCTCCAGATTTCTGAATCCAATGGCCATCCTGAATCGCTAAATCCTCCTATTGTGCTAAATGGATGATCAACTTTGCATAAATAATGAATGTTAAAGTTCAAGTGTTTATTATTAGATCGGTGATAATTTTGCATAAATAAATATTAAAAGGAATTTTAAGGTGATTTAATATGTACTCCCTCAGTTAGCCCTTGTTTAGTTCTACCCCAATATCCCAAAAAATGCTACAGTATCTGTCACATCGAATGTTTGCGGCCCGTGCATAGAGCATTAAATATAGATAAAAAAAACTAATTGCACAGTTTGGTGGGAAATTACGAGACGAACGTTTTGAGCATAATTAATCCATGTTTGAACACTATTTGCCAAATTAAAACGAACGTGCTACAGTAGCCCCAAATTCCAACTTCCTGAAACTAAACACAGCCTTACAATGTAAACTATACTTTCTCCGTCCCAAATTAAAAAAACTCGACCCGCATGGGTAAGACAGCCCCAAACATTGTGCTTTAGAAAAAGACCTTCTCACGTAGGTCGAGAAAACCTCAGAACCTCTGTCCCACTCATACACAGCAGCACCGTAGCTCCCGTGAGACTGGGCTGGCCTTAGACCTGTGTTTTGGCGTGGGGTAGACAAAGGGATTTTTTTCAACGCGCAAATAAATTGCGCCTCCTCCGGCCAACAAATCCGCCCCCTAGGGGGTTCGAACCCTGGGCGGCGAGGTGCAAAGCGCACAACCAAACCAACTGGTCCAGCGTTCGCTTGCCTCCGTCTCAAATTATAAGATGTTTTCTAAACATACCATATATCTAGGTACGTAGCAAAGGCTATGAATCTAGAAAACAAAAATTTCTTATAATTTGAAACAGAAGCAGTAAATCGTTTTACTTTTGTCCTGAATTAAACATGTCTATTTATATGCAACATCAAACAAGATTTCGAATGATACTGAGTACAAATAAATTATTTCATAAAATATTGCTTATATATTTCAAGTGTTTATTTGTAACATTTAATATATAATCATATAGTATTATTTATTATTAAGATGACTGTATTAGGGGGCCCTGATTGCGTGTGCCGCTCCAGGCCCTATAAAACATAGGACCGGCACTGGGTCGGAGAGGTCGCCGATGAGGTAGACGAGGTCGTCGGGGTGGCCGACGAGGTTGCCGAGGTCCTCGACGCTGGCATGGTCACATCATTGATCATCTACTTGTGCTATCTCCTTGGCTTGGTCTTTCTTGGTAGCCTTCTTCTTGCTTTTCTTGGCCATTGAAAGGTCCTTAATGGCTAGAGGGGGGTGATAGCCTAATAAAAAAATCTACAAAACACTTAGAGTAACTAATTAGTCAATTAGAAAGCGAAGCTTTTTGCGCTAGCTCTATTAAGTGTTGCAAGCCACCTATCCAAGCAATTCTAGTATATTATGATCTCTATGACAAACAATGTCTAGGTCACTACTTTCTAAACTAGTGAGCAAGTAAGAGATAATTACTTCTATCTAGAGAGCTACTACTAGGAACTACAACTATCACTACACAAGAGTATATGAAAGTAATGCAAGTGATAGAGATAGTTACTAACGCCGGCAAGAGACAATCAATCATAATATGAATACCAATTGAACCAAGGAGACGAATGACACAATGATTTTCACCCGAGGTTCACGTGCTTGCCGGCACGCTAGTCCCCATTGTGTCGACCACACACTTGGTGGTTTGATGGCTAATAGGTGTTTCACAAACCTAGCCCAACAAATGGGTGCCGCAAGAACCGAGCCACAAGTGAAGGTAACTCAATGACATGAGCAATTTACTAGAACTACCTTTTGGCTACTTTGTCGGGGAAGGTACAATACCCCTCACAAATCATCGGGAGATGGACACGAACAATCACCAACTCGTGCCAATCCTCCTCTGCTGCTCCAAGCCGTCTAGGTGGCGGCAACCACCAAGAGTAACAAGAAAACCGCAGCAAAATGATCCCCAAGTGCCATTAGATGCAACCACACAAGCAAATGCACTTGGAATCACTCAATCTCACTTTGATTTGCACTATCAAGCAAGGAGATGAGTGGGAGGGAGTATGCTCAGCTCAATGGGATGTCAAGTATGTCAAAATGCCAAGAGAGGTCTCCCATAGCCGGCCAAACTCTATTTATAGAGCCCTCCCTCAAAACATACCCGTTGGGCAAACTCAGTGGGCTGTCTGCGCGTGCACCGAACGCGCTGCAGGGTGCACTAGATGCGTCCGGTGTGCCGTGTGCAGTGTATCACCTGTTGACACATGTCCTAGCCATTTGAAACTATCCGTTGCGCGCAACGGCTAACTCACGCGCGCTCGCTGAGTTCACACCGGACTCGTCCGGTCAACTGACCGGACTCGCTACGCACAGCATCTGGTCGTAACTCAGAGAGGATCTGAACCATTGTTTTGCTGACAGGACATGTCCGATCAGCCTGACCGGACTCTATCAGCGTTCGGTCACACACCACATCATATGGACTGGACTCACCAGAGGCGTGTCCGGTCGAGCCAAGTCACCAGCGTTCGATGCAGCTCAGAGAGCGTCCAAAGAGCTCCCTAAGCCACCGGACGCATCCAGTCACACAGGACCAGACTCGCCTAGAGTTCGCACACCTAGGGTTAAGCACCGGATGCGTCCGGTCTCATGGGGACCAGCGTCCGGTCAGTAACCACCGGATGTGTCCGGTCCCACGGGGACCAGCATCCGGTCAGTTCTGTGAAACCCTGTCTTTTCTCCGAGTGCGCCGATGGCACCTGTGGACTGTCCGCACTCTACAGGTGGACACTTCGTTGGTGAAGTTTTGAACTCTTGCTCCCAAGTGCTAAACACAATGTGTATCACCTTTATGCATGTGTGTTAGCATATTTCCAAAGCATTTTCAAGGGTGTTAAGTTAGCACATTAGGTCCTAATGCAAATGCATGTATGAACTCACCTAGTGGCACTTGATAACCACATTAACTGAGATTCTCCCCTCTTAATAGTATGGCTATCAATCATAAATGTGATCACACTCTCTATAGTGTCTTGATCACCAAACCAAAAATGGCTCCTATGGTTATACCTTTGCCTTGAGCCCATTTTTGTTTCTCTTTCTTCTTTTCCAAATGTGAAGCACTTGATCAATATCTTGTGGTCATCACCATCTCCATGATCACCATCTAGCTTCATCACTTTGGATTGGACCACCCTAACTTATCTTCACACTTAAGCATAGGATTAGTCCAATAGGTTTCATCAATTAACCAAAACCAAACTAGGGCTTTCAGCAATTAAATAGAAGTGATGAGTGTCTTGAGATACTAAAGTCGATTCATCACTTGGCCGCCACCGAGCTTGAGCCTCATCATCACAGACTGCATGTTGTCCTGCTGCCTCGGCCATACTGTACACATCCGGTAGGCCTACCGGACACATCCGGTAGGTGCTGGCAGACAGCGCAGTATCCTCGGCTTGCACCTCTAACTCCAGCTCGGTGCTCTTGAGGTCTTGTGAGGCTTCTTCACTGCATGAAGATACAATGGATAATTTTACCATTGACTCGACCTCATGTGCATCATCACATTTGGATTTTTCATATAACTCAATGAGTCTAGTCCAAATGAGATGAGCACTCTCCAGAGGTGGTTGTCCATTGAAGATTGCCTCATCTTGAACCTCTGCACTCAATGTACTCAAAATGACATTAATTGCTTGAGCATTGAGTTGCACACATATCTCTTCCTCTTTTGACAAATTTTTGTAGTTGCTCCAATCAACTATAGGAAGAGGTATGCTTGCATCCATAATATGCTCAACAAGAGGACTAATAGTCCTAAAAAATATTGAGTACATGTAATGACCAAGGTAGAAAATTTAAACCATAATTTTGGAGAAGCACCGGCTCCAACTCGATAGGCGTCGACATCCTTTTCTCACGGCGGTGAAGCTTTTAGTGAGTCCAAGCTCTGATACCACTTCAAAGGACCTAGGATGCGGCCTAGAGGGGGGTGAATAGGCATTTTTGAAAATTAACACCTTTAAAAGCGAAAACGATTTAGTAATGGGAGTTTCCAAAATGGAAACTCTAAATCAGAGTAATATAACCCCTCACAAGTTAGCCAATGAGTATATAAACAATATTAATTAATCCTAGGAGCCTAGAACCTGCAAGAACATGAATCAAATAAATTTAGCGCTGAGCTCACGAAATGAGACATGACATTTATTTTACCGAAGTTCGGACTCCGTCAAGTCCTACTCTTCGTTGAGGGGGCTGCGGGCGACCCAGCGAAGGTCAGCCCTAGAGGGTACCACGAAGGTCACTCTAGCCGGAGTCTTTTCCAACTCCTTTTCCTCCTTCCACTAGATGATTCCTTCCCTTGCGGCGGTGGAATCAACCATTACACACTTTTTGAGGCAACCACAATCGCTTGGGTGCTCTCTGGCGATGCCTAGCCGTCTAGGACCAAAGAGTCCAAGAGTAACAAATGCAAATCACGAAATAGACAATATGCACAAGTGATCAAGTGGTGGCTTGCTCTCCTTTTCGAATTCTCTCTCAACCCACAAATGGATTTGGCATATTAGATCAATCACTCACTAAGAGAGGGTTGGAGAGTATTTGCAAGGCTAAAAAATGTGGATGAGGTTCAGCAGAATCAGCAGCCTCCAAAGGTGGAGGCTTGGGGGTATTTATAAGCCCCTTGGAAAAACTAGCCATTGCCATACCGGACACGTCCAGTATGACTTACACTGCACCAACGGTCACTGAGTTAAAGAGTAAGTGAGGTGCCCGAACTCTCGATGCTTGTCGGGACTTCTGACTACCGAAACTCCTGACCAACTCAAGTCGGAACTCTCGACCCTTGGCTCGTTTGAAAACTAGTCGTTGGGCTCTGGCCTGTTATACCAGACATGTCCGGTAGCATATCGGACACGTCGGTGTGACCAGGCAGTCAACTCTCCAAGTTAGTTGGGTGCCCAGGACTTTCGACGCTTCCTGGGACTTCTGACCCCCAGAACTCCCGGCTAAAACATGTCGGGACTTTCGACGAACCCAAACCGAGAAACAAGTTCATTCTTGTGTCTAGCCTTGCATACTGAACAGGTCCGGTATGCTCGGCCACAGAGCAACATGTTAGTTCCCGTGTCTCTCTCCCACTCAAACCTCACATAGGTTGGCTTGAACACTTATGAAACATTATCTATCAACATGAAGCATCCCTCTTAATAGTATGGCATTCCTATTAACTCAAGTTTAAATGAAAAATGAATTTAAACCTTTTGAGTTGATTTCCTTTGAATTGATGCCATGTCTTTCAAACTTCATCAAGTGAGGGTGCCAACATGTCAATATTGAACTTTTTCAGTTGAGCATAACCATCTTGAGCATGTGACTTGATTCCATTCATTAAATATAGATAATCCTAAATGTATCAAGTCACTTCCATCAATCAATCCAATATAGATTTGATCCTCCACATCAATATGACCATCATAGCTTGATTAGTACCTCAACTAAATGCAAGTACTTTCTTCTTCACCCTAGCTAGGTTTTTTAGCCACCAAGCCATCGCTTGCCCTTCACCCTTGCTTAGTACCTCGAAGCCTTTCCCTGCTATCTTCACCATCTCAAGCCATCAAGTCACATCTTGTGTTGAATCATACAATGAATTCCATATAACACCATCAATCATTGATATCCCACCATAATTAAGCCTTTGCATGAATTACATTTGCATTGTTGTCTTGTGCTTGAACTAGATTGTTTATACAACAACACATCATTTTGGCTTCATTAAGCATCTGTGAGATAATCAATTTCCTGTTTCACACTTATAGAAAATGTTAGATCTTTAATCGTGTTGTCATTCAATCATCCAAAACTCACTAAAGGGTTAGATGCACTTTCACGGCTGGTGGACAGGACTGGTGTTGGTCGACCTAGTTTGCGGTGGCGGCGTTCATCGCTGATGGTGATTCGTTGATAGTGTTCATGTGGGGTAACAGTGTACTCTCTGTAGAGGTTTATAATCTATACGTATAGCCGCGATCTCAGTTATGATCACTTACCTGTGTGCAGGGTTCAGCTCACTTGCTTCTCTTGTGCTTTGCTTCTCTCCCCCAGAAGATAAGGTCCAGCTTGAGGCCATTGAGACGAGGGGCGTGCGGAGGCCACCTCATCGACTAGACTGAGAGCTTGAGGGTGATGTGAGAGATGATGAGTGGTGATATGTGATGATGAGTGGATGGTGAGAATGAGAGTGTGGATTTGGGATTAGAGAAGATATATTATATACTTGATGCTTTCCACATACGCTAAGGATGCAAACTACAACCAAACTACTAGGATCACCAGATCCCTTTATTTTCTATTTTCCATCAAAGCTCATTCGGTGCTGACCATGGCCTGCATATATCTGGTGGTGTGCAGATTTCTCGCCTTGTAGTGGTGTTGAGATTGGTAGTTGGTTTGCGATCTGCTCTCAAGGATGCCTGTGGATTGGAGAATCGCCAAGCTTCGCTGCTATGAATAGATTTCGATGTTTTGTTTGATTTAGCCCAGTGGACTTGTATTCTAGCTTATTGTAATAGGCTTAATTTTGTACTATGATGTTTTGTATGGAAATGTAATCAGCTGAAAAGTGGATGCCCGTGATAGCCGAGATATCCTGGGACTATCACAAAGGAGCAAGAGAGTCGGAATTTCAAGTTTTAAAATCTCGGTTCGTTTCATGTAGGCCCTCCTAGTTTAACAGTTGTAGCTTTTGATTGTATTTCAGATGTGTCCTGACATTATCTTAGTTAACTTTAAAAATGATGGTCCTATGTCTGCTTTTAGTTCCTACGGTTGTACCTTTTGTAAGGCTAGGTACTGACCAAAATCATTCCCTCTGCTTTTAATTTTAGTTCCCACTGCTAGATTTATGTCAGCTTTCAAATAGTAGAAATTGGTAACCTGATTAACTGTCTTTTGATCAGTTTGAAATGTAAAGGTAGGTATTCAAATGCTAAAGCATCAATTCGTAACATACTTAGAGCTCACTGGTTTTATTATAATGTATTGGGAATGAGTTTTTAACTCACTAACATCAGGGATTCATGACACAAACTGCAGATGAATTTCACAACGGTTACAAATATGGGTGGCACTGTGGACTGAATGGTTTGCACAAAGGTGGATACACAGACAAGTGGTGTTGGAGCACTGTACCCAGGGCAACAATGCCTTCCATCATTTGGTTCAGAATTCGGAAGAGATGTGATTATGATGACTTTTACCTCAGTCCCAAAAAGAATGTAACCTTGCTTTTCGAGGAGTAATAAGTATCATGAATTAGTTATGGAATATAGTTTTATAATAAACTTAATTGGAGATTCAAAATTATATAACCGTCATGTTCACTTGAATTTATTAGCCATGATATAATATTTTTTTCTCGCCGATTTATCAGCCACAGAAATCATTGTCCGATCGGTTGAACATGTTTTATAAATGTCGTCAAACTTAAAAAAAAAATTGACTTGTCGGGTCGACGGATGTGCATGGTGCCGCTCAGGTAGCCTGTTGCGTTGAGAAATGTGTGCTCAGGTGGCGTTGACAGGATGTCCTTTTGCGTTGAGAAGTGTGAGCTCAGGTGGAGTGGACAGGATTTTTGTCACATCTCCGCACAAGGATACAGAACAGGGGGGTGCGCATGCTGCAACTTTATGATCAATGGTCACGATCAACTCGAGAGAATGTGGCAATTGGAAGAACATACTCCGTCTGTCCCTTATTACCTGTCATTTCCGGTTTTCATGTCACAGATTTAATTAGATTCATAGAAAATACGTGTAATATTTATATCTCTAAATAAATTTATTAGAAACTAGATTAAAAGATCTATCTAACGATATCAATTATGTATCATAAATATTAATATTTTTATATAAATTTAATCAAAGACATTTCTCGGGAAGCGAGAACGACAGATATTTAGGGACGGATGGAGTACTCCCTCTGTCCCTTATTATTTGTCGTTTTCGGTTTTTGTGCCACAAGTTTGACTAGATTTATAGAAAATATATACAACATTTGTATCTCCAAATAAATTTATTAAAAACTAGATTAAAAGATTTATCTAATGATATCAATTATGTATCATAAATATTAATATTTTTTTATAAATTTAATCAAAGTTATTTCTCGAAAAGCAAGAACGACAGATATTTAGGGACGGAGGGAGTACTCCTCTTTGCCTAAATATATGTCGTTTTTGTTTTTCCCGAGAAATAATTTTGACTAAATATATATTAAAAATATTAATATTTATGGTACATAATTAGTATCATTGTAAAGATCTTTGAATCTACTTTTTTTAATAAATTTATTTGGAGATACAAATATTGCACGTATTTTATACAAATCAAGTCAAACTTGCAACACGCACACCAACGACGACAGTTATTTAGGGACGGAGGGAGTACTCGTAATCTAATGGCAATTGGGGGTCACATACTCGAAAGAATGTAATCATTGGATCTGTGCCGATCAAACGAACTTAAGTTTGACTAAATTTATAGTGAATAGTATTATTTATGTCTCTAAATAAATATATTATAAAAATGCATTTCATAATTAGTTTAATGATATTTATTTTGTATTATAAACTTTAGTACTTTTTTGTATAATTTTGGTTAAAATTGAAATCCCTTGACTCCTCGAAATATGATAATTGCATTCTTTTACTCCCTTCGTTCTAAAATAAGTGCATTTCTCGTAGTTCGAGGAGTCAAACACATTTAAGTTTGACTAAATTTATATAAACATATATTAATGACTATGATATCAAATAAACATCATTAGATTAATCATGTCATATGTTTTTATAATAAACTTATTTTGATATACAAATGTTAATAGTATTATCTATAAATTTAGTTAAACTTGATATATGTTGACTCCTCGAAATACAAGATGAGCACTTGTTTTGGGACTGAGGGAGTAGGTTAGAGACGGAGGTAGTAGGTACAAGAACCATGTACACTTCCTCCGTCCCTAAATAACTGTCGCTGTTGGTGTGCATGCCGCAAGTTTGATTCGATTTGTAGAAAATACGTGCAACATTTGTATCTTCAAATAAATTTATTAAAAAACTAGATTCAAAAATCTTTCTACCATAAATATTAATATTTTTTTAATATATATTTAGTTAAAGTTGTTTATCAGGAAACGAAAACGATAGATATTTAGGGACAGATGGAGTACATGCTTGCCCATCAAAACTTACAGAGGACTTGCAAAGCTATAACTGACTGGGGTACTGTAAAGTGGAATTGGCATTGGATGCGCCTGGAAAATGTACTGAGGACAAGGGAAAGGGCCGGCAAGGTTCTCCGAAAAGGGGAATAGTACACGGTTAAAGGAACATGGAACATGGTGCTCGTCTAGGCGTGTAACGAGGTGGTGATAGTTACTGTGACATGAAGTGGAGTGACAAGAACAAAACAACTATCGGCGCTGGGCTTGTTCGTTGCTGGATCATGAAGAAGTACTGCTAGTTAGTTTGATGTGAGAGAAAAATACTGTTCTGACTGAAAATTTACGATCGTTTATGAGGCAATAAGCCCAGCCGATCAGGTATGTCTTGAATAATAATGTAGGTACGTTCCTTGGATCATATGTTATTATTGACTGACGGTGGTTGTTGTAGACTTGTAGGGTGTCGTCATTGTTTATCTAATATCATTAGTTCATGATACAACCAAGCTATCATTGTTGCAAAACTCTGGATTTCTACACCACCCACGCCAGTCCATCGAGATCCAACCATAAGAAATGAAATGGGAAAACGGGTCACTAGTAGAGAAACGACTTTTGATCTAGCTCAAAATTTGGCTTTAGTTCTAATATTTTTTGCGCCCGGGACTAGAGAGACCTTTAGTCCCGGTTTGTAGCTCCAACCGGGACTAAATGTCCATATCTAATGGCTACTGCAGCAGGCTTTTGCTGCAGGGGACCTTTAGTCCCGGTTGGAGCTACCAACCAGAACTAAAGGTTAACTTTTACTCCTGGTTCGGGAGTAAAAGTCTACTCCCGACTAGAGGCTCCGTCCGGAACTAGAAAGGGACCTTTAGTCCCGATTTCTGTCTCCAACCGGGACTAAAGGTCCCCTTCTATATAGCCCTCCTTCCTCCCCGAGCCCGAGCAATTTCGAGCTCAGTGTTCTTGCTTCATCGCCGGCCTCTCTTCTTCCTCATCGCCGGTAATCACAAGATTTCTTCGATTCCTCCATCGATTCTTCGGTTCTAAAGGTTACCAACTTTATACTCTCATGTTTCATCAGTAGCATATCTCATTTTGTGGACTAGATATATGTGGTTTTTTATGGTGGATTTTTTTATTTGTAAGCCATTTAAGCTCAAAATCACTTTAAAGTTTGCATATTTGGATGAAGGAAGGTTAAAGTAGTTATTCAAAACTAGTATTCAACTTTCATTTCTAGCATGCATAGCACACTTCATGCTTTAGAGATATAGAGAATTTTAGAGTTTTTTTTAATTTTATTTGTTTATAAAATGAGAAATTTATATTATATTAAAAATGAGTATAGATAGTAGATGGCAACTGCTTCCGGGTCCTCGGCCTCTCATCGGGTTCCAAAGCGACTGAGGCCAGACCTCCCTCTCATTGCATGTGGCAAGTGTGAGAAGATTGTGATGGAGTACCAGGTGAGGAAGGAGTGTCCCAACAAGGGCCGTATCTTCTACAAGTGTCCGGATTACAATGTGAGTTATTTTATCGCATTTGATAATTATGGTTAATTTATACTTATTTTCATGATAATTGTGATTAAAGTTCTAATTTTTTGTTTTAGTTTCAGTGGGATGGCACTGGATGTTTAGGCTGGTACTGGGAGGAAGAGTATGTTGAACACGTGCAAAACTCTCTTGCACAGGCGGCTACGGCGGCTGATGAGGCAGTGATCATGCGGAAGAAGCCCATAGATATTGAACAAACGTATGATCTGTCTGTTTTAGTTGGGATTGGTCGCGAAATCCTTATGCTGCTGAAGTGAATTTTAGTTTTAGTTTTTTAGTGGTAGTTGGGATTGTCTACATTGTAGCGAGACTTTCAAAAACTAATACCTTGTGTGGTGGCATGCATGTCGTATAATTAACTAATTATGTTCTAGATTTTAATATGGTATGTATGTCATGTAATGCAGATGAGCCGGCATTGGATGTACAATGCTGATCGCCGCTCCCAAGAGTTCATTGAGGGCGTGCATTCTTTCTTACGTGTGGTCGAGGCAAACAAACGCGATGGTTTCATGTGCTGCCCATGTGCCATATGTAAGAATTTGAAGGAATATGCTAGCTCAAGGAGTCTTCATTCACACTTGTTGAAGTCGGGTTTCATGCCAAACTATATTTGTTGGATGAAGCACGGAGAAACCAGGGTTGTAATGGAAGAATGTGAAGAAGAACAATGGGATGATGATGACATTATTGCTAAATATGGTGTCTTCAATGATACTGCAATGGGGGAAGCTAAAGAAGAGGTAGTGGCAGAAAATGAGCCCGCTGATGATCTTGGTCAGGCCATTCGTGACGCACAAAGAGAATGCGAAAGTGAAAATGAGAAGATCAAGTGCGAGCATATGCTAGAGGATCACAAGAAATTGTTATACCCAACTTGTGATGCGGGGCAGAAAAAGTTAGGTACCACACTGGAATTGCTACAATGGAAGGCAAAGAATGGTGTATCTGACAAGAGATTTGGGGAGTTACTGAAAATCCAAAAGAAGATGCTTCTAAAGGATAACAAATTACCCGTCACTACGTACGAAGCAAAACAGGTAGTCTGCCCTTTGGGATTAGAAATCTAGAAGATACATGCATGTCCTAATGACTGCATCCTCTATCGTGGCGAGGAGTATGAGAAGTTAGATGTATGCCTGGTATGTCATGCATCGCGGTATAAGATCAGGCGAGATGACCCTGGTGATGTTGAGGGTGAACGTCCCACGAAGAAAATTCCTGCCAAGATTATGTGGTATGCTCCTATAATACCACGCTTGAAACGTCTGTTCAGAAATAAAGACCATGCAAAGTTGTTGCGATGGCACAAAGAAGGCCGTAAGGTAGACAATATGTTGAGACACCCTGCTGATGGGTCCTAGTGGAGAGCAATAGATAGAGAATTCCCGGAGTTTGCAAATGACGCAAGAAACTTAAGGTTTGCTTTAAGTACGGATGGTATGAATCCTTTTGGGGAGCAGAGTAATAGTCATAGCACTTGGCCTATTACTCTATGTATCTACAACCTTCCTCCCTAGTTATGCATGAAGCGTAAGTTTATTATGATGCCAGTGCTCATTCAAGGCCCAAGGCAACCTGGCAACAACATCGATGTGTACCTGACGCCACTAGTTGAAGAACTTCTACTTTTGTGGAACAGACCAGGTGTACGTGTGTGGGATGAGCACAAACAGGAGTGACCTGCGAGCATTGTTGTTCTAACAATCAATGATTGGCCTACTCTAAGTAATCTTTCAGGACAATCAAACAAGGGATATAATGCATGCACGCACTATTTCGATGACATTAAAGGTATATTCTTGAAAAAATGTCGAAAGGTCATGTACCTTGGCCATCGTCGATTTCTTCCTGCGAATCACCCCCTAAGAAAGAAAGACAAGCATTTTAAAGGTAAGGCAGACCACCAGACCAAGCCGGGCAACCAAACTGGTGAGGATGTACTCAATATGGTCAAGAATGTGAAAGTAGTATTTAGAAAGGCACATGGCAGCAAACCTGTTCCAAACGACGCCGACGGTCACGCACCCATGTGGAAGAAGAAGTCCATATTTTAGGAGCTACCCTATTGGCAAGTCCTAGATGTCCATAGCGCGATTGATGTGATGCACCTGATGAAGAATCTTTGTGTGAACCTGCTAGGCTTCATGGGTGTGTATGGGAAGCCTAAGGACACACTTAAAGCATGACAGGACCTATAGTGTTTGAAAGAACGAGACAACCTACATGCAGAGAAGATAGATGATGGACGCCATTACTTAAGTCCTGCCAGCTACACTCTTAGCAAAGAAGAGAAGGAAAGCATGTTTGAATGCCTAGCAAGCATCAAGGTACCATCTGGATTCTCCTTGAATATAAAGGGTATAATAAATGTGCTAGAGAAGAAATTCCTAAACTTAAAGTCCCATGACTACCACGTGCTCATGACGCAATTGCTTCCAGTTGCATTAAGAGGAATTCTACCTCCAAATGTACGTCTAGCCATCGTGAAGCTATGTGCATTCCTCAATGCAATTTCTCAGAAGGCAATCGATCCAATGGATCTAGCTAAACTACAGAATGATGTGGTTCAATGTCTTGCCAGCTTTGAGTTGGTGTTCCCTCCTTCCTTCTTTAATATCATGACACACCTCCTAGTTCACCTGGTCAAGGAGATTAGCATTCTCGGTCCTGTGTTCCTGCACAACATGTTCCCCTTTGAGAGGTTCATGGGAGTCCTAAAGAAATATGTTCACAACCGTGCTCGGCCAGAAGGAAGCATCGCCAAGGGCTATGGAACAGAGGAGGTCATTGAGTTTTATGTTGACTTTATTCTCGACCTTGACCCGATTGGTATTCCTGAATCGCGACACGAGGGGAGACTAAGTGGAAAGGGGGCACTAGGGAAGAAAACATATATTGGTACACAGGACAATTATTTTAATAAAGCACACTACACAGTTCTGCAAAACTCCTCCTTGGTGGATCCGTATATCGAGACACATAAAGAGTTGCTCCGATCCAAATTTCTAGAGAAGTCCGAAGCTTGGATTACACGTCAGCACATGAAAACTTTCAGCGACTGGTTGCGAAAAGAATGTTAGGGTGATGAGAGTATTGATGAGCAACTATATTTATTGGCTAGGCAGCCATCGTGGCATATCCTCACATACAAAGGGTACGAGATAAATGGGAATACATTTTACATAGTAGCCCAAGATAAAAGGAGCACCAACCAAAACAGTGGTGTCCGCATAGATGCCACCAACCCTAATGGAAAAAAGCAAACATATTATGGCCGCATAGAGGAGATATGGGAACTAAACTATGCACCTACTTTTAAGGTATCTTTGTTCAAGTGCCAATGGGTAAAGGCGACTGGAGGTGGGGTAGCAGTCGACAACCAGTATGGAATGACAACCATGGACCTCAACAATATTGGGTACAAAGACAAACCATTCATCCTTGCCAAGGATGTGAATCAGGTGTTCTATGTCAAGGATATGTCTACAAAACTGAAGAGAGGAAAAAAAAACAACGACCCAATCAATGAGCCAAAGCGCCACATAGTTCTTTCAGGGAAAAGAAACATCGTCGGAATTGAAGACAAATCAGACATATCAAAAGATTATGAAAAGAATGACTGAATTCCACCCTTCATAGTGAACAAAGACCTAAGCATCTAGCTAAATGATGAGGACACTCCATAGTTACAGCGCGATCATAACCAAGGGATATACGTTAAGAAGAAGTTCACTACTGTACCCGCTTGATATATATATATTGATGTATTAGACCTATTATGTAATAATTGTGACTTTAGATTTTTTTGTCGTGTTTTCATATTTTTTCTACGGTTTAAATGAATTTTCTGCTTGACGATGGATTTCCCGTGGAGAATGTGTGATGAAAAACCAAATGATCAACGTTAATAAGATGTGAAAACTTATTTCCTATCGAAAAGCAATAGTTTTAATGATTTTAATCAAGTAGTATATTTTTGCATGGTGCAAATTGTAATTATTATTTACACTATATTAAATATTTATACAGTAAAACAAAAGAGTTTAGGTTATAAATTTTTGTTGTGTATAATAATGCAAAACCAAGTCCACGAATATTTATTATAATTTTTTGGATGATATTTTATTTATTAGGCAATTAATAACTGTATGCATATTTATATAAAAGAAATATATAAAAAAGGAAAAACTTCTAGAACTGGTAGAAAGCCAACTATAGCCCACCTTTACTCCCGGGTCGATCAACCACCCGGGACTAAAGGTGGGCTACGTTTTCGCGGTCCGCCAAAAAAATAACTTTAGTCCCGGGTCATGGATGCACCCGGGACTAAAGGTTAGATCTTTAGTCCGGGTTCTGACCATCACCCGGGAGTAAACGTTCTTTAGTCCCGGGCCGTGGCTTCACCCGGGACTAAAGATCCGCCAAATATATATCGCCTCGTCTTCTTCTCCCCATTCATCGTCTTCATTCTTCACCCGAGAGCCACCGCGCCGCCGCCGCTCCCCATAGCCTCCAGACGCCTCCACGCGCCTCTCCCGTCCCTCGCCATCTCCGCTAGTGGCCCAACTCGTGCCTCTCCCATTCGTGCGTGATGCCTAGACCCGGATCCGCCACCATCATCCTCGCCCTCGCCTAGATCTGATTTGGATGCACCATGGCCTCATCGCCATCGTCGATCCTCATCCTCGTCAACGCCAGCTTTGTCCCCGGCTCCACGCGCTCGCACACCTCGCCGTGCGCTCGTCGTCCCCTTCACCGGAGCGCTCGTCGTCGTCCCCTTTGTCAGAGCGCTCGTCATCGTCCCTGTCGCATCCTCGTCATCGAGATATCACCTTCGGCCATCCTCGTCATCCTCATCGTCCTCCACGCTCGTCATCCTCGTCAGGGCGCTCATCCTCGTCGTTGACTTGATTAAAACCCTTTGTCAGTGCGCTCATCCTCGTCATCGAGAGATCACCAGCTAGCATACCGAGCATCGAGCTCGTCCTTCGTCATCGTGCTTGTGTTGGTCGCTGTGCTATATGTGAGCAACAATGTGTATGAGATTTTATTTGTAGATTTTATTTGTGTATGAGTGTGTGCTCAGACCGACGGCCATGGAGAGGGAGCAGGGGAACGGGGCGGCCATGGAGTAGCTCGGCGGCCATGCTGCCGCCGTGCCTGGCTGAAGGAGGAGAACAGCAAGGGAGAAAGAGAGAATGCAGAGGAAGGGAGAGACTGCGGCGTCCATTTCAAGCCTTCAGCACATGCGCATGCCCGAGGCGAGTGGGGGCTCGGCTTGAGCATGATGGCCATGTTCAAATGCTTGAGGCTAGCTCAAAAATACATGAAAATCCGTACTAGTTAGAACTTGCGGACCATGTTCATCTCGGCTAGCATGTTCTCTACCGAGCGGTAACAGATGTCAAGGAGGAGCTTTGATTCTATGAGGGAGAGCGGCAACGGTCGTGGAAGACCGTGTTCCCTTCCTCGTAGAATCGGAGCTCTTCCGTGGACAAGTATGGTGCCGTCCGGTGGAGACATGCTCGCCGAGATGATCACGTAAGCAAGGTCAACTAGTACGGATGGTTATTTATTTAAACATGTTTTTGAGCTAGAATTTGATGGATATTTGATAATTTTAGACCTACAAATGTCATCTACAAATATTACTATCCTCGAGGTGGCACGTTCTGTAGGAGTCCATTTTATAGATATAGTTTTTATTTTTTTTATAGATATATCTAGTGGTGTAAAAGCTAGATGGCTGCCCCGAGAGACAACATGGATGAAGAAATAATGGATATTATCAACACCGGCACTCAATTTGCCGATGGTGACCAGTAGGATGTAGATGACGGGAGTCAATACCTGGCTCTGAAAGATAACCAAGAAAATATTGTGCAAGAAAATACTGGCGAGGTATATATATTTATATATATATTTGAATATTATATATATATTTAAATATCTATCATCTATTATGTGTACACATGATATTTATTTATTCTTTTTTTATACGTAGCCCTCTGGATCGACGACCACAACGGCGAAAAGCAAAAATATTCGAGGCCCAAAAAAGCCATTGGAGGGGCGCTATATAATATCGGAATTCAATATCAAGATAGGCGAACCACTTGATCCACATGCAAGGAAATTCGTGCAACACTGTGGGTACCTTGTAAGGGACAGACTTCCGATCAGTGCCCGTGAATGGAAGCAAAAGATCAATGAGCCTCATGTTAGTTTTGTCTCTGATCTTGATAAGAATTTTATTTGGGATGATATCCTTCAATATTTCACGTTGCAAGCGGATGATTATGATGCTATCAACGATGATGAATTGAAGGAACTAGTTCGAAAGTGGGCTATGAAGAAGATGGCCACACAATTCCAGACTTGGAAGAAATCCCTATACACAAAATACGTCAATAAGAACATAACGCCCAATTTCAATACTAGCGGCCCGCTCGCGAAGTTGAGGCCCTACTGGAATGATTTTGTATAGTACAAGACATCGGAAGAGGGTGAGGAAGGGTGAGAAGGAACCAAGAGAATGCTCGACAGAAGGTATACCACCATGGCATGGGATCAGGTAGCTACGCAACTGCCATTCCAATGTGGGAAAAAATAGAAGCGGACATTCTTGCCAAGGGTATCACACCAGAATCACTCAATTGGCCCAAACACGCGAAGAATTGGTTTTTCGCTCATGGGGGAAGACTGGACCTAGAGACCAGGAAGCTGGTTCATGGCCCAAAACTTGAAAGAGCAACACAAAGATTTTCTTATGCTCTACAAGCTAAAGCTATTGGTGCGTTCAGGCCCAATAGAGAGAATGATGAACTGACATATGCCCTCGGTACTGCTGAACACAATGGCCGAACGAGAAGTTTAGGACGGAACATTTTTTTGCGAGCATGGTTTCCCTAATGACAGAGATACCTACAGAAGCCAGCAGAGAAGGAAGGATGAGGATGTAGCGTGGATCAGCAGGTTGGAGGAATATGTTCGTGAGTCATGGGAGGCGTTGCTTCAAGCACAGGAGCGCGAAAAAGACATGCAAGCTAGAATGCAGGACGAAATCATAAAGCAAGTGCAAATAGCAAAGAGTGCCCAAAGGCAGGCATCAGATCTAGGAATCAACATTAATATTAGCCCCCCTGATCAGTTGAAAAGCAGCTGCGCTTCCACGGAGTTGCCAAATCAAGATGGCGCAATGCTACGTTTCCCCGTGGATGACATCACTACACCGTTTACATCATGTGAGCTACATATTCCAAAAGAGAATGCCACAATCATGGTGGCTCTCGGTGTTTTTTCTCCTCCAGATCCTACCAAGACACTAAGAATTCATGGGGCAATAATACCACCTGGATATGTTAGCGTCTCAATGGATAGAGTTAACAAAGGTTTTAGTGATCTGGCTCTTGACATTCCAGGAGGTGATGGGGAGAAGACTCTAGGAGAAGCAGAGAAGACATTTATACTATGGCGCAAGTGCTACATTATTATTCCCGGGATCTCTAGTTTACCGCCGCTTCCTCAACTGCCAGACAATAGGTGCGGACAAAAGTGAATAAAACAATTTTTTCACTAATTTTCTATTGACATGCATGATTAATAATAACAATTTCTTATACCTAATTATTCTTTTTTGTACTCACACAGCAGGACCTCCACCAACCTAAGTCCAATTATTCAATCTCCAGATCATCATAGTGCTCCGGGCAATGATTATGCAACGCCGCCACCGCCGCCACCTCCAAGGAGGTCTCCAACTCCTCCAAGGAGGTCTCCAACGCCTCCAAGGAGGTCTTCACCGCCGCCACCTCCAAGGAGGTCTCCAACAGCTGCCCCGTCTCCCTTGATGATAAAGAAGCAGCCAGCTCCTAAGAGGTCCACCCCACAAACGAAGCTGTTGGCCCACCAGCCAGCAAAGAAGAAAGTCTCCTCTAATCCAGTTATTCCCCAAAAACTGCCTTACGAGAAAAGTGAAAAAGAATTAAAGGATGCAGTACAAAAAGATGTGAAAAGTTTCTTCGAAAAAGTAAGAAAGCAACGAGACGCGAGGGAGAACCCGGAGAAACCGTACTTCTACCTAGCTCCAGATCTTCTAAGAAAGAAAGTGAACCGAAAAAATGGGAATCTCAAAAGACCCTACCAAAATTGGACTACGACCGCTCTCTCACCAAGTCATTTGAGGCGGCGCAGAAAAAGACTAGAGGAGGGAAAGGTGGTGCACAACTCGGACAACAATCGCAATAATCAGTCCCCCCTCTTGTCATTCATAATGAATATGGTTCAAACTTAGACTTATAGGACGTCGATTTTGAGGACCTAGTTTAGTTTTACGAGGATACTAGTTTGGACCTTGCCCAAGTGCTCGTTGAAGGACCATCTGCTCCGAAAGTGGATCCTTGAAAGAAATTTGAACATGGAAAGAGTCTATACAACCCTGAGGCCTTAGGTGAACTAGGTACGCAAATGTACCTACTAAACAAGTGGTACATGGCGGCGTGTGAACGGGGAGAGAACTTTGTTTCTGTCAGAGTTAGAAACCAACATTACTTCTTTGGTGATGACGTTATATATGTCGAGTTTTTAGAATTACACTAACTATGCCACCTGGACTCTCTCGACAAAAGTCTCATTAGCTGCTATTGTCTGTAAGTGTGATTATTTTCTACTATTAAAGTGTATATATATAAAGCTACATGTATATATAAATTATATATCCTCACACTATATTTTTATATATGCAGATATGAGATGATAGAAATCAAAAAGAGAAAGGATAATGATGTTGGTTTCGTTGATCCAAATGTCGTATTCAAACACCCTGATCCCCCGCCTCAATGGAGAGCTGAACTCGAGAAAAATCTCATGAGGTTCTTAGTGAACCAACAAAACAAGGACATACTCTTCCCCTACAACTTCAAGTGAGTGTTAAATAATTAATGTCGATCATATGGACATTTGTTCAATTATTTGCTTACTAGCTAAGCTATCTCTCATATATATATGTTGACTCTAGTTAATGTCGATCATATTTGTGTATAAAAATATATGCAATAATCACTGGATATTGATGGTCATCTATATGGCCAATAGTCGGTTGAACATCTTAGACTCGTTAAGAAAAGAGCAAACAGAGTACCAAGACATGATAGATATTATCCAAGGGTAATTTGGTCTCTCTAGCAACTATATATACCCCGATCTCTTAACTGCAACAATTATTAAAGGCCAAATTAATTTTTTATTTTATTGGGCACAGTGTTTGGAAAAGTTTCATTGAGGAACACCACATGAAACATTGCAAAGCGCCACTGGATGTAATCGCACACAAAGTAAGTACTAGCTACATTTATATATATATATATATATATATATATAATTCAATTAACACCATGCATGCTTTTAATTCATCGGATCTTTTTTCTCGTAAAAGTGGGTTCTGAGGCAAAAATAGGGGAACAACTACTGCGGATACTATGTTTGCGAGTTCATCATGGCGTACTCAAAAACAACTCCTGAAGAGAACCTCAAAGTACGTTATATAAATATATTCATATATTTACAATTTCTTTTATTGCTCATATATATAAGTAATCACGTGACCAACACACACACACACACACACATATATATATATATATATATATATATATATATATATATATATATATATATATATATATATATATATATATATATATATATACTTTTTCTTTAAGTTTTATTGAAGACTTTATGGTTGAAGGAAAAAGTCACACGACGTGACCAACTGAAAGCAATTCAAGAGACCATAGCAGGATTTCTTAATGACCAGGTCCTAAACCCCGCCGACGAGTTCTACAATGACGTGAACGAAACATGAAAGCCAAACCAGATGGAGTGAATTTGTTATCCCAAGGATATGATAGAATATACAATGCAAGCTTTATTTATAATATATATATATATATATACATATTATATGTACATAAAATAATGTACAATATATGTATATGCATGTAATATATACGTTAGTTTCATACTTTAGTTTGTACAAAATGTTCGAACATTGTAAACATGTAGAATACGTATATTATTAGTAGCGTAGAATGCGTATTCGAAAACCTATTCGAAAATCAAAACGAATCATCAATTGAAAATAGAAACAAAAAAAAGAAAAAAAAATAAAACCTTTAGTCCCGGTTGGTAATAGGGTCGGCCCACGTGGCCAGGCCGGGAGGTCTCTTTAGCCCTGGTTGGTATTACCAACCGGGACTAAAGGTGGTCTCGGGTGCGAAACCAGGACTAAAGGAGGGGTCCTTTAGTCCCGCATTCGTGCTCCCGGTTGGGAAATTGAGACTTAGGGTTTCCCAACCGGAAGTACAGCTCGTTTCGGTACCAGTGGCTGTATATTGGCTACCGGTAGGGCAAGAAGTGCGACCAAAACACAAAACTTCCTTGAACTCCTGTGTGAAGATAAGTTCAAAATGGGCAAAGGAGCAAAAGGGTAACGGGTTCAGATCAGCTTCCTCGACGATCTAATCTTGCTATGCTTCATTTTAATCTCAAATTGTTGGCAGTCTTTGTGACAGGGAAAAGGAAAATGGCAAAACTAATGGATTGGATCAGCGACTTGTACGAATAACAGGATTCAACGACGCTGTCTGGGAAGGAAGGTGATGAAACAATAGAGTCGAAGATGCGGCAGTTGAAGCAACAAACTACTTTGGGGCTGATCAGACGAGAAGTTGGGTATATAGTTCGTTGCAACGAATAGTTTTCCTGTCCTTTTTGCGTGAGTGAACTTAGAAATAGCACGTACACAGACGTGCTACTACACGCGCTAACCATGTCTAAGGATGAGGATAAGACGCAGGAAAAGAGTCTTGCGTCGTGTCCTAGTTGAATATCTGATGTGGAGCACGCAGCTCGTTCAGGAACGAGAAAAAGTAGGAATTTACCAGTAGCTTGTTCAAGCATGTTCAAGTTTAATTGTTACAAACCTTGTTCGAGAAAAATCGTTTCCTCATGCTATTGTTCAATAAGAAATGTCCATTAAGAAATAAGTACAATGCACTACTTCCGCTGTTCCTAAATAACTGTCGTTGTTGGTGTGCAATTCACAAGTTTGACTCAATTTATAGAAAATACGTGCAACATTTATATGTCTAAATAAATTTATTAAAAAAACTAGATTCAAAGATCTTTCAATGATACTAATTATGTACCATGAATATTAATATTTTTTTAATATATGTTTAGTCAAAGTTGTTTCTTGGAAAGCGAAAACGACATATATTTAGGGACAAATGGAGTATTTGAGAATCTAAATAAAATAAAAAAACCACTAAGGACGTTGGACACTATCTGAGAAATGCTCGTAAAAAAGAACAAAGTACTCGTTTCAACAAAGGGTATTACTTTCGATAATTGTTGTTTAAATGAAATAAGAAATTGCAATTGCCCAACTGAAGAACATTTTCCCAACTGCCGAACTGAAGAACATTTTCCCAACGAAAAAAAACCTAACTGGACAGAAAATTAAATATGTTGGGGGGAGCCCATATTCACATGTGCCAACTCCCCTTGAAGAGGTCCAATAGGAATTAGTATAGTAGCTTGTAAAATCTTCCCCTACTAAGGGGTCGCATGTTAAGTGTCGTTGCCTATATATAATGCCAAGAGCAAGAGGCAAGGGGCTCTCTCTCTCGGACTCATGCAACCCCTAATGTGCCCCCCTTATAGTCCGCCAAACTCTCTCCCCTTTCGTGTTTTTGGAGCCTCCGTCGCGTAACCTTCTCCACGGAGGTTCCATCATGAAGCCTTCGCCATGGAGGCTCTGTCACGGAGCCTTCACCGCGGAGCCTTCGCTTGGAATATTCGTCGGGGAGGCCTTCTCTAGCCGGGCCCTCGTCGGGAGGCTTTCTCCGGCCGAGCCTTCGTCGGGACCTCTGCATGGAACCTTCACCGAGGGGCCTTCTCCGGCCTTCTCCGAGGAGCATTCACCTCTTGACCCTATTTGGGACGCTTGTCCCAACATTAGTGCCCACCGTGCTTGGCAGGAGTAAAACTTTTTGAGAAAGTTTTAAACCTGGGAGAACCCCGAAAGAAGGTATGGATCTTCGGGCGAAGGCAAGACCTCCTGACACCTCAGTACAAAGTTTGTTGCTATAATACTTTTGCTTAATGCTTCACCAACTCTTTTCAAAAAATATATACATAAAAAAGGGGTTTCGAGCCGAAGCTTCTAAAAGCCTTCCGCCATTTTGGTTTAAAAAAATAATAAAGATTCATCGAAGCTTCTAAGCCTTCGGCTCTTTTTATTAAAAAATAAAAAAAATTTCACCGAAGGTCTAAAAGCCTTCGATCTTTCTCGTTTAATATATATATATATATATATATATATATATATATATATATATATATATATATATATATATATATATATATTAACCAGAACACCTAGCCTTCGGTCGTTCTTGTAAAAAAAACAGCAGAAGTTCCTAAGCCGTCGGCCGTTTTTGTTTTAAAAAAACCACTAAAATTCTTAAAGAAACGAACCTTCGAGCTCAGTACGGGAACTTCCTTCACGTGCAAGCTAACCAGCAGGACATGCAAGCTTTTTGGATAAGTGTGTGCAGGCCTTTGTATTAGGGTGTTCATATTATATGGAGAGCAAACTCGATCGTTACCGAAGCTCCAACAACTTGCCTTGGCCCATGCGAAGCTTCACTGATCCACGAAGGCCTTGTTTGATGGCGCACAGCAAAGCTCCGAGGACAGCGGCCCAGGCGAAGGTCAAGATGGGCGCAGCTCTGCAGCGCTTCGGCGCGGCAGCGCAGATGAAGGTCCAGCAGCCAGAACGGTGAACACAAGCAGCACGCGGCACCAAGGTACATCAAGCCTGTGCGGAGTTGTCCGAGCAGCAAGCTCCGGGCTCTCCGACCGTGTGAACAACTTCGGCGTCCGCGCCTCGAAGCCTCTCTGGCCCGAAGGCACACACAGTCCGACCGCGCGAAGGTCTTGACGCCCGGGTAAGCTGCTCCGCTCTGTACAGGTTTTCCCCAAAGCGAAGGGCACCCAAAGCTCCAACGGCCACCAACTTCCCGCCGACACGAAGCTAATGAGCAGCCAGCAAGGGCCAAGCCCTGACTCTGCCCGTTTTTCTGGCGAAGACTATCTGTCTTCAGCGAATTTCTCTGAGTTTTGACAAATGGAGGATAGTGAAACCTTCGGGAGTTTTGGCCTTCGGGAACTTTCAGAGATGAGCCTTGCTTGCCTTTAGGATTTTCTCTGGGATTTTTCTTCGAATTAGAGCCTTCGGGAATTCTCAGAATGAAGCCTTCTGGAACTTTCCAGTGCAGCCTTCGGGATTTGTTTTCTGGGAACTTTCAGAGTGCAGCTTTCGGGATCTTCCCTGGAAACTTTCTTCGAGTTGAAGCCTTCGGGAATTTTTGAGAGATGCCTTCGGGAACCTTGTCCGAAATATTTTCATTCGCCATTATCTTCAAGTCGTTTCCACCGAACGACGGCTTCGGAAATCAAGATAAGCATAATCTTTCCCACCTCTCAGAATTGTTAATATAAAATACTAAATCTATTCCAAATTAGAAGACGTTTTACCTTTTCTAGATACATTGTTTTTACTATGTATCTAGATATAGTGTATATCTATGTGTATAGCAAATGCAACGTATCTAAAAAAAAAAGTCAAAACGTCTTATAATTCGAAACGGAGTGAGTACTTGGCAAAATGTAGGCCTGCAGGGACGTTCGAGATGCAAATACTACCCCTCAACCACTGCAACATCCGAAGCTTTCTTGATAGTCATGCATGGCTGCTTTTATTTACAAACTCTATCGAAGGCAGGAATTTCACGGTTGGATTCCTGGACTTCGAACATCTCGCGAAGGTTGGAGAGTCCGGGATTGGACTTCTGGACCTCATATATTGCCAAAGGCTTCTTGCAGAGACTCAAATCCCTCGTTCTGGAACCAATCTCTATTTTCTGAAGGCTGCAGCCCTTTGACAATCAAGATAAGCATCTCTCGTTCCTTTCTCACTATACCATAATAGTTTGTATATCAAACACTAACCTTTTATGCAGGCACCAAAAGTGTCATATTGCTCCTTGCGCATATTTAACATATGCATCAGAATATCTTAACCTCCGCCTTTTGCAATTACACGACTATTATTGCACATATTTCAATCACTAACCTTTACACCTTGCAGGAACCAAACCAACACAAGTGAGTATTTCTCACCAGCTCATAAATTCTAACCAGCTTATAATGTCTAATAATTTTTGTTTTGTGATGTATTTTGTCACTCTTGATTTAATCTTCACCTTTCGAGACAAATTTAAAAAACTAACCTTCGCCTCTCAAGACAAATTTTCGAAAATTAACCTTAGCATACAACTTATCACCAATGTGACCAAGAAAGTTGTCGCGACCTTCGTCACATTAAAAGCATGGCTTGAGTGGCTATACATGCTTGGCCCTAACTGCCTAACTCAAAACCTATCTTCTTTCTTATGTCGAATCACTTTTTTACTAACTTGCAAATCACCACCACTGTAAATATCTCTTTCCCTCCCTAAGCTAACCCTCCCATATGTACATTTGGTTTATTATATGCATGTTTCCATCTTCTCAAGTCAAATCAGTCAGTACTCTCCATCAGTCAACAATACTCACTAAGTGCGTCATATATCTATCCAACGGCTCTTGAGTTTCCATTAGTCAGTACTCTCCATCAGTCAGCGGCTTTCATAAAATACTCAACCTTTGTCATATACTTCAGTGATCCTCTATCAGTCATTGGTTTTCATCAGCTTTCGTCAGTTATTGGCTTTCGTTAGTTAGTGGCCTTAGTCCGTGGCCTTAGTCAGTTATTGACCTTCAACATTCAGTGGCCTTCATCGTCAGTGAACTTCATCTATAATCGGTTATCTTCACTCATCAGCAGTCACTCAGTGGCCTTCGTCAGTTAATGACCTTCATCTATATTTGGTTATCATCAAACAATAGCCTTCGTCAGTTATTGGCCTTCATCATCTATCAGTGGACTTCATCTATCATTGGTTCTCAGCAGCCTTCGTCAGTTAGCAGCCTATGTCATTCAGCAGCCTTCATCAATCAACAACCTTCATTAGTCAGCGGCCTCCATCAACGATCGACCTTCAGCAGCCACCAAACCTTCGAGCCCTTTAACACTAACATTTTTCCTCTTTTTTGCAGGTTGTATTATTCAATTTTTTAGGTTCCTCTAATACTCATCCACCCAATGTTATTTGAGCTAACCTTAACAGGAAACTAACCATGCAGGTTCCTAATTGGCAGCCTTCGCTAGCCATCTAAAACTATAACTCTCTCATTCGAGGGCATTATTTCTTAATGTGCAGTGCTTATCTCTTATTCAAGCATAACTATCATTTTGCAGGGTTCATGATATATTTACCCCTTTAATATTTTAGTGCAAATGCATTCACTTGCATCATCACATACATACTTGCATTACATAAATGCATTGCATCGCGGTAACCCGACAAAGACCTGTCCACAATCAGGCATCGGTGCCGCCACACTCAAAAGCTTCAAAAAGCTGAAAGCCCTAGTTTGGTTTTGGTTATTTGATGAAACATATTTGGACTAATCCTATGCTCTAAGTGTATGATTGAGATAGGTTGGTCCAATCCAAGTGATGGAGCTAGGTGGCAACCGTGGAGATAGATGGTGATGACCGCAAGATGGTGAATCCAATGCTCCACATTTGGAAAAAGAAGAAAGAGAAAAACAAAAATGGGCTCAAGACAAAGGTATAACCATAGGGTCACTTGTTTTGGTGATCAAGACACTATAGAGAGTGTGATCACATTTAGGATAAATAGCCATACTATTAAAATGGGTGATCTCATGTTCAATACGGTTATCTAAGTGCCACTAGGCGATTGAATTCCATGCATTTGCATTAGAACCTAGTGTGTGCTAACATCCCTTGGAAAAACATGTTTGTGAAATACTAACTCACGTACACAAGTGTTGGAAACTTGGTGGAGTTAACACATTTGCACAAGGGATGAAGTTGAAAAGAGATAGAGCTCTCTGCCTAGCATTGGACGCTGATACCATAGGCATCGGACACTAAGCGCAGCATTCGATGGCTAACCCTAGGTGATGGGCAGAGGCATAGAGAGCATCGGATGATAACTCTGTGAGCACCAGACAATACGGTAGCACTGTTCATTAGCTGATTATGCAGGTTAATGAGCATCGGACGATAGACAGCGTCCGATGGGGTTACATCGGACGTGTCCAATGTGATTTGGACCTCTCTGGAACCTCTCTATGTAAATTTAATTGGCATCGGATGATACGACCGCAGCGTCCAATGTGAACATCGGACGCTGTGTGACAAGGCGAACGTTGGGTGGCAACGATCGATTTGAAACGGTCGAATGACGACAGCACGACACATGGGGCATCAGACGCTGGTGCAACGTTCAATGGTCGGACCAAAACGTCTGATGCCCCCGTAGAAAGTGGGAGTGGGGGTGCCAATGGCTCTTTGAACCTTGGGGGCTCTATAAATATATGTTGGCCGATTGTGGCTCACCCTCTTGGCTCTGAACTCGTTGATACACCTTGTGAGCATACTCCACTCTCTCCCACTCATCTAGCTTGTGATTTGTTCATCAAAAGTGAGATTGGGATTTATCCAAGTGCATTTGCATTGTGTTTGAGCATATAGTGGCACTTGAGATCGTATTGGCTGCGGGATTTCTTGTTACTCTTGGTGGTTGCCGCCACCTAGATGGCTTGGAGCAGCGAGATCGTTGAGCGGATGTTGGTGTTTGTCTCCGGCTCCGATCAGTGGATTTGTGGGGGGTTCTTGAGCCTTTCCCGTGGGAGATCATGAAAGGCATCTTTAGTGGATTGCTCGTAGCTTGTGAATCCCCATTTTGTGTTGGTTGTGCGACACCCGGTTGCGGGTTAGGCGTGCAAAGCCTATTAGCGCGTGAACCTCCAAGTGGGTGAATCGCTACAACAGGGACTAGTTTGCCGGCAAGCAAGTGAACCTCGAAAGAAAAATCTTGTGTCATCTTGTTCTGAGGATTTCATTGGTATTCATTAATCGATTGCTTGCTACGGCAGTATAATCCACTCTACCTATCTCTTGTGTTTACTTTGTCACATATCCTGAGTAGTGGTAGTTTGCCTAGTTGTTTAGCAAGCTCTTAGTTTTAATTAGCTCTCTTGCTAGTTCACCTAGGAGTAAAGTAGTGACATAGCCATTGTGTGCCTAGTGATCATACTTAACTAGAATTGATTGTAGGTGGCTTGCAATCCTTGTAGAGCTAGAGCAAAATTGCTTTATGCCATTTGTTTTACTAATCAAATTGCTCTAGTGTCTTTGTAGAATTTTTATTAGGCTATTCACCCCCTCTAGCCAATTAGGACCTTTCAAAAGCTTTATCCAACAAAGACCTGTCCACAATTAGGCATCAGGACCTTCGCTCTCTCAAGAGCTTCAAAAAACTTCACCCCTCGCATATTATGTAAAATGACTAACCATCTTTTGCAGCAAGTAGAAAGCCAGTGTCTTTATGAGTGTCGAAAGACTTGCTAGCAAGTCAATATTGGACGAAGCTATAACGCTCAACCTAAGTCCCTGAAAAAAGCACCCTATCAACTCAGGTACATTTTCACGCGACTTCTCTGGCCTTCATCACGCAGCGTCGACATGTACATCAGCATCACCTTTGCCAAGCTCTTCGGCATGAGAGGCTTCGCCACCATCTTCGGTGACTTCACCAACATTGCCGCCGCCAAAACACATTTTTTCAGGAGGGCCTTCACCAACACCTTTGGCATACCAAAACAGCTCACCATCAACACGTTGGCACGAGTGGCTTCGCCAACACCTTCGTCGACTAGACGAACATCGACTCCACCAAGCACCTTTGCAGGAGGGTCCTCGGTAGGAGGAGCTTCACCATCATCTTCACAAGGGCTCGAGAGCCTTCGTCAACACCTTCAACATCAATGCCCACAATGACTTATCATCATCGCCGAGCTCAAGGGGCTACGTCAAATCCTTCGACATCAAGGTCTACCACACCTTCGTCAACCACTTTGACTCGAGGAGCTCATCAGCAATTCTAGTCCGAACATCTACCTCCACTACTACGACTACATCGACTACACCAAGGGAGACTGAGGATTTGGTCATGAGCACCGACCAAGAGGGGCTAGGGGAGCATACCGGAGGAACAGTAACTCTGGAACGCGAAGTCTTTTGCCCGGCGCTCGTGAGAAGATACTGAAGATGAAGGCTCAAAGATGAAGACCTTGAAAATGAAGACCTCCACACCGAGAAGGCTCAGAAACGAAGACCCCCTCACCGAGAATACTTGGAGAGGAAGACCTCCGCACTAGGAAGTCCTCGAAGATGAAGGCCTTCGTGCTGAGAAGGCCTTGAAGATAAAGACCTAAAGACTTCAAAGTCAAAGACCTACGCGTCGAGAAGATGTTGGAGGAGAAGGCCTTGAAGATGAAGGCTTGCGCGTCAGGCAAAGCCAACGAACCATGTCATAGAAGTGGAGAGACAAGTCAAAGCCCAAAGGTGAAGACATCCGGAAGAATAAGGCATTCAGAGGTAGAAGCCTTAAGAATTAGAACATGTATAAGTTGGAGTCGTGAGCGTGCTCTTTTCTCCATGCTCTTTTTTCCTACAGGTTTTTTTGGGATGGAGTTTTTAGTGAGGCGTGCACGTGTGAGTTGCGAAAGGCGGTCCTCACAACCAAGGTTCAAGTTGTACTGTGCCTCTTCTTGTACGAACATCTACTAGGTCATGTTGTACCGGCCATAACCTAGTAGCTGAGGGGCTATTGTTGGGGGAGCTCATATTCACATGGGCCAACTCTCCCTTGAAGAGGCCCAATATAGGAGTTAGTATACTAGCTTGTAAAATCTTCACCCACCAAGGGGTCGCTTGTAAAATGCCGTTGCCTATATATATGCCAAGAGCAAGAGGCAAGGGGCTCTCTCTCTCTCTCTCTCTCTCTCTCTCTCTCTCTCTCTCTCTCTCTCTCTCTCTCGGACTCATGCAAACCCTAAAGTGCCCCCCTTATAGTCCGCCGAACTCTCTCCCCTCTCGCGTTTTTGGAGCCTCCATCGCGGAACCTTCTCCATGGAGGTTCCATCATGAAGCATTCTCCGCGAAGCCTTCACCGTGGAGCCTTCGCTTGGAACATTCGTCGGGAGGCCTTCTCTGGCCAGGCCCTCGTCGGGAGGCCTTCTCCGGCTGGGCCTTTGTCAGGACCTCTGCATGGAACCTTCACCGAGGGTCCTTCTCCGGCCTTCTCTGTGGAGCATTCACCTCTCGACCCTGTTCGGGACGCTTGTCCCAACAAAATAGTTCAAAATAAGTATATTTCAAAATTAGCTACAGTAATCTAAAGTTTAGTGGCTAAACTCTAGTCCATGGGATCCAAACAGGGCCTAAGTCCATTATTTCTTACTTGTTAATAAGTACATGGCAACTAACTTTGTATCAATATATGAGGATCCCTAATGTGCACTGAAGATGTTAAATGAAAAAGATAAATATAAGACTCAATAAAATTGACATGTTTAAAATAATACGAAATAATAAATACATCATGAATACAAGGTGGAAAACATTAGAGTTTCTTTAAAAAAATTGGACATTTCAAGTAAAATTCAGTCAAAACTACGATTCATTAAGAAATAAAAAATGATGGAACAAGACTTTATCGATTTTAAATTAAGGACAAACAAACAATCATATGACGCTGGAAAACTAGATGAATACATGCACTTCTAATTGCATGTTAATAGTGCATAATCCATGTCAAAACTCAAAAGAAAATATATGCAGGATTCTTAATGTATATTCTTGTGCAACTAACTAAGGTTGCAGTTACAAAGACAAAATCCAAAAAACAGGTACAACATTTCGAATGAAATTCAAATAACAAAATGGAAATTGATAACAATACCTAATTCATATATTCAAAAGTATCATAGAAAAAATGATAATAGCTAATTCATTTATTCAAAAAATGTGAATTCATCGAAACAAGCAAGTTTACTTTGTAACACAAATTAACGTTGATAAAAATGTCGAACAACAAAGTTAGGTTGATAAAACTGTGAAACTACTGCTATCAAGGCTGGAAAAAAATTGGAGCAACAAACAGATAGCAGTTTCCACACTTTCAGTGTAGAACAAAACAATATGAATCCTGAAAGTTCTAAATGACAACATGACAAATTCCAAATATGAATACTTTTCCAACAGTGCATTGCAAATACTTGTCTTAAGGGTACACACAAATAAAACGGTTCCAAACTAACTAGTCACTAAGACTAGAAATACTTAAATTGATCCGGTGCATCAAGCCAGCACGGCAAAAGACATCGATAGTGCTGAGACAACCTAATGGAAAAGCATAGGATGGAAGTAACTAAAGGGTCAGAAATCAGTAGTGCAAATTCCTGTGTCGAAATGAGCAGTTAGGCTAATCAGAGAAAACGAAACCAGAAATGAAAGAAGAAAATGAAGGGTACAAAAGAAAATGGACCTGAAGACAAGTACATCTCGATCGAGAATGTCATGAACGTCGTCATATATGAACCAAAGGAGGCTAGGTAAAAAGGAGGCTGGATTGTTAGCAGCAGAGGAATCGGAGCTGGAGGAATCGGAGTTGGCGGCAGGAAGCAGAGCAGTAGGCGAGGAACAGAGGAATATCGTAGTCAGTTTAAGGAATTGTTCATTACAAAGTTGATGATTTATCCCCTCTTGCAAGAAGGTGCTACCCTTTATACAACCAGACTCACGTACACACTTGCCAAATGGCATTCAGGCCCAAACGCCCGACTGCTCCTGGACGTGGACCGAGCCGGTCTTCCATGCCAAGGTCCATTCCCAATTCATCATGTTGCTCTCCCGGCTCACTTGTGGTAGCAGGCACCGATGGAGAGGCAGCGGTCCATTAGACATCCTGACATGATTCCAAAAGACTACAAACGGAAACGAAGCCCTTGTTTAGTTACCCCAAAATCCAAACTTTGGCACTATGCAAAAAGAAGATTCTCCATCATATCAAACTTGTGGTACATGCATGGAGTACTAAATGTTGACGAAATCAAAAACTAATTGCACAGTTTGGTTGTACTTTGCGAGACGAACGTTTTAAGTCTAATTAGTCAACGATTGAACAATTATTATCAAATACAAACGAAATGCTACAGTACGCTGCGATTCCGACGGCGCCAACTTCGTTCGGCAACTAAACGGTGCCGAAGTCTAAAGGGATATGTCCGGTTGCCAAAATGAGTCCGTGAAAGGGAAAGCAGCCAAGCAGGAATCTCAGGCACATTGGCAACACGAGGCACTTCCAGGGTTGACTGAGTGGGACTCACAGCTGAAAAAGCCTGCAAACATGCAGCATGCACTGCAAAAAGCAACCAATCACAGCAAAGGAATAGGCTGAACGGCCGCTGCTAGTTTTGGCGATGCATTTCAGATCTGGAGTCACCATCTCATTGGGCGGTGGAACTGGTTCTTGCAGCTCCATAGGATCATTGTACAGCTTATACTATAAAGGATAACACATACTAGCCCATAAACAGCGCAAAAAGTAAAAACTTGTGTGAACAATAACAACCTTGTAAATACTCCCTTCGGTTCAAATTATAAGACATTTTCTAAATTCATAGCTTTTACTATATACCTAAATATATATTATATCTAGATGTATAGCAAATGCTATGAATCTGAAAATGCTAAAACGTCTTATAATTTGGGACAGAGGAAGTAGTTACAAATAGTGGTGAACAAGGATATGTAAACATCAACAGACGTGTGAACAGTAACAAACAGCGACAAAACAGCAAACAGTGCATGAGGCCCTCAGCAACCTCCAATTTATTCTCGCATGAGTGAGTATTTATTTATTCACAATAGCAGTTCTCCAGTTCATACAAGCAGCATGTTCATACCATTTCTTACAAGCATCTAGTTCATAGTACTAACGGCAGCAGCTTGGACTCAGCAGCATCAGCTCACACTAGTAAGAAAAGAGTTCACACTTGAGTAAGGATGGCAACGGGGATATACCCGTCGGGTATCGCCGGAACGTTCTCTTTCCCGCTACGGAGAATTCATCCCGTTCCCGTCCCCATTAACTGTCTCGGGTATAGATTCTTGCCCATCCCCGTACCCGTCGGGCATCGATCGGGTAACAGATACCCAACGGGTACTGCATACCCGATAAACAAGAACACTTGGGGTCATAGCTTTGCAATCGGAGACGTTTCTTCTTCACCCGGGTATAAGTGTCGGAGTCTTAGAGATGCCGAGGAGAAGGAGCGAGGTTACGAGGAGGACGAGCAAAGATGGCAGAGAGACCGAACTGAGGAAGCGAGGGGCACGAGCCCTCGTGAGGTAGGCGTGCTTGTGCTGCTGGCGGAGATGGTGAGGAAAATTTGAACTAGGATTCCTAGAACACACAAACTATATATATGATTGTTCAGATTTGGGCCAAAATACCTATGTTGAGCTTCTTTGGGCCTAATACTCGCATGACAGCTCAAATAGTTGGGTTCCCCAACGGGTAACGGGGACGGGTAAACAGGGAACGTTCCCGTACCGGCTATGCCCATCGGGGATGGATTCTTGCCTATTTAGATGCCCGTGGGTAAAGATATAATCACATCCCCATCCCCTAATGGATCAAATACCCATCGGGTATCGGGTATCGGGCCCGTTGCCATCTTTACACTTGAGAGAGAAAATTACAGACTACTAAGTCTAAAATCAAGCAACTGGTCTATAATCAAAGGACCATATAATTGGTCTGCAACCAGAACAACAGCGACAGGTCTCAGTTACAGAGTATGATGGCCATCATTACAGGTATCGTGACCTGAGACATGATCACAACAACAGCTTGCTATATGGTACAACAGCTTGCCAGAGACTCCCTCTGTCCCTAAATATCTGTTGTTTTCGTTTTCCGAGAAACAACTTTAACTAAATATATATTAAAAAATGTTAATATTTATGGTACATAATTAGTATCATTGAAAAGATCTTTGAATCTAGTTTTTTAAAAATTTATTTGGAGATATAAATGTTGCACGCATTTTCTACAAACCGAGTCAAACTTGTGGCATGCACACCAACGGCGACAGTTATTTAGGGATGGAGGGAGCAGGTAACATGTTCCCCACCACAGCCTTCTCCACCACCACAGCCTTCTCCAGCACCACCCCCTGCAACGTCATCTCCTATACCATCATGCATCATGACAAGATGAGCATCGTCATCTTCCCTTACTTCTGGTGCATATGTAGCTTCCTTGTTGCCTGCTTCTATACGTCTCTCACTATGGGGGGTATAACCCCGGATACCCACAGGATATGACATGGCCGCACCGTCAGGGGTGGTCCAGCCCACAAGATCAAGACGCGCGGCGCACGACACTGGTCGATGTGCCCCGCAAGGCATCTAGACGATATGATTTACTAGGACTCTTATAGGTGTTGTAATCCAAACAGAATACCTATCATATAGCCGACTAGGATACTTTTCTTGTAACTCTACCCCTCCAGAGTATATAAGGAGGGGCAGGGGCCCCTAGTCGGCATCCAGATACAAACCCTGGGATTAGCCTAGAGACATCTCATCTCAGATCTCTCATTATCTCATCTCAGATCTCTCATAATACAATCCACCAAAGACACAGGACGTAGGGTATTACATCGACTTGATGGCCTGAACCTGTCTAAATCGCTGTCTCTATGCCTGTGCCACCATCCAGTTCCTATTAAACGCACCTCCACCGATCAATCTACTACCATGTGTATACCCCTCATTAGACTGCCGATCAGGTTTCATCGACAGTGGCGCGCCAGGTAGGGGGTGTGCGTGATGATCTCGTGGCGAACCAAATGGACCTCAAGATCAATATTCGCCGCCGTGGCTCTCGCCGGCCCTCGTCGACAACTCACCACGGCTCCCATCGGCCCTCGTCGACAACTCGCCGTCGCAGCTCTCGTCGGCCCTCGTCGACAACTAACCATGGCTCTCGTCGGCTCTCATCGACAACTCACCGCCGCAGCTCACCTCAGCCCTCGTCGCCAACTCATCATGGCTCTCGCCGGCCCTCGTCGACAACTCGCCGCCACTGCTCTCATTGGCCCTCGTCGACAACTCGCCACGTCTCTCGTCGGCTCTCGTCGACAACTCGCCATCGTGGCTCTCGTAGGCCCTCGTCAACAACTCATCATGGCTCTCGTCGGCCCTCGTCGACAACTCGCCGCCATTGCTCTCGTCGGCCCTCATCGATAACTAGTCGCCGCTGCTCTCATCGGCCCTCATTGACAACTCGCCGCTGCTCTCGTCGGCCCTCGTCGACAACTCATCATGGCCCTCGTTGACAACTCGCCACGGCTCTCGTCGGCCCTCGTTGACATCTCTCGTTGTTGACTTATCGCCATCACCCGGCGGCCCTCGTCGACATCCCTCGTTGTCGACTTATCGCCGTCACCCGGTGGCCCTCGCCGACATCCATCGTCGCCAAGCCGCGAGCGAGATTTTCGGGCCACATCCGATTACTCGAACATCATGACACGCTGACTACTTCACTCGGCCATCAATCAAATTGAATGCGGCTATGTCAACGATCTCCTCAAATCTGATCTGCCTAAGGCCGATCGGCGGCATAAGGACGAAGTCGCCCGGACTACTCACTCCAACCGCCTACCGCGTCGGAATGATGATCGCCACGAAGAATGGTGCTATGATGATCGCAACCGCCGCCATGACAGTAGGCCTAAAAGCTTGAGGGTCGGTGAAAGGTCCTAAATGGCTAGATGGGGGTGAATAGCCTAATAAAAATTTCTACAACAACACTTAAGACAATGTGGTTAGATAACTAAATGGCGTAAGCGAGTTTTGCACTAGCACTACAAAGAGTTGCAAGCCACCTATCCACAAGTCTAGAGAGCTATACTTTTCTAGGCACTCAAAAACTAATTCTAGCAACTAATACTAGAGAGCTAGCAAGATAGCTAATTACAACTAGTAAAGAAAACTATCACTACACAAGATATATATCAATGTAAATACAAAGGAGTGATAGAGATGGTTATACCACCGTGGCAAGTGAAGAATCAATAAACACAATGAAATCCTTGGAGAAATGATGACACAAGATTTTTATCCAAGGTTCACTTGCTTGCCGGCAAGCAAGTCCTTATAGCGATTCACCCACTTGGAGGTTCACGCGCTAATTGGCATCACACGCCAAATCCGCAATCGAGTGCCGCACAACCAACACAAGACGGGGATCCACAAGCTACAAGCATTCCACTAGAGATGCCTTTCGTGAACTCCCACGGGGAAGGCTCAAGAACCCCTCACAATCGCAATGATCGGAGCCAGAGACAAACACCACCCTCCGCACAACGATCCTCGCTGCACCAAGCCGTCTAGGTGTGGCAAACACCAAGAGTAACAAGAGAAATCCACAGCGAAACACAATCACCAAGTGCCTCTAGATGCAATCACTCAAGCAATGTGCTTGGATCACTCAATCTCACTTCGATTTGCAATATCAAGCAAGGAGATGAGTGGGAGGGAGTATGCTTAGCTCAGTGGGATGTTAGGAATGTCAAAATTCCAAGAGAGTTGGCCCAAAGTTGTCCAACTTGTATTTATAGACACTCCATTGAAAACATACCTGTTGGGAAACTTAATGGGCAGTCTGCGCATGCACCGGACGCGCTGCAGGGTGCACCGGACACGTCTGGTGCACAACGTCCGGTGTATCACCCGTTGACACATGTCCTAGCCGTTTGAATATACCATTGGCGCGCAACGGCTAACTCATGCACGCTCACTGCACTCACACCGGACGCGTCCGATCAACTGACTAGACTCGCTAGCCACAGCGTCCAGTCGTTACTCAGAGAGGTTCAAATCATGATTTTCATCACCGGACGCGTCCGGTCGTCCTGACCGGACTGACTCAGCGTCCGGTCCTCTCTCTGTTAGAGTTCCCGAGCACCACATCATTAGCACCGGACGCACCAGAGTCGCATTCGGTTGTCTTTCTCCACTCGCGTCCGGTCGTTACTCAGAGAGCACCCAAAGGGGCCTCGCAGACACCGGACGCGTCCGATCACACTTGACCGAACTCGCCCAGAGTCCATGCACCTAGGTTTATGCACCGGACGTGTTCGGTCCCACGGAGACCAGTGTTCGGTCGTACACCGGATGCGTCCGGTCCCACAGGGACTAGCGTCCGGTCAATTCTGTGAAACCCTATCTTTTTTAGAATCGGCGCCGGTGAAATTTTGAACCCTTGCTCCCAAGTGCTAAACACAGTGTGTATCACTTTTGTGCATGTGTGTTAGCATATTTCCAAAATATTTTCAAGGTGCTACTCACTAGAATCTAAATGCATATGCAATGAGTTAGAACATCTAGTGACACTTTGATAACCGCATTTCACAAATGAATTTCTCCCCTCTTCATAGTACGGCTATCAATCCTAAATACACTCACACCCTCTATGATATCTTGAGTGCCAAAAACAAAATGGCCCTTATCAAGTATACCTTTGCCTTGAGCCCATTTTGTTTTCCTCTTTCTTCTTTCCAAGTTGGAGCATTTGATCATCATAGCCAACCACTCCACTTGGCTTTGGACCTAACCTCTCTTAGCTACATACACTTAGCAATTAGGTTAGTCCAAATAGGTTTCATCAATTAGCCAAAACCAAACTAGGGCTTTCAATCTCCCCCTTTTTGGTAATTGATGACAACCTTTACAAAGATATGAAATATAATAAATTTGAATTTGAGTCGCTTGTCCAAGCATTTTGTTCATGGATTGTATTTGGACAAGTTACACAAATTCGGTTTGGTAGTTATTAGCTCCCCCTACATGTGTGCTAGATGAGTTTGGTACAAAGCATTGCACATATATATAGATAAGAGTTGTGGGGGAGTGAACAACTACCAAATGATGCTAAGGTGTAAAGAATGGACCTTTGAATTGTGATACCATCGAAGTGCACAATTTCAACCATGCTTAGCACCATGAGTAATTAGATACCACTTAAAAAAACAAAGAACTAGATACCTTAGGAGATCAACATTATATGATAGGCTCTAGTACCACTTGAAAAACATATTACTTTGTGGCATATCTAGCTATCATCTATGTATGCTAGTATTTCAATCACCATACAAGTTCTATTTCTAGCATACACCACACAAGCATGTATATTGAATTTAGAAACTTGTGCAATGCATTCAATCATATGAATATGCTCATATAGATGCAACAAATAAGTTAATGAGCTTGCTCCCCCTACTTGTGTGCTTAATTTTCAAATTTTCAATTTTTGATTGATCCTCCCCCTTTGTCATATCTCTCCCCCTTTGTCATATCTTTAAATATCTTTGTACCAATTTCTCCCCCTTTGTCATCTATTATCACAAAAGGTACACCAATTTTAGGTAGGAAAGATTTAGTCAATCAATGGTTAGAGGGATGTGAATATTACTTGTAAGATTCTTGGGAGTGGAGCATTAGTTCAATTAGTTTAAACTAGACAACATGTACAAGATATTTAACTCGGTTTAAACCAATGACAAGCTTCTTCACACATTTTGCAATGGTTATCTTGTCAATGTTGAATTAAACACTTGATACACATTAGCTAGATTAAACACTAGGTTCACAAGCCCATAAACAAGTTATATGCTACCACTAGATCATAGCAAACATAGAAGCAATAGTGTCGGGGACCTAATATCGGGGTACCCAATGAGGTGGAACTAATAAACCATCAAACATTGATGCTCCCGAACAGACAAGAATGCAGCTACACTTCTTGCCCAGAGGACTAAAGATTGGCTTCGCCTCGCCCGACCCCCAAGGTCTATACTCCACCTCGCCCGACGGCCAAGGGTAGGCTCCACCTCGCCCGACGAACAAGGGTAGGCTCCACCTCACCCGACATCTGAGGGTAGGCTCCGCCTCACTCAACGTTCGAGGGTAGGTCCCGCCTCGCCCGACGGCTGAGGGCAGGCTCCGCCTCGCCCAACGGCCGACAGCTGACTCCGCCTCGCCTGACGTCTACGCTTTGCTCCTTCATAATGATAAGCATAGGGTACGACAGGACATTCAAGTCAACCGTAGTACCAAGGACCATGCCCTGCACATCTGCAGGAAGGTACTGTTAGGATACGACGGGACGAGCACTTTAAACCCTTTCCACCCTGACAGAGCCCGAACAGTGTTGTAGACGCTGACTTTTATCCCACAGTGTTGTAGGCGCCGCCATCAGCCCTCGGGCATGGATACTAACACAGGCATACGATAAGAGCTACAATCCAAGGAAGAACTCACATCATCTACGGTAACAGGCGTATAGTCATTTCCCCGTCTACTCCCCATAGAGTCATGGCTCGGTGCCCTGACACACTGCACTGTCTGCCAGGGGAGGATGGGACATGACCACTCGCTGAAACGAAGTCAGAACCCGGCCCAATCAGGATCAGTGAAACATGCTATCCCTGGCGTGGTCTGCCATGTCAATAGGGCAAGCACAAGGGAAAAGGAAGGCACAGCACCCTCGAAGAACCTTCTCCACCTTTGGTTTTTTTCCTCTTTCTCCCATATGTAACCCCTGCTCCCCTCTTGGTCTATAAAAGGAAGGGCAGGGCACCCCACTAAAGGGATGACCCAATGAATCAACTCAACACAACACACGTAGCCGAGCAGCAACTGAGCTCTCGACACCCTTTTGACTTTTCCATCAGAGACTTAGGACCTGTCCCTCTCTCGACCGTTTGTACCCCTACTATGAACCTTTTTCGGTACTAATAACATGAGCAGCAGCAGACTGGGCGTAGGGACATTCTGCTCGAACCAGTATAAACCTTGTGTCCTTTAGTACACCATCTAGGCCTAACGCGCAACAAATATAAATTTACTAGTTGGTGTTTGTTTGAAACACCGACAAATAGTGGCACCATATAAGCAATAAAATCATTTGTTTTTAGTAAATGAGCCTAAGGAGTGCAAGGTATGACTATATGCACTAAACAAGTCCTTAGACAAGTATGAATGCCATGCCAAACAACTTTTACCTTTGCTTTCAGTCGAAGGAGAGGCATGTCATATATGTGTGTGAGGAATGGCTAGAGAGGGGTGTTATCAACACATATTGGAGAAGTCAAGTATGTTCAATTCATTCCTTATCTTGCAAAATCTCTTTTCATCCAATGGCTTGGTGAATATATCGGCAAGTTGATTATCGGTGCCCACACTCTCAATTGTAATGTCGCCTTTCATTTGGTGATCTCTAATAAAATTATGGCGGATATCAATATACTTTGTTCTTGAGTGTTGAACCGGGTTATTGGTTAGCTTGATTGCACTTTTATTGTCACATAGCAATGGCACTTGTTTGAATTTGATTCCAAAATCATCTAAAGTTGCTTTCATCCAAAGTAATTGAGCACAACAACTATCAGCGGATATGTATTCGGCCTCGGCGGTAGATAGTGCTACACTATTTTTCTTCTTTGATGACCATGAGACAAGTGATCTTCCAAGCAATTGACATGTTAGCACTCACTAGAATCTAAATGCATATGCAATGAGTTTTGATAACCGCATTTCACAAATGAATTTCTCCCCTCTTCATAGTACGACTATCAATCCTAAATACACTCACACCCTCTATGGTGTCTTGAGTGCCAAAAAATGGCCCTTATCAAGTATACCTTTACCTTGAGCCCATTTTGTTTTTCTCTTTCTTCTTTCCAAGTTGGAGCATTTGATCATCATAGCCGACCACTCCACTTGGCTTTGGACCTAACCTCTCTTAGCTACACACACTTAGCAATTAGGTTAGACCAAATAGGTTTCATCAATTAGCCAAAACCAAACTAGGGCTTTTAGTCATGCAGTTTTGTTGACGCCGACCGGATAACGTCGTACGCCGTCGACTAGACGTTCTGACTTATGATAAGTACCCTTCCTATATCTGCATTTAATACAAGTTTCTTCCACGGTGTCTATCCGATTATTTTTTTCTCCATTCATTCTACGTGTCTAACATCTTTAAGATACTCCATTTGTTCTCCATCAACTCACCGACCAGCCATGTTCTCATTCGCGTTATCCAGAAGTAGCCCTATTCTCGATTTAGCACCTAAATGTGCATCGGCAGTAGCGCTCTACGTCATGGGCAGTCGGTTGTGGCTCCTCGGTGATGCCTATATTCCTAAGCATGCACGAGAGCTAAGCTCTCTACGCCATGGGGTGTGGGATAGTCGGGGCTGGTGACAAGATAAAGGACCAACTGGCAGTGCATCGTTTGTATTTTAAATACGATCACTTTATACAAGAAACGAACATAATGTTTAACAGTGCTGATTTTCTCTGGAGTTCATATATTTTATTTTTACATCATGTACTACCCATTCTACATATTTGTATTACAGGGGCTAGGTTTGGTTGACGAGCTTATTTTTTACGCTCGGGGAATGGATCAGTCAGGAAGGATAAGAGGATCATCTCCGACCAGTTGGTTGCACCATCTGGCACTCAGATTTCATCGCCGACCAGTTGGTTGCACCACCGGGCACTCGGACTTCATCGCTGACCAGTTGGTTGCACCATCTAGCACTCAAACTTCATTGCCGACCGGTTGGTTGCACCACCTGGCATTCGGACTTCATCGTTGACCAGTTGGTTGCACCATCTGTCACTCGAATTTCATCGCCGACTAGTTGGTGGCACCACCTGGCACTCGGACTTCATCACCGACCAGTTGGTTGCACCATCTAGCACTCGAACTTCATCGCCGACCAGTTGGTTGCACCATCTGGCACTTGGACTTTGTCGCCAACCAGTTGGTTGGACTACTCGGCGCTCGCTTCATCAGCCAACCAACTGGTCAGACTGCTTGTTGCCTAGGCTTCATCGTCAGCTACGCTGCGGGCTTGCCAGCTATGCTCGGGACTCCTCGGTGTTCGGATTCTTCATGCAACAATAGCCAGCTAAGCTAGGGACTCCCTTGGCGGTCGGATTTTGCTACGACAAGTCGGTTGGTTCAAATTTGTTGGCCTTCCTTCGAATCTTGTTGCAGTGATTTAGGAGTTCCGAGGTGGGGGTGATACGGGGCCTCCGATGAGGAGACTGCCCACCCGAAGTCTTATGACGGACTATCCAGATTGCCTTACTCGGATCAGATCAAGGCTGTACGATCGGTCATCGTAGCAGTCAAGTGCTAAGCACACTCCACTTCTTTGATCTCCGAAAATATTTTGACTTTATTTCTTTGATCCTGCTACAAGATGTTTCTCTATCTTCTAGCAGGTTCGGAGACTAAGTATGTACACTTCACCTTGTGGTAAGTGTACTGTTTTTTTCCTTTTTACTGGTCCTCGGCTAAGCTGGGGACTAGCTGTGTGATTGGCTAAGCCTTCGGAGTCTTCTATTTTTTGACCCTGGCACTAGGTGAATTCTGCACCTAATGTCAGACTCGGGGACTAAGTGGCTACACTTCACCTAGCGATGAATGTAGTGCTTTTTTCCTGATTTATCCTTCTTATTGGCCAAGTCATGGATAATAATCATCCGACCTCGCAAACAGAGTCTAAGTGGCTACACTTCATCTGAGGTGGAGAATTTTCAAATTTTGAGCCCTTTACATCCTTCTGGCAAGCCTTACTTGAGTAAGTCCAAGGCCTGCCGACTGATTAAACTGGTCGGTCACCCATTTTTACTAGATGGATTACTAGTTAAACTGGTTAGATTACTAGTTGAACTGGTCGGCTTCAAGTTAAACTGTTCGGACAAGATCAAGACAACGTTGCTCAGCGGATACAAGGCGCTTGGGGACTAGCTGTGGGGGTATAACCTTGGATATCCGCAGGATATGACATGAGCCGCACCATCAGGGTTGGTCCAGCCCACATGATCAAGACGCGCGGCGCACGACACTGGTCGGCGTGCACCGCAAGGCATCTAGAAGATATGATTTACTAGGACTCTTATAGGTGTTGTAATCTAAATAGAATACCTACCATATAGCCGACTAAGATACTTTTCTTGTAACCCTACCCCTCTAAAGTATATAAGGAGGGGCAGGGGTCCCCTAGTCGGCATCCAAATACAAACCCTGGGCTTAGCTTAGAGACATCTCATCTCATATCTCTCATTAGCTCATCTCAGATCTCTCATAATACAATCCACCAAAGACACAGGACATAGGGTATTCCGTCGACTTGATGGCCTGAACCTGTCTAAATCGCTATCTCTGCACCTGTGTCACCATCCAGTTCCTATTACGTGTACCTCCACTGACCAATCTACTACCGTGGGTATATCCCTCGGTATACTGCCAACCAGGTTTCGTCGACACTCACCATGATGATCCCAAATCTCGTAGTTCTCCATGAAACCCCTTCTGACTAAGTGTGATCTTATCGTATTTGGATCCCGGCATACTATACGGTTCCGACAGTCACAACAGGGACAATATATGTCCTTTGCCTGCTTAATCAAAGCGTGTCTTTTAGAGGCTTCAATAAAACCATTCACATCTTGTATGTAGGAAGCTTCATGTCTTCGTTTCATGTACATCCATGATCTGTCCATATGTGCCCTTCGAAAAGAAAAGGTGTATTTGCATCAAGGTATTATTCGCATATAAATGTTGAAGCAATAATATTTTTCTACAAATATTATATTATTCTAGACCTAAAGCTTAAAAAATAATAAAGTAAATATAAAAATTAACTACAGTTCATGTGAGCCAAATAAGTTGGGCAAAAATGAGTCTAAATTGGTAGGAAAATAAAAAATCAAACATCATGCATGTCTCTCTCTGGATCTCTAAGTTAAAGAAATTAGTGAAAGAAATGTATATGTAAAGTTTGAAAAGCGTTTAGGGATGCCACAATCTCATCTCTCAGAACTACTTCAAAAGTTGAAAGGGAAAAACCTCCCCCTCTATTTTTGCTATTTTTCGCCCTCCAAGTGAGCTGAAAAATGGTGGTCCGCAGACTGTCCCGAGGAGGAAGAAAGGGTATTTAGGGTGTCATTTTTAGGGGTGGTTGACTAAAGAGAACTGCCTCTGTTAATATAGCTGTAGGGGCTATTCTCTTAAGGAACCGTCTTTGAAAATAGTTTTTTTAGGGGCGGTTTTGTAAAAACCGCTCCTGAAAATGGATCTTCAGAGACAGTTCTTTTAAACACAACCGTCCCTAAAAATAGACCTATTTCTAGAGGCGTTTTTCGTAATGGAACCGCCCCTGAAAATGGATCTTCAGAGGTGGTCATAGAGCTACAGTGCCCCTAGCGCACGGTTATAGGCAGCGTGATAGTTGAACTGCCTCTGATAGAAAAGGGTGGCGTCGCTAAAAATTATTTCTGATAGAGGTATCAGTCGTGTGAGAGTGGAAGGGAAGGGAAGGGATGATATAAGAGAGAGAGAGAGAGAGAGAGAGAGAGAGAGAGAGAGAGAGAGAGAGAGAGAGAGAGAGAGAATGAGTGGCGGCCGGGTAGGAGATATGCGCCTAGGGTTTCCTCTGATGGGCTAAGGTTGGTCGGATGATATATTGGGCTTAGAGACTATTTTTAAATGGGCCTCGTTTACAGAAACAGACTTACTAAAAGACCTACCTCTATTAATTTATTTTCAGCGGCAGTAGTTTGCTGAGTGTAAATGGGCTGAGACCCACCATCTCTGAAAAAAAAATCGAGAACGCGCTGAACGCGCCTATTTCGTTGAGGAATGGAGGTTTGTAATACAAAGCTGGACAGAAACCGACTCGCACACAAGCTGTCTACGAGCAGCAGGCAACGCCTTGTGTGACAAACATGCCAACCTAGACACTACCCGACACTACCCGTGATTGATTAGTCTCGATTATACGTACGTAGAAGAATTTTGCAACACAAAGACGTACGACAACAGCCACACAACCCACCGGGATCTACCGTCTACGGCTCATTCACTACCGGCCCTCGCCGGCGACGCCTCCGGGGAATAGCTCCCGCATTGCCTCAGCTCGCGTTTGGCTGGAAGACAACGGCTTCGCGAATGCCGTCTGGAACTCAGCAAAGGACGCCTCGTCCGGCCGGCACCGCCGTTTCCGTGTATCCACACCTAGCTAGACCTAGCTTAGCTTCTTCATCAGCACCATCCTGGCTAGCTTATAGCTCTAGTTTAGGCACCCGCATCCTGCTTATTTTTTGCAGCTATCCTGCTGCTACTACGTGGAACAAGCTCGTCATCGTCATCCACTGGGCGGCGAGGCAATCACGGGCCGCTAGCTCGAGGGAGTCGATGAAGTGGAAGGACCGTCGCATGGGGCGATTGGGCCTGGGGGAGCTCGCAATCCGTATGAAATTAATTTCCCGTCCATCCTCAGCATGCCCGGTTTCCTCCTGCACGGCCGCCTCGATCGGAGCCGCACACTCCACCGTCCGTCATCGTCAGCACACTCTTTCCCGCACTCGCTTCGCCATCTCCTGCTGCACGACGACCTGCTCCTGGACCAGAGCATCTATCTATCGTGGATCCACAGAAGGACCCGCCAAGCAGCGATCCTGGGCCCTTATCCGACAAGGAGTTGTTGGTGACATGAGTCCATGCATGCATGACAGGCCGGCCGGGGGGCTGCGTGACAGGCAGCGCAGCACAGCACAGCACAGCGTGGGGGTCGATCGAACTCCAATCGGTTCCCACGAATCCCTGCTGGAGGGGAACGTAAGCAAACTCAAACTCATGTCGTGTACTGTGTTCCCATGCCCCCGTCGCAGCGCACGCCACGCGGAAGTGCCAGGAAAGGCAGGCAACGGCTCGTCTGAAAATTGCTGCTATATATCTTTGGAGCCAGGGACACATACGTTTTTGCTGCCTCTGTATGTATGTAGATCAAAAGAGCTGTCTCTTAAAATCGTTTTTTTTAGTAGTGTATGTAGGATCTCGTTTCCATGCTGTCCCTTGTTGGCTGCCCAACCACAGGCATGTCTGAACTCATCGCCCTCATTCTTCTTCCACGTTTCTCTTAGGTAGGAGTATGACCAAGAGCAGTTTCGTTCCTTCCGGTTGTTGCTTGCCATGCGTTTGATTCCTCGGAAAAGCAAGCTCTGAAACCTTCATAAGTCGTACTAGTATTTTCGTCATGTGCAGAAGATGAAGTATGTACTAGTGACTGGCGGCGGCGGCAGTGGGATAGGGAAGACTGTCGCCGCCAGCAGCATCGGTGTCATCCTCAAGGCCTGCAGTCTGCGCGTCACCTTCATTAAGATAGGCATGTTCTTCTCTACACGCCCTTCCTGCTGAATTTCCCTGTGATGCAGTTTTGTTGACTCAGACTAGACTTGTCCAGGATATATAGTTCATCTTCTGTACTATATATTTTCCCCCTATATATGGAAACATTTCTCTATTTTTGTTGAAAACCAGTTTGATGTAGCTAGTAACTAAAAATTGTCTGTACCATAGGCATACTCATTCTAGAATCCCCATTTTAACTTTCCTCTGTACTTGTACTTGGTGAAATATGTGATTTGTTCACATGCATGGCTCTCTTTATATTACTTGCATATTCACATGCCGCAACACATTGATTCATTCAGATCCATATTTGAATACTGATGCTGGAACTATATCTCCTGCTGAGCGCGGGGAGGTTTTTGTTTTGAACGATGGCAGCGAGGTAAGAGCAACACCAATCTTCTATTCTAGTTCCCATCCTTACCTGTGTCATCGCATCAGTTGGATCGGATAAAAGTAACTATATAGTGTCACGGTAATACTTCCCCATTTCAATATGTAAGTTGTTTTATTTAGTTTTATTTTAAGTCACACTTGTCTAACTTTGACCAAATTTATAGAAAAAAATATATATTAACATCTACAATATCAAGTAAATTCACTATATATCAAAATAAATTTCATGGTGCAGTACTTAATGAATCTTATTTGATGTTGTAGATGTTTATGCATTTTTCTATAAATTTGGTCAAAGATAGAGAAGTTTGACCTAAGACAAAGTTAAACGACTTGCAATTTCAAATGGTAGGAGAATATTGTTTTAATTTTATGAGTGCTTACTTGATTGATGCTAGCTAATCCACAAATTAAAACTTGGATGAAAACGACATTTTGTTTTTATTCCAGGCTGATTAAAATCATGATGGTATGATATGATAGGTCCACATGGATCTTGGAGACTACGAGAGATTCCTGGATGTCGAATTGACGGGAGACAACAACATAACAGCTGGCAAGATCTATCGGGCACTGACGTTATCATATTCTATGCAATTTGTATCTAGCTGGCACTGACCTTATCATATTCCTATGCAATTATTTGTCGATGTGGACAGATTTGTTGTCTGTTTCCTGTGACGTGGTGCCTCTTGATTCTTTGCAGTTTGTGATAGATAAGGAGAGAAGAGGAGATTATCTAGGGAAAACAATTCAGGTTTGTCAGTGTAGTCCCAAAGTGCCTATCATAGATTGAAATGAACTCCATGCCGTGGGTATGTGATTTAAGATGGGAGGGGTAAATTGGATCAATACAAACTTTTCTAACTTAGCGCTCTAACTTGATGCTACACTAGTCTAAGCTACTCTAGAAAAGATAAAGGCACACAAGTGGAATCATAAACACAGTAAGTAAAGCTGAAGTGCGCAAACTTCTGAGGCGCGACGATGTATCCCATGGTATCGGTTGCCAAAATGTAACTCATAGTCCATATTTGAGCTCCACAAATGACGATATGCTTCCTGTTACCAAGCCTCCCCCGATTATGGTGGTGGGATCGCCACCAAGGCTCCCGCCAACCAAGACAAATGTCATAAACCACCTTGGCTCATCACTTGTTGCCCGACTTTTCTGGTCACCTTGGCACCATCCACTACGGAGCTTCTTCATCAAGGACAGGATCTCCTCTTTCCCCACTCACGGTGTCACTGCCGCTCCGCACCAAGCTCAGAGGGTCGTTAACATTACTGGTGAGCCATGCATCAAGGCTCCAAGGATCCGGTACAAGAAGATTACAATAGCATCTATCTCACTCTCTCAAACTAAGACTCAAACAAGCTCTAGATCTAGCACTAAGCATAGAGTTAAGGCCTGGAGGTAATCTTTAAGCTATCATATGGTGGATAGTGTGTTCTACACATGCAATAGTTTGTTGGGCTTCAATGGACTCCCAACACGCCCCAAAATGACTGGTTATACGGGTATATACAGTTCCTACACCGAAAACTAGCCATCGCAAATCAGCTGACAAATTTTACGCTCTACGAACCGTCTGGCATGTGTAATTTGGCTTCCACCTGAAAGTCCGGTCAGTGTAGCTGTTTGCACTAGTCTTTGCAACTTTTGATTGTAGGGTGCATCTTCAATTGTCCTGTGCCTTCATATCTTCACCATCGAACTGTTCAGTTGTGTTTTACTCCAGTCCAAAACACCTAGCTTCTATCGTTCGTCCAGCGACTGTCCGGGGCCTCTCGTCACCTTCATGGGATCATCCGGTCTTCACACTTGCACAGTAACTTTACCGTTTGTCATCACCGAACCATTCAATAGTCTGGTACCTTCATATTCCAGAGATGTGTTTACCCGCAAAAAAATATTCCAGAGATGCGGACCATCTGGTGCTCTATATTTTTCTGGTTTTGCTGATTTTGACTTGGTTAATTCTTATCTGGACTTCGCATCAATTTTTTCCCCTCACATCCTAGGATCTAACATAATCTATGAATCATATTTTAGCAGAAATGTTAGTCCTAGTTGATTGTTTTGTTATTTTAATCACCAAAATCATTGAGCAACATGGCATAGAGCCTGTTAGCTACATAGTTTTTGTGCTGATCTCATCTATTTAAAATGTTTTGCCTATCATAGTTTATGTGCTCTCATCTATTTAAAATGCTAGCTTATGGAAGTTGCAAATGTATTTTTCTCAACATTCTAAGATTGTACCTCACATTACGGATGCAATACAAGAATGGATCAAGCGTGTCGCAATGATTCCTGTTGACGGGAGAGAAGGGCCACCGGATGTTTGTATCATTGAGCTGGGAGGGACAATAGGTTTGGGAATTATACAGACCAATTTTCGGATGATATGCTCACCTAAAATCTTGTAAAATCTTTTTATCCTTAACCGTGCAGGCGATATTGAGTCGAGACCATTTACTGAAGCTTTGAGCCAGTTCTCATGCCGAGCTGGTGATATTTCTGTATAGATTTTACCCAATAAATTGGCTGCCTGGTGTTTTTCATCTAATTGCTTGGGCTAATATTGTCTACTTATGTACTTTAGGCCCAAAAAACTTTTGTCTGGTACATGTCAGTCTTGTTCCTGTTATAAACGTGGTCGGAGAACAGGTAAAATATCAAAGACATCTATTGTTTGGTTTTCAATTTTTTATGTGATTCATTTTATAAAATATCAATTATGTGAGTCACTAAATTTTGTTTTCTTCTATGATTTTATCTGAAAAAATACAGAAAACTAAGCCTACCCAATACAGTGTTAGGTGCCTTCGAGACCTTGGATTGGCACCAGATCTACTGGCCTGTCGTAGCACAACAGTACATAGCTTTTTGTTCTCTAGTTGCAGTCACACCCGACATTTGATCATCTTATTCTAATAATGGTATCAATACGCTGCTTTTATTATATGTTTTGTAGCCTCTGAACAAAAATGTCAAAGAGAAGCTTTCACAGTTTTGCAATGTTCCGGTATGAGACTATGGAGGTCATATCGAGCACTATTTTGTCTGTTATGAAGCAATTATTCAGCATTCATATTTTATATATATGTGCTTGAATTGAATCCTTAAACAACATTTACAGGTTGAATGCATTATTACCCTACATGATATTCCAAATATTTGGCATCTCCCTTCACTTCTTAAAGTGCGTTATGTATTCCATATGTTTTTACCAAAATTGGGAAAACACTGGTCTTTAAACACCAGTTGTTGCAAATATAATCTCCACTTCTGATGTCAGGATCAGAAGGGTCATGAAGCTATTTTAAAAATGCTAGGACTTGCATGGTTAGCCCTTTGAATTTTCTGGATTAAAACACAACTCGTAAAAGGAATGTATCACTTATCTTATTTTGTTTCCTTTTTGTTATCCCATTTGTAATATGCAGCTTAGCTATAGAACCTAAGTTGGATGAATGGATGGAAAGGACTACATGTGAGCACCTCCATGATCCAGCGGTATATTCCCATACACTGTATCTTCCTTTTCCTAGTACTGTCGTATTCTTCAGTTTATCACATTAAATATATAACAAGCTATATCTCATGTTTCTCTCTTCCTTTTGCATTTCAATGGAGCACAATTTCTTGCAGGTCAAAATAGCGGTAGTTGGAGAACACCCTTATCATGCCAATGCATACCACTCCGTCTTCGAGGTTAATGATGATCCTTGACTTTATTTTATTCTATTATTGGTGAGGATAGGATCCTTGACGTTTACTGATTATAGTTCTCTCCAATCTCCTTTCTCCACCAAAGGAAAAATAATTGTACATTCATCAAGATATTTATGCATCCAGGCCATCCGCCACGCGTCGGTTGCTTGCCAGAGAAGGCTTGTTGTCAATTGGTTCCCTGCTTCAGACGTAGTACAAGAGACTGCAGAGGTTTCAAAAGTTCCGTCATACTCTTACGTTCAACATCACTGCAGTTGCTGTCATGGTTTATTAATCATTCTGCCAATTCTTTTGATAGTCACCAGACCTCCATGATAAGGCATGGAGCCTACTCAAGGTGACATGCATACTTGTATACTATTAAAAGATAAGTATCAGATATCATTGTTCGTCCAATATGATACGCAATAACTGAGATGCAAAAAATCTTTCAGTGTGCAGATGGAGTCCTAGTTCCAGGAGGCTTTGGTCATGTTGAAGGCAAAATTCTTGCTGCTAAATATGCCAGAGAAAACAATGTCCCATACCTAGGCATATGCTTGGGGATGCAGGTTGCCGTCATAGAATTTGCACGATCTAATCTTGGCCTGAAGGATGCAAACATTGGAGAGTTAGATGCTGGCACAAGACATCCTTGTCTAATCCTAATGCCCGAGGTAACAGTTGTTGCAGAATTTCTATGGGCTTGCATTTTTTTTTTACATGTCCGTTTCATGATGTTACTGACTGAATGAGTATGGAAGAGTTCGGAAACACTTATGCGTGTGGGAACAAAGAGGACTTTCTTCAGAACAACGGACTGTAAAGCTGCTAGGCTGTATGTATCAGGTAGATGCTTTGTGTTAATTAGGTTCTGTCTACACTAGTAATTGGGACTTGGTTTCTGTTTCTCACAACAGATACGGCAATGCAAAGTACGTGGATGAACGCCAAAGACAGAGATATATGGTGAGAATCATTGCCCAATATATATATGGCATTATACTGTTGGCCAGGAACCACGAGATGGATCTCAGATTCAGATCGGATCTGGTAAAGTCAGAGGGCAGCTTGGCCTTGGCCGCTTGTTGGAATTAAAAATGCAATGGCTTGTCTTTTACAATAGTACTGCCCCTACTTTTATGGGCAAGGGGCAGACAACATCTTCTACTTTCTACCTGATCCAGCATATCTCCTAGTCACTAAAGTGGATGCTGAATATATTCCTAAATGCAAAAGTAAATTGCAGAAAGGTAAGATACAAGTGCCGAGCACTAGAAGTGATCTGCTGCAGCTCAATCCTCTCCCTCATCACCTGGAACTTGGACTTTCCCGGCGACTTGGTGAGGATATCAGCCAGCTGATCAGTGGTGGCAATGTGGCTAGCCTTGATGCTCCCATCCTCCAAGCAATCCCTGATGAAGTGGTAGTTGATGCGAATGTGCTTGCTTCTTTCATGAAAGATAGGATTCTTGGCCAGAGCTAGAGCAGACTTGCTGTCCACCTTCAGCTCAACCACATCCACATTCCTGCCAAGGAGCTCTGCCAGCATCCTTGACAGCCATAGTGCCTGAGTTGCTGCAGTGGTGGTGGCGATGTACTCTGCTTCACAGCTCGAGAGGGCCACCACCTTCTGCTTGAGAGACCGTCAATAGACCAAGCAACCACCGAGGAAGAACATGGTCCCGGTTGTGCTCTTGTTGGTGTCCACGTCTCCGGCGAGGTCACTGTCGCAGTAGCCGACGAAGTGCGCTGTGTCGGGGGCCCTGCCGTAGTGAAGACCGTAGTCGAGGGTGCCTGCCACGTAGCGAAGGATGCGCTTGATGGCCTGCAGATGCTCCATCGTGGGCCGCTCCATGAACCGGCTCACGTACCCGACGACGAACGCGAGGTCCGGACAGGTATGGACAAGGTAGCGCAAGCTCCCGATCAGCCGCCGGTAGTGTGTGGAGTCAACCTCCTCCGCCGTGTTGTCACTACTGAGCTTGAGCCGCTCCTCCATCGGGGTGTGGGCTAGATTGCAATCCGTCATGCCGCCGAGCTCGAGGATGCGCTTGGCGTAGTGGGTTTGGCAGAGGGCGATGCCGCTGGCGTCTTGGCGCACTTCGATGCCGAGGTAGAAACAGAGGAGGCTGAGGTCGCTCATATCGAATTCCTTCTTCATCTGCGCCTTGAACGCCTCCACTCTGTCTCCTTCAGCGCCGGTGATGATGAGGTTGTCGATGTAAACGCCGACGAGCAGAACAGAGCGCCCGCTGCCCCACCGGTACACTGCCGCCTCATGCGTGCTCTACTGGAAGCCCATCTTCTTGAGCGTGGCGTCGAGCTTCGTGTTCCAGGCTCACGGGGCCTGCCGCAGGCCGTATAGGGCCTTGCGCAGGCAGTACACCTTGCCTTCTTCTCCAGCGATGGCGAATCCCTGTGGCTGGCGCACGTACACCTCCTCCTTGAGGTCGCCGTTGAGGAAGGCGGACTTGACGTCCATGTGGTGGACTCGCCAGCCCTCCTGAGCCGCTAGCGTGAGGAGGACATGGACTGACTCCATGCACGCCATAGGGGCGAAGGCGTCGTCGTAGTCGATGCTCTCTTGCTGGACGAAGCCGTGCGCCACCAGCCATGCCTTGTGCTTGATCACCACGCCTTGATCATCCTTCTTGAGCTTGAACACCTATTTGAGGGTGATGGGGCGGTGGCCACCGGGCAGTGGCACCAACTCACAGGTGCGGTTCTGCTCGACGGACTTGAGCTCCTGCTCCATCGCCACCCGCCATGTCGGATCACCCTATGCCTCAGCATAGGTGGTCGGCTCACCGGCATGTGTTAGATGAAGCTGGGCAAAGAGCCGCTCTACCTGGCTTGATGCAGGCTGGTCATCGAGGATGTTTGCCACCGTGTGGTACCGCAGGGGCTCATCGTCATAGTAGGTGTCCAATCGGTCTTCATCGTCCTCCAGTGGAGTCGCAAACTCGATCTCAGACTACCGACCAGTGGGCGAGGTAGGAGATGCCGCGGTTGGGGAAGAAGATGGTGTGGTCGGATCGGTAGCTGGTGAAGTTCTTGCGGCCACCGACCAGTCTCCGATGTTCGGAGTGTGTGCTGATGTTGTCTGCTGCGGTGCCGATATGGTCCACTGCGAAGCTTAAGTGGTCGGCTGGGTTGCCGATGAGCTGCCAACCGCCACCGATGAGTTGACGAGCTCCCCCGGATTTGGTGATGGCGAGCGCGGCGGAGCTGGCGAAGTGGTCGGCAAAACTGGTGGAGTGGTCGGCGAGGCTGGTGTAGTGGTCGGCGAGGTTGGTGCAGTGGTCGACGCGACTCCAGCCCACGCATACTTGACGGTGAAGTCATGTAGAGCTGTCGCCGATCCATCATTAGCCGCCTTGTCCCACTCCTAGCCACGACCTTCGTCGAACACCATGTCGCGCGCCACTCGCACACGCTGCATCACCAGGTCGAACACACGATAGGCTTTAGCCCCATCAGCGTAGCCGATGAAGACCCCCGGTGAGCTGCGATCGTTGAGCTTGTCAACATGGCCGAGCTCCTTGATGAATGCCAGGCAGCCAAAAACGCGCAGATAGCTGACTACCGACTTGCGCCCATGCCAGGCCTCATACAGCATCTTGTCGTCGAGCGTCTTGGTTGGCGAGTGGTTCAGTAGGTGCACGGCGGTCATCACGGCCTCACCCCAGTAGATCGCCGGCTTGCCCCGCTGCTTGAGAAGTCACAGGCGGTGGCGACCACTGTCTGGTTGCGGCGCTTGACAACTCCATTCTGCTGCGGAGTGTATGGCGTAGAGTAGTGGCGCTGAACCCCCTCGTTGGCGAAGTACGCCGCGAACTCAGCCACCATGAACTCGCCGCCATTGTCCGTGCGCAACACCCAAAGCTTGCGGCTGCACTCCTTCTCCGTAGCTGCCTGATGACGCTTGATGGCGTCCACGGCTACTGCCTTGGTATCGAGCAGGACCGCCCATATGTAGCGGGACACGTCGTCGACAAGGAGGAGGAAGTAGCGCCGTCCTCCATGTGTGGCCAGAGTCACTGGTCCGCAGAGGTCAGCATGCACGAGCTCCAGCTTCTGCTTGGTGTGGAAGCTCACCTGGCGGGGAAAGGGGAGCCGACGTTGCTTGGTGAGGATGCAGGTGTTGCAGAACTGCTCCACATGGTCGACGCGTGGCATGCCCAGCACTATCTCCTTATTGCCGAGTAGCTTCAGGGCCTCGAAGTTGAGGTGCCCAAAGCGCTCGTGCCACCACCAGGCGTCGTCATCGTGGTAGGCTGCAAGACACACAGGCTGCGCCACCTACATATGGAGAACATAAAGGCAATTGGTGCCTCTGTTCACCTTGGCGAGGAGTCACCGACCACGATCATAGATGCGCAGTATTCTGTGCTCGATCTCCACATGCGAGCCATTCTCATCTAGCTGTCCCAAGCTGATGATGGAGTTCCTCAGCGTGGGGATGTAGTAGACACCGGTGAGCATCTGGTGCTCGCTAGTCTTGGTAGTGAAGATGACAGAGCCGACGCCCTTGATCTCCACGGCGGAGGCATCCCCGAACTTGACGGAGCCTCACACGCTGAAGTCCAAGTCGGAGAAGAACTCACGCTGACCAGTCATATGGTGGGTGGTGCCGGTGTCGAGGTACTAACCGTTGATCTTGTCATCACCGGGGTCAGTGCCGAGGAAGGCGTGGGCACGCGGCTCATCGAGGTGGAGCAGAGCGGAGGCGGCCGATGCAGGAAGGGGAAAGCTTGAATCTTTCTCCTCCTCCCCTGTTTATTGTCGTAGCTCAATGCACCCATGCACCAAGAATAGGGTATGGACCCCCTCCTCTACTTGCGCGATGTGAGCCTACCCACCACGGCTTGGAGGAAGGCGACAGTCCTTGGCCCAATGGTTGGTCCTACCGCAGTTGAGGAAGGTATCATCTCGGGTCGCCGTGTGCTCGACGGCGGCGCCGCCATCAACACCAGTCTACGCCCGAGGTCCTTTCTCCTCCTTCTTGCTGTTGCGTGGTGGGCGATGATGCTCCCAGGGCGGACCAGAGCCGGAAGCCTCATCCTTCTTCTTGTCGAAGGCCCGCCACTGCTCGGCAGTGTAGAGCAGCTTGCCTCCGGTGGTGCTCGGCTCGGTGTGGGGCGCCTCCTAACGATCTTGCACCACCTTGATCCTCCCGGTGACCTCCTCGATGGAGAGCGCCTCGAAGTCGAGGAGCATCTCGATCGCCAGCACGTTCTGGGAGTACTTCTTCGGGATGTAGCCTAGGAGCTTCCCCACCGCGTGAGCGTCGATGATGACAGTGTCGCCGTTGCGCGCCATGTGCTCCTTCAGGCTAGAAAGGCGAAAGGAAAATTCCTCGACTTGCTCACCGGGATTAAAGGCGAGGCCTTCCCACTCCTGTCGAAGCCACTGCAGCACTGCTCGAGGCGCGTGGTGGCGATAGAGTCCCAGGCCTCCTTTGCCGTCGCCTTGTTAGCGAGGGAGGCGCTGATCTCTCGCAGCATGGTGGCGCACAACTCCTCCAACGTCCGTCGATCGTCGTGGAACTCATGGTAGTTGGTCCTCGTGAGCATCGGCCATGGCGTCCCCGCTCCGGAGTCACGGTAGATGGTCTGCACCATCGGCTGCGCCACCACAGGGTGGTCGCGGCGTCTGTGGCGCCGCTCTGGTGACAGCGACTGAAGACGACGCCCTACTGGGCTTTGCGATCCGCCGACCGGCTCCCACTCCATCTCGACGTGTAGCGCTGTAGCCGCGGCCTCTGCGGCAGCAAGGTGCGTCGTGCGATCGTCGGCTCCTGCTGCTACTGCACCGCCGGGGTTCCTCACCGCACCGGTAGCTGCAACAGTGACATGCGCTCTCTCGATCTGGCTGGCGGTGGACATGGCTGGTCACCGTACTCTCATGAACTTAGCTCTGATACCAGTTGTTGGCCTAGAACCACGAGATGGATCTCAGATTCAGATCGGATCTGGTAAAGTCAGAGGGCAGCTTGGCCTTGTCTGCTTGTTGGAATTAGAAATGCAATGGCTTGTCTTTTACAATAGTACTGCCCCTGCTTTTATGGGCAAGGGGCAGAGAGCATATTCTACTTTCTACCTGATCCAGCATATCTCCTAGCCACTATAGTGGATGCTGAGTATATTCCTAAATGCAAATGTAAATTGCAGAAAGGTAAGATACAAGTGCTGAGCAGTAGGCTTATCTAGTTATCTATCATATACATGAAAAATCACTTTGAAAATTACACTTACTACTGTCCCAAATTTGGAACCTGCCAAATTTCCAGGTGAACCCTGAGATGGTTGACAAACTTGAGAGCGCCGGTGTAAGTTTTGTCGGTATGGATGAAACTGGACAGAGAATGGAGGTAATGCACTAATGCACGTTATGTTCACAATCTAGCATATTGAGCTTATGATAATTTGTTGTTCAGAGAACGGCATGCCAAACAAGAAATCTCATTGCATATATCCGCATGGATGCAGATACTGGAGTTGCCTTCACACCCATATTTTGTGGGAGTTCAGTTCCATCCGGAATTCAAGTCCAGGCCAGGCAAACCTTCTCCGTTATTTATGGGTAAAATTGAGTGGCCCGAACCAATATCTACATCAATTCTCAACATACAATCAGAGATAATACTTGCTTAGCTTAGAACCGAGTGCAGTGTGATGAGCTTGGTGTACTTGTTTCAGGGCTGATAGCTGCGTCATCAGGGCAACTGGACACCGAGTCGACGAGCCTTGGCCTTGGGAACAGACCTATTCCCATGAAATTAGTATTGTCCGGATCAAGCTTTGGCTACCCTAGTGGCCGCAAGGATGGCCTCCTTGGTTTGCACAGCTCAGGAGCAGCACTAGCTCGTTAACAGCTCAGTATCAAAGCCAGTGCAACTTGCGTCCTGCTTCCTTATCTATGTTAAAGATGTAATCGTGTTGTGTTTGTAAGGTTGTGTAGCGTGGTTAGTTGGCACAGAGTAGCTTTGGTGACCGCGTCCTTCGTGAGCGCTAGCATCGGGCGTGAGAGCGTTGTGCGCCTAAGAGATCGGATCATGGATCCTTGTAACAATCTTGTCATATAATTTTTTTTACCAATTCTAGGGGGGGGAGTTCCCACCTACTTATATTGAATCGAAGGAGCTAAAAGCTCAAACAGTACAGCATACTTTCGGTATACCAGAAGGTGTACACAAAGCAGGAGAGGGAGGTGTGGATAGACAGAGCGGAGAGAGCAAAAGAAGAGTCGATACAGCAACTCAGCACAGGCCACAGGCAAAGCCATGACACCACCTGTCAGACAACTACCAATCACCGAAGAACACCACCGCCGAACAACATACTCACCAACGCGCCATGATTATTGTGCAACCACACCACCCCTCGTATCTACGCTGATCCAAAGCCATTCTCTGTGATGGGGCACAATAGAAAGGGGACTAAAGGTGGTGAGAAACACTCCAACCAAGGCACGCCAAAGACGACGACCTCCCTTTAAGCTGAAGGCAACACCTTTTGCAGCACATCCAGGCTCCACATACCGTAATCCAACGCCAAAACAAGGGGAGGAATCCTTGAAGGGGAACGATGGAAGAGGTGGACCGCCCGGCATAAGATTTGATGACACCACCAACAGGAGACCGCCGACCAAGCAGAGGCACCGAAGGCAGACACTCACCAGGCCATGACAGGAGTCGAACTTGCAGTGCCAGCCATATCCGTAGCTAGGCAGGCACAAGAGAAAGGACAAATCAAGGGGAAACAGGAGCAAATCAGCACAAGCCACAGGCAAGCCATGGCACCAATCGTAAGCCAACCACCAATCACCGAAGAAACGCCACCGTCGAACAACATACTCACCAACGCACCACGATTGTTGTGTAACCACACCACCCCTCATAGCTACGCCGGTCCAAAGCCATTCTCTGCGATGGAGCACAATGGAAAGAGGACTAAGGGTGGTGAGAAGCACTCCAACCAGGGCACGCTGGAGATGACGACCTCACTTTGAGCTGAAGGCAACACCTTTTCCAGCACATCTGGGCTCCACATACCGTAATCCAACGCCAAAACAAGGGGAGAAATCCTTGAAGGGGAATGACGGAAGAGGTGGACCGCCCGACATAAGATTTGATGATACCACCAACAGGAGACCGCCGACGGAGTAGAGGCGACAAAGGCGGACACTCTCTAGGCCATGACAGGAGTCAAACTTGCAATGCCAGCCATGTCCATCACCAGGCAGGCTCAAGAGATGAACGAAAGAAGCGGGGAGCAGGAGATGCCCCACACAGGTGACATGGGGCAAGGTTCTGCGGAGGTGGAGCTGCAAGGAGACACAGACTGCAACGATGCCTTCAAGAAGGAGAGCGACATCCACAGACGCCACCATTGTTGGAGGGAGCGGCATGTAGGGATTGCCTTTCGACTCAAGATCGACGAGCAAGCATATGGCGGAATGGAAATTTCGACGACGCCTTCAAGGAGGAAGATGACGCGGGCCGCGACACCGCCGTTGGCCCGGAGCTAAGCCCGAGCAGGGCTTTCGCCCAGTTTCCAATCCATCACGCGAGCACTCGACATCTGCATGGCCATCACGACAACAGCTGCTACACGAAGCACAACAAGGCGGCCAGCAGCAGCTGCCGGCTGCCCTGCGGCCAGGAGCAGCGGCCAGGTATGCACGTGTAGCCCTGTGGCCAGCAGCAGCAGCTGGGCACGCACGTGATGCCCTGCAGCTAGCAGCCGGTTGCCGGCAACCCTGCCCACGGGCCTCCGCCCGCGGTCGGCCTAGGCCGGTGGGACTTGACGACGGTAGCAGCGGCCGGCGCGGCCCGCCTCGCCGAGCGGCCAAACCATGGTCACAGAGGATAGCCAGCGGCCGAGGAGCAGCTTGGGGAAGGGGAGGACACACAACCACTGCCAACTAAAGGGGACGGAGCTAGATCTACCCAAATCCAAACATCCGGCAACGGATGGCGTGCCATCACGAGCAGCTTGCAGATCCACGTGAACCACCGCAGGAGGAAGCAGATCCGGGCAAGGCCGCCACGGATCCACCGAAGAAACACCGGAAACGGTGAGAAGCCGGCAGCCATTAGAGAGAAGGATGGGAGAGGAGAGGTCGCCGCACGCCAGAACTTTCTAGAGCAGCAGTGGGGCCCGTCGTTGCACGCTAGGTGGTGGTGACAGTGGCTGGGGATGAGCTATGGCGGTAGAGATTGAGCCGGTGGCGGCGGTCGCCCCTCCCGTCGACCTGAGAGACAACGCGGAGGGGTACGGGACCTGATCCCAAGAGGATCAGTGCGTTCTGGTATTCTTTCATGGTATCAAAGCCTCCACGATCCACAAGCGCTCCGCACTCCATCTCCAGCAACAACTCCACGACCTCCCAGATGCTCATCTCCATGCCTACGCCTATGCCTGTAGCTAGTCATGTCATCAATGTGAAGCTCACGCAGGAGAATTACCTGCTTTGGTTGACTCAGAGCTTCCCTATAGGAGAAGCCAGGGTCTCGTCGGCTATGTGGACGGGTCAATTCCGGCTCCGAATCAGACCATGATGGTCACGCCGTCAGAGGAAACCGGCGGCTGCCGCACCGTCGTCAACCCTGAGTACACCAGCTGGTACCACCAGGATTAGCTTCTGCTTAGCCTCATCAACTCCTCGATCACCGAGGACATCCTGGCCACATTGGTCGGGGCAACCACAGCGCGCGACGCCTGGAGGACACTGGAGAAGATGTTTTCGTCGGCCTCTCGTGCCCAGGTCATGCAGGTCTGGATGCAACTCAACATGATCCAGAAGGACTCAAGCATCGCCGACTACTTCAGCCAGGTGAAACGCCTCAGCGACACTCTCGCCGGCATCAGCAAGCGGCTTGAAGATGAAGAACTCATCGCGTACCTACTGCGCGGTCTCGGCCCCGACTACGATGCACTGGTGATGAGCATCACCACGCGCAGCCACACGTATACCATCAGTGACGTCTACGCACACATGCTTAGCTACGAGATGCGACAGGATCACAACAACAACCGCGGCCAGGTATCATCAGTAAACAATGTCAACAGATATCCGTTACGTGGTGGTAGCAACGCTAGGCGCAACGGTTGCGGCCGTGGCCGCGGCGGTGGTCGCTCGCAATAACGGTGGACGCTCCAACCGTCCACCCCAGTGAGGACCTGCGGTCAACAATGGCGCCTCCAGCAGCAATGGGCCACTTTGCCAGATCTATGGCAAACCCAATCATGACGCACTTCAGTGCTATCATCGCTTCAATCTGTCATATCAGGCAAACGACCACGTCAAGCAGGCGGCGACGGTCACCAGTAGATACCCCATCGACCCAAACTGGTACGTAGACACAGGAGCTACTGACCACATCACCAACGGCCTCGAGCGCCTCACCACCAAGGACCGCTACACTGGATCGGAGGCGATCATGTTCAAGTTGCAAACGGGGCGGGTTTGTCTATTTCTCATATTGGTCATTCATCTATTACTGGCTTAGTTTGACCCCTTCGCTTGAACCATATTCTACATGCCCCCAAGATCAATAAGCATTTGATTTCTGTTCGCAAATTAGCCTATGATAATGATGCTTTCGTCGAGTTTCATCCAAACTCTTTCTTTGTCAAGGATCGAGCCACGGAGACTCTACTTCTCAAAGGCACATGTAGAGATGGTCTTTACATCTTGCCATATAACAAAAAAGCACTCTTGTCAGCCAAAGTCTCTGAAGAACAATGGCATCGACGACTTGAGCATCCAGCAGCACCTGTTACTCTTAGAATCTTGCAGGACAATAACATAGCAGTAGGACCAAGATTTCTCCTTCCTTGATTTGCAATGCTTGTCAACTAGGAAAATCTCGTCAGCTCCCTTTCAGTATCTCTGACTCTGAGCATGTATCTACTGCACCTTTACAGTTGATTCACACTGATGTAACATCAGTGAATAATTCAAAATATTATATGTCGTTCATTGATGATTATAGTAGATATGTCTGGATTTACTTTCTGAATTGCAAGTCTGATGTTGAACCTATATTCTACCAATTCCAAAAACATGTCGAACACATTTTTATTTCAAAAATCCGTTCAAATATCAGCGTTTGCACCGTTATTTTGCAAATTCAGGAATAGATCATCGCATCTCGTGTTCTCACACTCACCAGCAAAATGGGCTGGCAGAGCGAAAACATCGACACCTTGTCAAAACTGGCCTCTCGACCCTTCTCGCTCAAGCTCAAATGCCACTACGTTTCTGGGATGAGGCATTTAACACTGCCTGTACCTGATCAATAGGATGCCCAGTCGTACAATTGACAATGATAGTCCCTTCCATAAACTTCTTGACACACGTCCTGATTATTCTATTATTCTAGATTGCGAGTATTTGGTTGTGCCTGCTGTGAAATTAGTTGAACGTGATACCCGTTGGGGTTCACGGTTTCGTGTTGCCCCCATCGTGGTTATACAACAGATGGTGTCTTGTGTTACAAGAAGAAGATAAAAGGAAAATACAATCAGTTGTAATCAGTGCTATACTTCCTAATCTGTAGATACACGAGATCACCAATACAAGGAAACCGTATACACTGTCAATCATTCAGAAATCCTAACACCCTCCATCAATCGCAACTGTCACCAAGTTGAGATTATTCCTGAATGCAGTAAGTTGCCGAACAGGGAGAGCTTTTGTAAATTTATCTGCTATTTGATCCGCTGAGCTGATGAACCTGATGTCTAACTGTCTTGGTGCAACTTGTTCTCTGACAAAATGGTAGTCTATCTCTATATGCTTGGTTCTGCCGGCGTGAAACACAGGATCGGCTGACAAGTACTGAAGGATGTGGCACCTTTAGTTCTTGTAGTAATTTTCGAACCCACATTATTTCAGAAGTTGCATTAGCCATGGCTTTGTACTCTGCCTCTGTACTAGACCGAGAAACATTAGCTTGTTTTCTTGCACACCATGATATCAAGTTGGCACCAAGAAATACAGCAAAGCCCCCTGTAGACCGACGATCATCAGGGCATCCGGCCCAGTCAGCATCTGAAAATGCACTCACCAACATTGAGGATGACTTACTGATCTTAAGCCCTAGGCCCATGGTCCCTTTTATATATCTTAAAATTCGTTTGATGGCCTCCCAATGTGTAGTTGTAGGTGAGTGAAGGAACTTGCAGACTTTATTGACCGAGAATGAGATGTCAGGTAGGGTTATGGTCAAATATTGAAGTGTACCAACAATACTTCTGTATTTTGTTGAATCATTTGGTCCCAACTTGACTCCATCATTCAGTGATAATTTTCAGAAGTGACTAGAGGCGTACTGACCGGTTTGCAGAGATTCAGCCCAACTCGGTGAAGAATTCATTGGCATACCGTAGCGCCCCCTTCGACCGATGAACTTCTATACCGAGAAAGTTATGAAGATCGCCCAAATCTTTGATTGCAAAGTCTTTTTCAAGATCCTTGAGAAGAGCCACAGTAGCATCTTGAGATGATCTAGCAACTATGATGTCATCAACACAAACAAGCATGTATATAATATGTTTCCCTTTGTTATAAAAGAACAAAGATGTATCGGCTTTAGAGGGAAGAAAACCAAGTTGTTGCAACTTGTAACTCAAGCGTGAATGCCATGCACGCGGTGCTTGTTTAAGTCCATAGAGAGCCTTGTCCAACTTACATATATAATGTGGTGCATTTTTGTCTTCATAGCCTGGAGGTTGCCTCATGAACACATCTTCCTCAAGCACTCCATGAAGGAAAGCATTTTGGACATCAAGTTGCCGAAGATACCACCCTCGAGATACTGCAATAGACAAAACCAAACGAACTGTGGCCACCTTGACCACTGGACTAAAAGTGTCCTCATAATCAATGCCATAATGTTGCTTAAAACCTTTAGCAACCAGTCGTGCCTTGTATCTATCTATGGTACCATCAGCTTTCTTTTTTATTTTGTACACCCACTTACAATCAATAATATTTTGGCCATGATGAGGAGGAACAAGATGCCATGTCTTGTTCTTGAGCAGTGCTGCGAATTCCAAATCCATGGCCAATTTCCAATTCTTGTCACTGAGAGCATTATGAAGGCTTGAAGGTTCATCAGAGACAACTGCAATACGACCATAACGTACTGTGCCATCAGTATAAATTTTTGGTTTTGATATACCTCTCTGAAGACGGGTCACAGGACGTGCTGGGACTGCTGGAGCAGTAGGCCGAGTTGGAGGGGAATGCGCTGTGCCTGCCATCTGCTGATCCAAGGAGGATACTGTAGAAGCCGGTAGGACAGCTAGACCAGGCGCTCCACCTGATTCCTGTGACACTGCAGCAGGCTGATCCGTGGGTGATTCCTGTGATGTTGCAGCAGGCTGATCTGGGGGCAATTCAGCAGGTGTATCAGCCTCAGAGGCGCCACTTGCTCCCCCTCCGGCGATAGGTAGAAACCATCCTTGCTGAACACTGGTTTCTGCAGGAACATGACTGGAAGTTGATTCTGTAACTGCACAACCATCATTAGCACATAAAGAATTAATCAAAGAAGTGTCAGTAGTAGTGTCGTCCCCATGATCTGAAGAAGGATTTTGTAGATGTTCAGGTAGCAACAAAATTTCAGAGCGAAGACGTGCTCCAGCATTGGGATGAAGGGCGGAAAAAGGATAGATAGATTCATCAAAAACATCTCGTGAGATGTAAACACGACCTTCATCCACATCAAGGGACTTAAACCCTTTATGCATGTTACTGTAGCCAAGAAAAACACATTGCTTAGAACGAAATTGCAACTTTCGTGAGTTAAAGGGTCGAAGATTAGGCCAACACGCACACCCAAAAGTACGAAGGCTATTGTAGTCGGGCTGCTGTTTAAACAAGAGTTCAAGAGGTGTTTGGTCATGTATGACTTTGCTAGGAAGTCTATTGATGAGATAGGTAGCTGTTAGAAAAGCGTCATCCCAAAATTTTTGTGGCATTGAGGCTTGAGCAAGAAGAGAAAGGCCAACTTCAACAATATGACGGTGTTTGCATTCAGCGAATCCATTTTGTTGATGAGCATATGGGCAAGTGAAAAAAAAATCAGCTTTTGGTACTCTCCACCCCCAATCAGTTTGCATTGAGATGATTTTGCGGTTAAAAAGGCGCTCAACAAGGTTTCGAAAATCATGAAACCGCTGAAAAACTTCAGATTTGTGTCGAAGTAGATAAATCCATGTAAATTTAGAGTAATCATCAATAAAGCTCACATAAAAATTATTTCTTCCAACAGAAGTTGGTGTAGGGCCCCATACATCGGAAAAAACAAGTTCAAGAGGACTACTCGACACACTCGAAGACTTGGGGTATGGCAATTGGTGACTCTTGCCTTTCTGACAAGCATCACATACGGACCCTTTATTGGACTCAGAAATAAAAGGAAGCTGGTGCTTGCTGAGGATCTGCTGAACCACCAAGGATGATGGATGACCAAGGCGATTGTGCCACCGAGATGAAGAGGGCTTGGTGGCTGCAAGGACTTCTTTATTTGGAGTAGACTTGAGTGGATATAGGCCGCCCTCACATCTGCCATGAAGCAGCGTTTTCTTCGTTGCTCGATCCTTAATCAAAAAATAGTTAGGATGAAATTCAATAAAAGCTTGATTATCGGATGTAAGGCGGTGAACTTAAACTAAATTTTTGTTAGCTTCAGGGACATAGAGCACGTTATCAAGGATGAGATCACGATCGGGGGTACGAACAATACTACGACCAACTTGATCAATTCTCATACCTGCGCCATTTGCAACGTGCACTTGATCACCACCGTGGTACTTGTCACGCACCGTGAGTTTATCCCACTCACGGGTGATATGGTCGGTTGCACCGGTATCTATATACCAGTTTGTGTTGATGCCGTATGACGTGGTGGCGGAGGAGGCAGACTTGTTCTCTGGTACAGCAGAGAAGGACGCATCGAAGTGTTTGAAGCACCTCACAACAGTATGCACCTCCTTGCCGCAGAGCTGGCAGATGATCCCTGCGGTGCTCGACCCCGAAGAGGAGTTGGAGTTGGAGCCTTGACGTCCACCAAAACGGCCGTGGCCTTAGCCTCCACGACCATGGCCATGACCATTCCTGCTGCCGCAACCACCATAGGCAGCAAGGTTTGTAGACGAGCTGGAGTTGCCACCATGCAGCAAATTCATGCATTGCTCAAAGTTAATCAGCTGAGTGTAAAGCTCACCTAGGGAAAGGGGTTTGACACGCATAGCCACGGATGCCACGACAGTATTGAACTCAATGTCGAGTCCTGCCAGGATGTACGATGCCAATTCTTCATCATCCATCTTCTTTCCTGCGGATGCCATCTTGTCCGCAAGAGACTTCATGCGGCCGCAAGAGACTTCTGCGCCGTAGCAAGCGCCATGTGTGTGTTGATCACACGTGCTCGCGACTGCAACACAAACATACCTTCGATCTCCACCCAGACTGCCGTAGTGGTGGAGAAGGTTGAGACTTGCACGAGGATCTCGTGACAGACGGAGACCAGAAGGAAGTTGAGGACTTGCTGGTCCTTCACAACCCAGAGATCATACTCTGGGTTCGGCACCTACTCCGTGGACTTGTCGGGGCTCTTGGCGATGGTCTTGGCCAGCTCAATCATCGGATCGAGGATGTTCGCCATTTGCGCTCCACGAAGCGCCAACATCACTTGCGCATTCCAAAGCACATGGTTGTTCCTATTGGGAATGAGATCTCTCACACGGGTGAGCAGTCCGCTTACCGGCGCTCTTGCACACACACTAGGCGAGAGGTAGAAGAGGGAGGGAGAACAGATCACACATACAGCACAAGCACCAGCGTTGGCCGGAAGCTCAGCAGAGGAGACGGCAAAACTAAACTCGCTCTCTTTACTGAGTTGCAATGATAGCAATATATACAACTCTACCCATCTAGTCCTAGTACACAGACATGTCCGACTGTCATGCCGCTACAGTGACTAGATGTGACAGCAGGGCTGACTTTGGTGCCTGCCCCTACTGTGGCTACAGTGCGGCAAGGAGCCTTTCGGCGCCTGCCCAGTAGGGAAACCTTTCAGCGCTTGCTCCTGCCGTGGGTATAGAGGGAGAGCAGCATATTACTTTACAATTCTTCCCCTAATTCTGCTGCTAACCTGAGAACCTACACCATGCCGATCATTTTCTTCAGCTCCGTGAACTGAAGACGGCCGAGAGGATTGGTGAGGACGTCCGCGAGTTGCCGACCAGTTTCGATGAACTCGATGACGATCTGCCCTCCATCGACATAGTCCCTAAGGAAGTGGAACTTGGCGTCGATGTGCTTGCTCCGGTCGTGGAGAACTGGATTCTTCGCGAAGGCGATGGTGGGCTGGTTGTCCACCATCAGCGCTGGTGGGTAAGCTTCCACACCGGTCAGCTCGCCCAATAGCCGGCGCAGCCATACCGCTTGGCACGCCATTGTGGCCACCGCCATGTACTCCGCCTCGCACGTGGACAGTGCCACCACCTTCTGCTTCAGCAATAGCCATGAGATTGGGGCCGACCCGAGGAAGACGAGCACGCCAGAGGTGCTCCGCCATCCGTCGATGTCCCCTGCCATGTCTGCATTACTGAACACAATGAGCCGCAGCCCACTTCCACCGGTCTTAGGGAAGACGATCACCTCATCCATCATCCCTTTGATGTAGCGCAGCAGCCGCTTCATTGCGGCCCAGTGATCCTCTCGAGGATCCTCGTAGAAGCGACTGACGTAGCCCACGGTGAACACAATGTCCGACCTTGTGTGGACTAGGTAGCGTAGACCGTCGACGATGCTCTGGTAGAGTGTTGCATCTACCTTCGCCGCGGTGCTAGCCTTCGTCAGTTTCAAACGCTCCTCCATCGGAGTTGCACACGGCTTGCACTCAGCCATGCCGCTCTGCTCCAACAGCTTTAACGTGTACGTGCTCTGATTGAGCGTGAGCGCCTCCTTCCCCTGCTTCACCTTGATGCCGAGGTAGTAGGAGAGCGCGCCAAGATCGCTCATTCGAAAATGAGCTGCCATCTCACGCTTGAAGCTGTCGATGTCCTCTGCAAGCGCACCAGTGATGATCAAGTCGTCCACATACACGCCACCGACGAGCTCCTCCTTCCCCATCACTGCGTGTAGAGCGCATGCTCGATTGCGCAATGCGTGAACCCAAGCGCGCCCAGTGTGGCGTCAAGCTTAGCATTCCATGCTCGCGGGGCCTGCCGCAGCCCGTAGAGCGCCTTGCGCAGTCAGAGCACCTTATGATCCGCTCCCTTGATGGTGAAGCCCGGAGCTTGCCTGATGTAGACCATCTCTGCCAGCTCGCCATTGAGGAAGGCTGATTTTACGTCCAGGTGATGGACACGCCAGTCCTTCGCCACTGCCAGAGCTAGTAGCAGTCGAACGGGCTCCATGCGCGCTACCGGCGCAAAGACAAGGTGAAGTGACCATGTACATGCAAATCTATGTTGATGATATAATCATTGTCTGTCCTTCCAATACAGCTGCTGACAATCTCATTAAGAAACTGTTGGTTGATTTTGCTGTTAAGGATCTAGGACCACTTGAGTACTTCCTAGGAATAGAAGTGAAACATCAGACACATGGCATTTTGTTCTCAGAGAAACGATAACCTCTTGATCTACTCAAGAAGGCCAATATGGACAAATGCAAATCAATCTCCACTCCAATGGCTACAACTGAAAAGTTATTTTCAAATCAAGGGGAACCACTGAATGAAAATGACCAGTTCAGATATCGCAGCATAGTTGGTGGTCTTCAGTACTTAACTATGACCAGACCTAATCTGGCCTTTTTAGTAAACAAGGTGTGTCAATTTATACAGTGTCCCACTGATGCACACTGGGGTGCTATGAAGAGAATTCTTTGGTTTGTTAAGGGAACAGTAGACTATGGACTAACAATTGAGAATCTGCAACTACTGCACTGTTAGGGTTCTCTGACGCTGACTGGGCTGGGTGTCCAAATGATCGACGATCCACCAGCGGCTTTGCTGTGTTCGTTGGAACAAATCTAGTGTCTTGGAGCTCTAGGAAAAAACAAACCGTCTCAAGATCAAGCACTGAAGCTGAGTACAAGGCAATTGCAAATGTCACAGCTGAAATGATTTGGATTCAGTCATTGTTGAAAGAACTCAATGTGTTTCAACATTGACCACCTCAACTCTGGTGTGACAATCTTGGAGCCACCTACTTGACAACAAATCCAATGTTCCATGCTCCAACCAAGCACATCGAAGTCGACTTCCATTTTGTTCACGAACAGGTGGCTCGGAAGACTCGGCAAGTGAGATTCATTTCATCAAAATATTAGCTCGCCGACGTTTTGACAAAGCCACTGTCAAGGGTACCCTTTGTTGCCAATTGCCACAATCTCAATGTCTATGCCCCCCGTTGTGATTGAGGGGGACTGTGTAATCGTGGTGTTTGTAACATTGTGTAGTGCGGTTAGTTGGCACACGTAGCTTTGGTGACCGCGTCGTTTGTGAGCGCTAGCGTTGGGCGTGAGAGCGTCGTGCGCCTTAGAGATTTGATCACAGATCCTTGTAATCCTTGTAACAATTGTGACACCCCAGGTGTCAGTTTCAAGTTAAACAGTGGGTTAAGTCTAACCCAAACAAGTCAGAGGATGATTATGAGCTTTAGTTTAACGCTTTGCAAAGTGGTGGCAAAGGTGGAGTCAAATTCTTTCAAATGGGACCTAACTTGAACTTTTTGAAAGACAACATGTGAAATAAATAGAGGATAAAATAACAAAATGGTAACAAAGCTTACAACTTACAAGCTACAGGACAACTTTCCGATCCTTAATGCTTTGAAAATGAGTGATGATGTCCTTATCCTTAGCTTGCATGAAGAATTCCCTTTCAATCAATGTGACCAAGCAACCATTCAAATATTTCTGCCCTATCTTGCTTCTTCTCTTGTTCTTTATCAAATTCATTATAGAAAAGACCCTCTCAACACCAGCAGTTGCAATAGGGAGAACAAACACCAATTTGAGAAGTTTATAAACAATTTCATACCAGGAACCTTTCCTTGTTTAACTAGCATCATAGACAACTCTGCTAGACATCTCAAATTTTTGAAGTTTTCATCATTTCTGACATCATTGATATAGTGATGCAACCGAAAATGAAGCTGGTTCATTTCTTGAAATTCAAAGTCACGTGGATAGAACCCAGCAAGTTTAACCAAGTTCTCAACATTAAAAGCAGAAAATGAATTGGTTGGACTGAATGATGCCATGAAAACCCTCAAATCAGTAGGGGCACTATTCTTCTTTTTCGTGGTTCAGACCTAAAATAAAAAGTACACAAGTTTCAGAGAATGCTCACTACCTGCTACTGCTATTAGATATTCACATTGTCCTAAATTCATGAGCATCGGCATTTTGCAAGTTGTTGTGCTATCCCAATTTCACAAACAACTGGAAATGCTCACCTCAATTTCACAAACAATCAGGAGTTCAGGACGCGGTCGGGGACGCGGAGGCCCGAGGCCACGCCCATGCGGTGGAGCGTGCCGCCGGCCGTCCAGTAGCGGTAGCATGAGCGGCAGATGTGGCGTGGTTGCCGCCGCCGCCGCTCCGCGCAGGCCGCGGCTCCATCTCTAGCTTTTAGGGGCGCGCCGGCGTGCGCCGTTCGGCCGTTGTCGTCGATTCGCCGGGCGAAGGACGAAGGGGATTAGGGGCCTCCGAGCTCTGCCCTCCCCGCCGCCGCCGGCTAGGGTTAGGTTTTGCGGACGGAAGCCTGGTCGCCTCGCCTGGATGTGTGGCGTCCGAATTTTTTACTTTTTGGCCCTTTTTTCGAAAGTTTCTCTCAAATAGACCCCTGGCGGAAAGAATTCCAGAAATGGACCCTTGGCTCGGTGCCAGAGTGAGTGGCGCCAAGCTCGGCGCCACACTGACTGGCGCCGAGCTCCTGGCCACGGGCAAACGGCCTGCAAGGGGCTCGGCGCCAGAGCGGATGGCGCCGAGCTCGGCGCCGTAGATCTTGGCGCCGAGCTCGGCGCCACTCACTCTGGCGCCGAGCTACCTGCATTTAACCCCCGCCCAGCCTTCTTCCCTGAGCGTTCTTCCTCCCGAATTTTTTACTTTTTGGCCCTTTTTTCAAAAGTTTCTCTCAAATAGACCCCTGGCGGAAAGAATTCCAGAAATGGACCCTTGGCTCGGCGCCAGAGTGAGTGGCGCTGAGCTCGGCGCCACACTGACTGGCGCCGAGGTCCTGGCCACGGGCAAACGGCCTGCAAGGGGCTCGGCGCCAGAGCGGATGGCACCGAGCTCGGCGCCGTAGATCTTGGCGCCGAGCTCGGCGCCACTCACTCTAGCGCCGAGCTACCTGCATTTAACCCCCGCCCAGCCTTCTTCCCTGAGCGTTCTTCCTCTTCTTTCTCCTCGGTTTTTTTTCTCGCCACTTCATCCTACCTCACGAATCGACATATTGGACCTTGAAAACCTTGATTTGATCCGTAGATCTTCGAGAGCAAGGTATCCTCGCTCCCCTCCTTGTTTTTTTTGCATCGATTCGGTATATATTAGTCGGATTTTTGAACCTAAGAATCATCATTACTTAGGGTTTCATTGTATCCCTCAATATATGTATTATACAACTTTAGGTTCATTTCAAGGGTTGAAAAATGCTACCAAACCAAGCCGAATGTAGTTATGTTATGGGTTTTATTGTTGTGGATGAAATGAGAAACCCTAGGTTTAGGGTATAATGTTAACTGCTTTTGGTTCTTATAACGAAATTGATTGTATTGTAGTTATGGTTCTCATTGATATTTTGTTTGCTAAATTACATCCTATTTGTTAGATGCAAGAAATGTTTCGGGAGGAGTTTTGGCGAAAACGGGGTCGTCCTCGCGAATTATACCCCGACGCGTCTAGCAAAGATGCCCCTGTTCCCCCTGACCTTCCTGTCCCTAACTGTGATTGTGGTTTCCCGGCCCATGTTTTTCAATCAAAACATCCGGACACAGCCGCGCGTTGCTTCTACACATGTAGTCGGTTTAATGTAAGAAATTATTTGTACTATCCTTTTTCTTTATTTGTTTAAGTATGGTACTAATATATTATTGGAATCTCATTGTGTAGGACCATGAGAGGTGCTTTTTCTTTCAGTGGATCGATGGTGCAGAAAAGTTTGATCCTAGGTACCTGTTTTTCGACGATTGGTTTAGAGGGAGACATCCACGTGAGCACTTCAAGCGGTGGGTTCCACCCCCCCTAACCCTCCGGCAATGATGGCTAAGGAGAAGCACCTAGCCGCCGTTAGACGACTCGAGGAACCTCCTCTGTGCGATTGCGGAGATCGAGCTGTGATAAACCCTGAGAATACGTTGGAGTTTGTGTGTCCAAACAAGCATGAAGTAAGTGCAAAGTATATGTGTTAAAATCTTGAGCTATATGTGTTTATGTACTAATGTCTCATTATTTAGGTGTATTCAATGGCGAAGTGTTGTTTCAAGGAGTGGTTGTATGGTCCTAAGAACCAATGGCCGGAAGAACCACGGAGGGTTAAGGAAAAGAAGGCCGAACGTGTAATCTACAAAGCACCTCCTGTCATGTGCGAATGTGGTGTAAAATCCAACTATGGCCTAGTCCCTTCGGAGCTTGGAATAGGTCATTATTGCGGCCATATGATTGAGTATGATGAGGTTTGTTATAATTCTGGTAAACATGAAATCGTATTTTGTTTGTTTTCCTAATACATATATGATATAATATTTGTTTTGAACAGAGCACTAGGAAATGCAGTTGGGAATGTTATGATGGTCAAGCTAAGTTCTTGGATGAACTGAAGAAGAGGCAACTAATTGCACGGAAGAGGGGATATGGACCTGACTACGTCAACCTATTCGTTAAACATCACAAAGAAAAGATGTGTGAGTTTGCTAGACAGCGCGGTATTTGTAACCCGATCGATGTTGGGCTTAACAAATGGGGATTGGAGAGGCGAACGACATTAGAGGAGGAGAGGGCAAGGAATGAGGCAAGGGAGGAGACAAGAGTACAGATGCAGGTCTTGGACGAGCATGTTGCTACATTATGTGCCAGTGAGTGCTTGAAAACCTTTTATCGTTGCCTGGTTTTAAATGTAATATTATTGAGTTGCTAACTGATTGCATTTTATACATCAAGGGATTGGTTGCAGCGGAGAACATGCTGCAGAGGTGGCTCGTGCAAGATATGAGGAGAAGAAGTTAGATGCCCATAGATCATGAGCTGGTCGCACCGTTCAATCATCGATTGTGCTGTGTGATGATGGAGACGAGGATGAGGACGACACTGGCAGACTGAGTGAGCTCATTGCTTTAGCAGAGGCGGGCATACAGGCGTAGGAGGCTGACGATGACACAGGCAGACTGAGCGAGCTCATCTCTCTAGCAGAGGCGGGCATTCAGGTGCAGGAGGCTGACGACGACACTGGCAGACTGAGCGAGCTCATCGCCCTAGCAGAGGCAGGCTTACAGGCCGAGGAGGATGACGACGCGTTCTTCACTCAGGCCGCAGTGGCTGCAGACGAAGCGGAGGCCGCTTACTACAAGCGACAGGCAGGTGAGAGCAACGCAGTTGAGCCTAGCCGCAGCAACAGGGTTGTAGTAGAGGACTGGTACTCGGATGATGAGTTGCTTACTCAGTACGTTTCAGATTGAGGATTTGGAAGTGCATTTGCCCCTTTGTCTACTGTCAGCACTTAGTTATACTATTAATATGTTGTGTAATATGATATAGTATCTAACTTTTCATTATGTGGTTGTTTTCATTATCAATGGTCTTAATATTCCACTTAATAATACAGACTTCTTTCTATTCGAACACGTGCTGCAAAAAACAGTTAACGACATACGATATTATAGAAATCAACACACGAAACACATTAAATGGCATGTGACTACAGGTACCGAACCTGGGTACATAGTGTTCTTTGACTAAACCTAACATGCCTTAGGTAATTAAACCATGCCTTCGATAATTAAACCTAACATGCCTTAGATAATTAAACCTGGGATTCTCCACAAGAAAAACATAAACTCATCCTAGTAGTGTGGCCACATAGCAAATTGTGTTGCACCTTCTCCATAGTAGCCTCCCGTTGTTGTTGGTGGTGGTGGCGGGGGTGATGGGGGAGACCCCTTTTTCTTGTGGTTAGGGCAGGTGCAATATGGATCATTACAGAGTGCCTCCTGTGAATCGGCACCATTGTTGTTGTCGTCCTGTTCGTCGTCCTTGTAACCGCTGCTAACTTCCCTTTCTAGATCGAAGATACGGTCTTGTAGGTAGTAGATGTACTCCGCATGCGGATAAATAGGTCGAGGATCGACCCACCTACTGAACCCACAATTTTCTTCTGTCAAGGAAGACTACAAAAAGTATGTCGTGTAAGTGATATACAAGACAAACATAATGAAGAAACAAATAGTAAAAGAAATTACCCATGCTCGTGGGCATTTGAAGAAACGACGACCTCCATCTATTCCCTCGGTGAACATCTGCACTAGGCAGTCCTCACCATGCATGCATTTTGGCCACTCTTCTTTCCTTTCATCGTATCCTGTCAGTGGTGCCTCTTTGGTGAAATCACTTTTGCTCTCAACTGGGAACCTCTCATAAAGAGCTTCCTCAAAGAAATCGGGACCAAGAGGACCCTCCCACCCCCAGGTAGTTTTCTTCCCCTTTCCTCTCTCTCTGGACGACCCTCCAGACATTGGTACTACAATGAAAGCAAATGCTGAGGAGTGTTCTTCTTCCTTATTGTTTGTGTGAATGAGAGGGAGTGAGTGGTTATTTATAGGTCAAGAGGAGGAATGAAGGCCTGTCAATGTGCCATGTCAGCGATCCGTGTGCCGCTTTACCTCAGCCCTTGGATCAAACAGTCATAAGATGGATGGTGGAGATAGAGTTTAGTTGTGCTTCCTTGCATGTTGTCCTTGCAGCTGAGAGGTCTACATCAGTGATGTGATAATTCGATGATGTCCGTGTATCTGAAAAGTCTATATTTATTCTATGAAAATCATAGATTCTCTGAAATGCATAGAATCTTGTACACAGCGTATGTACAAATATTCCTGGATTATAAACATAATAAATTTATAGTTAATCTGTGTACTACATTTGTGTCTTTGTACAAGTATAGTATGATTAAAGATTCACGAAAAAAATTCGCAAGATACAGTCTTGTATTAGAAGCATCCACAGTTACAAACAGAGACATCAATATATATTCTAAACATTTACTCATCCAACAAGCATAATGCAACCACAACGAATATCACAACTAACATAATATGTCATGCAAAGTACAAATAGTCCACAATATTCATACGGTCCCGAATAATTAAAGATAAGTAAATACAATAGTTCATAGTAACATCTACCATGTCCCTCACTGTCTCCTACTCTTGCCCCTACCCTTGTGACCCAGAGCGCTGGTGCCTGGAGTGTAAGGGTCACGGGGACGGCGTCGCCTAGTGCCTAGAGGCGGTGTAGGATAAGTCGATGGAGCGTCATGGAGCTAAGAGGGCCCAAGCTCATCGTGCCTCTTGTCCATGTCATCGTCGTCCTCGGCCTCCTCGTCCTCCTCCTCGTCCCCTGTAGCTGCTTGACTAGAGGAACCCAAGGCTCCTCTTCCTACGGAAGGATCGTACACGTCATGCGTCGTGTTTGTCCTACAACCACAACGACCAGCCGCACGGCGTAGACGACGTGACAGCCTCTGTTGTACAAAACAATGTTAAGTGAAAGAATATAACGTATTAATGATTTGTTTGAAAGAATATTTGTAATCTTACATCTAGGAAGCCAAGTATGTAGTCATCATTGACTCTAGGCCGAACGCGCTCGATCTCTTCAACTGAGCTTCTCAGTGTATTGCCCTGCAACAATGTTTTCAATATTAAGACTTCTGAACACCTAATGTATTACAAGGGTTATATATTTAGTTTTGTTTTCTTTTGTACAAGAATGTAACTTATTACAAGGGTTATACAGCGCGAAGGTTGCAATAACTACAATAGATAACTCCTAACGTCGGTCCAAGAACACCTAATGTATTGTTATGTAACTAAACGTAACAAAATAAGTCGATTGGCTTTCCACTCTGTCCAAGATCGGTCCTGCCTCCACCTGCCTTCCTGCACGAGTGGACCGGTCGTACGTCGTGTCCTCATCGTCGGAGGACTCGATGTCGGCGTAGTCAGCTTCGGTCCACTGTAGTCTGAGCCTGCACCTTGTCGAACGCTGGTACCAAGCTTGGTACCGCCTGAACTCACGGTTCGTGTGCGGCTCGTTGTTGTCGTCCAGGTTGTCGTGCATCTCCTCCCATTCCTCAATGTAGGACGGGTGGTGCCTCTCCCAGTCAAAAATCTTCTTGTTCCTCTGACGATCCAACCTGCACGTATGTCATCGTTACATTAATCCACGTATGTGGCACCATATTATAATAAATGGACCATCATCATGACTCATTTGAAATATCAAAACACTTACTTATGTAAGTCAACGCCAGTTGAGAACATAGGCATAGGCCAAAGCTGTCTCACTCCAAATTGGCGTGCAACCCTATCTGGCAGGTGGTACTCGATAGCATAAAAGCAGATTAGAGGACACCTCATCCTATAGAAGTAGTCGTTGGCCCCACATACGGTGCTCAGCTGAAAAAGTAGTGCGTCCTGTCCACCATATGGCTCCCACTCTACCTGCATCATGTTCAAATAAGATGTTAGATGGTATACTAATCCTTTTAATAGGTGCATGGAAAATAAAATTTACTTACACTAGACGCCGTCAGCGAATCTAGCTCGTTCGTGCACTGAATGTACGCCCGGTCTATCCTCGTGTGCGAAACCCTGACCTGGTCCCAAAGGTACGCCCACGTCGGCTGGCGACTTGGCGGCTGACCTTGGAACCACTCATGACGAGCCAGTACCTCTGGACGACCAACTGGAAAATGAGCCCACATCCACAACTGTAACAGGTACATGCATCCACCAAGTGACGGGTTCGCCGTAGACCGACGACACCCCTTGCACAGCTGCCGGTATAGAAAACACAAGACTGTAGAGCCCCAGCTGTATTGACCCGCCTGGTCCCAGTTACTGAAGCAGTGGATCCACATCCAGGACGCATTATCACCCGTCGCGTCTGGAAAGAGAACGCAAGCAAAAAGGTGTAGGATCCACGCCCGGCAGTAGTACACAACCGTCTCCTCATCTGCCTCCTCGGGGCACTGTGCGAACTCTGTACGTAGCCATGAGATGGGAACTCCAGAAGTGCGAGCCCCTTGCTCGCCAAGCTCACGCCCAAGGAAGGCCTCCACTCGTGCTCTCCATCCCTCTGACCTGCACTGCCCGGTGACTGGGTTCCCATGAATCCTTAGGCCTAGCATCTTCTGACAGTCCTGAAGCGAGACTGTCATCTCCCCGAAAGGTAGGTGGAAGCTGTGAGTCTCCGGCCGCCACCTATATTTAAGACCAAGGAAGATTACTTGTCAAACAGTCAATCGCATTAATAAATGGCCATGAATGAAGGCAATGATTCACTTTAATACCTGTCTACCAACGCAATTATCGCCGCTGAGTTGAACTTGGGCAACCCACGACAAACCTGAAAGGAGATGACATCCAGGCCAGCTCTTTGTAGGAATGGAGTGTACCTATCATCATACCGAATGTCCAAGAACCCACTGTGGGTCCTAGAACGAAGGTGCGGAAGGTCCTGCATCGAAGATAACATAGTAACATGTTACTTCACGAACACATGTACGAATAAAACTTATAGATTATTACCTGCCCCAGCGCAACGAGACGTCCTCTGTGGGTCTCCTTGTACGTCGGGTCGAGCAGGTGGAATTGCTCCATCCTACAAAAAAAGTGAATGAATTAGAATTGCAATGTACAATGAAACATGAACTTATAAATGTATACATAATTGACACAAATACAAGCATAAATTGAGACATGCATAATTAAATATATGATACGACAAAATATAAAATAATACTATAAACCAATAGTCCTACCTCACTAATCTGCCAATGGCAACTTCGTGAGTTGTGGCCAAGTCTACCGCACTTGCCGCACTCGTACTGCTCGGGATCAGTAACAAATGGAGTTCCTCTCCCACGCCTAGTTCTTCTGGGTATCTGATCCATAACCATCCTATGTCTCGTCCTCTGCCTTGATCCACGCTTGTTCCAACGGTAAGCTGGATCCGCAATGTACTTCGGCCCATCATAAGGAGGCCACTCTCCAGGGTCCCGGAAAGGCATGAAGCGAGGGCTCCATGTGTTCACAAGCGTGTTGACACTGAACTCGTGAGGTATCCTCCTCTCGATATTATAGTTGCGATGCCTAGCTGCTGCCACCAAATGCGAACATACAAAGTGGTATTGCCTTGGTTTACCACAAGTGCACTTGAAATCTTGAAGGACAACCACATGTATCCTCGACTCTCGGACCTCGCCATCGGACGTTGTACCGCCCCTATGCTCGACCTGATAAGTCCCTGTGGCGTGGTCAAAGCATGCAACCTCATGTGTGCTAGCCCTTTCTCTTGCCTTCTCTAGGTGTGCCTTTGGTTTCGGAGCCCATACCTCTCCATCACTACTCAACTGCAATGCATGGGCATGTCTATCGTTGAACCAGGCAACAAGCTTATAGAAGGTGAATTGAACAATTGCATTCACGGGCATACCACGTATCCCCAATAGCAATTTATTGAATGACTCTGCCATGTTGCTGCATTGAAACTCGTACCTCTAGCCACCATCGTCATGAGCTCTCGTCCATTTCTCCAAATCCCTCATCAAACCCGTGAGCCATTGTCTACCTTCTGCATTTGATGCGGTTCTGACCTGCTCCAACTTTTCTCTAAAGTACTTGTCCTCAAGCTGTCGAGCAGCCTCCTGCAACAGATCAAAGTTTTTCTTCACACTGTCCTTCCGTAGGAGATTCTTGGCAAGGTGTCGAGTACACCAATGATGGTGCAAAGGTGCATACCCCTCTAACTGCTCTCGCACGGCATTAAGTATGCCTTGATGCCTATCAGATATGACGCCAACCTCCCTGCCAGGGCCAACCACATGTATCCGGACTAGCCTCAAGAACCATCCCCAACTGTCATTGTTCTCCTTCTCAACCAAAGCAAATGCTAAAGGAACCAACTTGTTGTTCGCGTCACAGGATATGGCTATAAGAAGTGTGCCCTGGTATTTACCAATCAAGAACGTACCATCAATGGAGAAGACGGGACGACAATGCCTAAAGGCCTCGACACACTGAGGAAAGCACCAGAAGGCACGGAAAAATATCTACCTCCTATCCTTCCATGCATTAGGTTTTGGGATGTACTCATAATGCATGCCTGGATTCACCGTTTTGATTGCATTGAAAAGAACTGGCAGCTGCTCATACCCATCCTCCCAGTCCCCATATATCATGTTCCACGCTCGCTGCTTAGCCCTCCATGCTTTACCATAAGTTATCACATATCCTCCATACAACGCCTCAACGGTCCTGATAATTGTTCTCACCTTCATGTTGGGTTCTCCCTACAAAATTCCCATCAACCGCTTGGCAATTAGGGTAGATGTCAACTGTCGATGCCTCAGTGTCAGCTCATGGTCAGCACAATTGTGTGGCCCAACTACTTTTGTGATCTTCCATTTTCCGGTCACCTGTTGCTTCCTTGCACAAACCCTCCATGGGCAGCGTTCCTTGTCACACACAACTATGTAACGGCGCTCCACATATGAATGCAATACCCTGTAAGGCCTCTTTCATATCACTGCAAAAGCCTACAACCACCTCTTCAAAGCAGGGAGGTCATTGAACACCCTCCCCTCCTCAATTACCATGTTAGGACCGGCCTCAGGAGCTTCTAGGAGCTCATCATCCCGTCCTTCTGCAAATGCCAGATCAGAATGAGCAAGATCACTAAACTCATGAACTCTAGGATCACGGCGGTCGGGAAAGATACGTCTCATCATCTCAACATCACTCTCCGTCAGCTCTCCAACAGGACGATCATCATCAGAATCAAGAGCCCTAGCCATCTCATATGGCTCCGAATCATTCATAATTTCAACATTATTGGAGCCACGAAATCCATCTGAAAAGTGCACTTGCGCAGCAACATGGGGCACATCGATATTCTCAGGAATGTCTCCTGCAACGTCATTACAGAAATGAGGAAAGAATGAAAAAAATACCATGATTCTGATGAGCTCCCAAAAACCATGCGGTTAAGACACTTACTCGGATGATTCTGTGTCAAAGGGATCTCATAAGGAGGATCTGCCATGAAAACATGAGTATGACAACCATCTCCAAATAACGCATTGGGGGCAGATTGAGCATCAGGAACCGTAGGCGCAATCTGCACATGCAGGTAAGGTTCCGGAACGGGAGGGTCGATGTGTGCCGGATGATCCATTGCTGGGGTAAACCCATGAGGGATTGGATCAACTAACACCCGACGAACAACCACGTCCAAACATTGCAGCTGGCTCTTCATAGCCGATCTCACATAGTTGTCCCACTGATCCGCACAACCAATTGAGATCATTCGCCTGAAGATGTTCAGAGGACAACCTAGGTGCAGTACACCATCAACTGCAATGTCATCATCTCCAAAGCAATGCAGCTCCTCCCGAGCCCTTGCAACCATATCACTAAATGAAGGCCTATCATTGAATAGCACAGGCACGCTTTGCATGTCAACAAACTCAATATATCCATAACGATCGCTTTCAACCGTGCCTCCATGATATATGGTCACTAGGTTGTCCATCTATTTAAAAAACGTAACGAAACACATGTCCTTTAGTCCAAATTATACGATAGATAGTACCTAACAAGTACTTTCTAACTACAAACTAAGTAATCATGATCATAACTACGTATATATTTATAGTGTACTCACTAAATAGCAAGATCATATGTAGTTAACTACAAATATAACTACATATCTAAGTAGCTATCTAACTATATCTATTTATCAATGTATCTATGTTTCTATCTATCTACATATATATATATATAACTAAATCAACTAACAAAGTCATCACAATATAACTAGTCAATAACATACACCAACTAAATAGGTACATTGCATATTCATATTTTATACCTTTCCGGGTCGACGGACGATGGGCGAGGTCTAGGCGAATATCTGGGACTGCGGTGGCGCGGCCAACGACAGAGGTGGCGCGCGGCGGTCGCGGGGTGGCCGGCGCTCCGCGCTGCGAGACCGGCTCGACGGCCGCGGGAGGCGGGGCGAGGCGAGGACAGCGGTGGACGTCGGGAAGGCGGGGCGAGGCCGAGGCCGGCGGTGGAGACAAAGGCTACGACGATGGTGGAGGGCGTGGCGGCTCGGCGCTGTAGCCAACCAATGGCCAACAGCGCGAGGGCACGGCGGCGCGGTGCGGGCTCGGGCGAGGGAGCGGAGGCAGCGGCACGGGCTCGGCCGCCGGAGCAGCAGCAGCTCGGACGGGCCCGGCGCGGCACGGGCTCGGGCGAGGGAGCGGAGGCAGCGGCGCGGGCTCGGGCGCCGGAGCAGCAGTGGCTCGGATGGGCCTAGCGCAGCGCGGGCTCGGCGCAGGCTGGTGCGGGCGGGCGCGCGGCGCGGGCCGGCGCGCGGGCGGGGGGCGGGCCACTACGGCGCGCGCGCCGGCGGCGGGGCGTGTTCTGTCGGGTGCAGGGGCGCGCGGTCTTTCTCGGGGCGTGGGCGAGCGGGTGCCGCGGCGTTGCGCGCGATTGCCTGCAGCTACGTGTGCTCGGGCGGCTTGGTCGGGCGGCAGCGGCAGGGCTGGCTAGGGCAAGTAGAGGAGGAAGAAGGCCGGTCCGGCCGGTAGATATTAGGCCGAGCTACGGCGCCAGAGTGAGTGGCGCCGAGCTCGGCGCCAAGATCTACGGCGCCGAGCTCAGCGCCATCCTCTCTGGCGCCGAGCCCCTTGTAGGCCGTTCGCCCATGGCCAGGAGCTCGGCGCCAGTCTGTGTGGCGCCGAGCTCGGCGCCACTCACTCTGGCGCCGAGCCAAGGGTCCATTTCTGGAATTCTTTCCGCCAGGGGTCTATTTGAGAGAAACTTTCGGAAAAAGGGCCAAAAAGTAAAAAATTCGGGTGTGGCGTGTGCGTGCTGTGGGTCTGTGACCCAATGGGAGGCCGAGTGGGCCAGTTGGGCTTGTGACAAATTGGGCCAGGGAGAGGGAAGGTGTCCGGTGGGCTTTTTTGTTTGGATTGACGGTGTTAGCTTGTTTATTTTTGTTTTTTTCCATACATATACCTAGAATACACTATATATATGAACTTTTTTTGCAAAAATAATGGGTATTCAACTGAATACCTTTGAATACATGTGGGCCCGCCCCTGCTTGCTAGCACGCATGACCAATCATGCGCATGTTCTTTTATTTTTCTCTCCTTATATAAATAGCACATCCAAATATGCACCATTTATGGAGAAAAGTTTTGTACAAAATCTCGTCAAACAATTGACTAAGATACTTTGTGATTTTATGGTTTGAAATTTTCTTAAACAAATAAAAATATGTTAAAATAAACTTTGTCATATAAAGTATGTGCTTTCAAATAGAATCAAAATTGCATTATGTTTTCAAGTCAAACATGTTCAAACTTGAGCTCCAAATTTGAACTCAGCACTGTTTTTCTACACAGCATTTTTGGCCTAGTCCCTGAAAGGCAGTGTTGAAGTTCAATGTTTGGTGAATTATTAAACCAATTTTCATAAATAAAAGTTGGGCAAACTTTGTACCATTCCAAAGTATGAAGTTTGTACTTTAATAATGTGGCTTTGGTTGTGATGTTTGATCACTATTTAACCTCTACTTAATTACCTAAGCATGCTTGATCAAAACTGTTTCTGAATCTCTGAACTGAATTCAATTTTTAATTTAACGTACATGTTTTCAAAACTCAACATCTTTCAAACTAGTGATCTTTTATGTTGGTCCTTTAAGCAAAGTTAGAGATATCAGATCAATGAACAATTTTTATTAAGGTCAATCATCGAGTTTCTTTGCAAAATCGAGAGAAAAGAGGAGATGAAAGGGCGCTGTCAGGCATGAACAGTAGACGCCGGCAGCAAGGAGCTTGTCTGCCTAATCGCCGTCCGCCGTCTGTCCCCTTTGCGTTGCTTCTCCACGTGTGGCCACGCACCCGCCTGCATGACTCGCCTGGTGGGAGCTGGCGAAGCTTCAGAGTGTTACCGCGCCCGTTAAAAGCTAGCGTCGGCCGCCGTCTTCTTCTTTTCTTCCTCCGTTCCGCCGCCGGCCACCTCGGTTTCACCGGCCTCGCTGCACCTCCGCCTGATTCCTTCCACCACCAGAGCCACCTCGTCCTTGCGCTTCTCTCTAACACGCTCGTGTCGACCTTCACTGCCGGAATCGTCTTCAGCGCCGATTCACACCGCGACCGTCCACCATGGCCACCACAAACTTCTCACCGTGGCCAGCTCTCTCCGGTTGATCTCTCTCCCTCCTCACCCTTGCGCTGTGTTCCTTGTGCCTCCATGATGCTCATCGGCTCCTCCCCTTCGCTATTTGTCCACAGGAGCCTCCGAAACATCGTCGCGCCGCTAGTTCACGCCGTCGCGTTCACCATCACCGCCAGCAGTCACGCCTGCGCCGTCTCCGCTTCAACCACCGGGCCAACCAAGTCGCGGTGACTTGCGTAGCGAGCCATACCTAGGCCGGTTAGGGCCGGTAATAGCTGGTTCACCATTGTGCCGCCACGCTCTGCGCCGTGGTGACACCACGGCCGTGGCCGAGCATGGGCTGAGCCCTAATCCATCCAACTGATACCCTAGATGTGTGCACGAGGTTGCAGGGAGTCCATAGGGACCGGCGGCACCTCATTGCCGGCGACCTCGCCGCTGGTCAACGCGCTGCACCCACGGCTGCTTGCGGGGGCGCTGTGCAGTTGACCCCAGCATCGCTGGTCAGTAACTGTGGCTAACTGGGGTTGGGTACAAAAAGGGTTTTTCTGTGGTTTTGTTTTTTCAGAAAACGTTTAATTGTATGCTGAACTTGTAAAATGCATAGGTAAATGTAGAAAAATGCTAGAAAGGTGAAACTTGTTTTGTTAGTTTTGTTTTAATGTGCTCTATGTGATAAAAATAATTGTTGGCATGAAATAGTACTTTTTATGTGATGAAAAATGCATAAATATTTATTAGTTAATATCTGTTGTTTGTTTTGTGTACACTAAAATATGAGTCCAAAATTTATGAAACTTTTTGTGAGTGTTATCCATGTTTATATATGCCTTCACAAAAAGTTTGGTTCTGTTTTGAATAAGTTAACTTGATTAATTATTCTAAGCATGTTTATGCCTTTTCTATGCTTAATAAATGTTTAACTAGCTTAATTAAATTATATGGTTGTTGTTATGAATTCTCTAAAGATAAGTATGAGTTAAGGAAAATGTTAAACACTTGTTGTTCCATGATAGTTTAATTTCCTTTCTTAATGAACATGTGATCAACTTGTATGTTGATAGCTTGCATGCTTTTTAAGTTAATAAACCCTAGTTATACCGTGAAGGAAAGTTATACTCAAGAGTGTTAAAGTTGTTTGAGTTCTTTTATGCACTTGTGTGCCTTTCATCATGCATCATGTTTATGCATTCCATCATGTTAAGCATGCATCATCTAATTACGTGTAGTGAACGAGTGTGAGAAGGTTCTCGCTGATCAAGCTTCGAAGAAGGTTTTTCCACCAGTTGGTATCAAGTTTGACTTCTGTGGTCCTTCTGAGGATTCTAACCTTCCCTACAATACAGGCAAGCCTCGGAGCATTCTAAGCCTCCTACCTCTCTTTTAAAAATACACTCGAGTATATCTTTTGTATTGTGCATTAAGTTATAAGAGTTGATTTGAAACCCGCTGCTGCATGACTTACCTTGTCCACAAAATATATACCTGCACCCTTACTAGTATGTGTAGGTCATTCTTATGCTTAGCTATGCTTAGACCGGCAGAAGTCAAGTGACTGTTGTCACCTACGAGATATAGATGGCTACTCTGACATGGTTGGATATATTTGCTATCGTGGAAAAGAACCATGTGATAATGAACAACTGGAGACTGGGCGGGATCCGGTATGTTGTTGATGGTTGTAGGCTTGGCATGTTTCTTTGTTCCCGCTAGTGTCGATTAAGGACCGTACCGTTGCCTGGACCTTGATAGAGATTGAACCTACCTTCACATAACGGCCGGATTAGTCATTTTGACAGTGAAACCGATTAGCTTGTTCGAGATGAGTTATTATATACTGGACCGTTAGCATTGCTGGGAGGGGAGTATTGAAGGAAGGGGACTAATCCAAGACCATGTTTTCTATGGGCTATGGGCAATTCATGTGAGGATGCAGGATCATGAGTTTTGCGAAGTGGTCCAAACTCACCGTCGAATAAAGAGTGAACGGTGACTCACACGACCCTGACGGGGGAAATGTGGGTGTGTGATATGTGCTTTACCCAGCTAGTTGCAATTGATTCGAATCGCCGTGTCTCCTGGATAGTGAGAAACTTGGTCATCGTCCAGCATCATAGTAATATGATGGAACATGATGGTTATGTTGATTATTGTTAAACTAGATATGGTTACTACTATGATGCTTACTCAGGTTAATCAAGTGCTTGTTACAGGATAGATGCAAACTTAGCTCTAATTAGCTTCACTAAACTTGATGCTAAAATATTGAAAGTAAGGACTTATGTTAGTAAGCTCTTTTACAAAAGTTTATGCTATCCGCTAGCTCCACCAAATAAACCTTGCATATCCTTGGAGTCATTTTATTTTTTTTCTCCTGTCAGGTAAATTTAGCTGAGTATAATTGAGTACTCAAGGTTATCCCACCTTGTTGCAGGTGAAGTTCTCGGCCTGTTGAAGGTGAGGAATTAAGTGTCGGTGGGCTCGGCCATCTTCTATTTATCTCATCTGTGCTTTTGATTGGAGGATGTCAACTGAGCTAGCAATTTATTTTGAACTTATAGTTTGGTAATTATTTCAAAGTTATGTTATTTTAACTTATCAGATTTGAAACTTGGCTTTATATCATTAATTGTGAACTCAATTTGTAGTATTATTTCCGCTACGAACTCTATGTATGTGATATGTAATTGCTTAATCGAGTACGATCTTGGTTGTATGTGGCTCATTCAAGGTCTTTTGTGACTCGATGGACTACCGAGTTTATATAAGTGATGGTATGCGCGTGCCAACGCTCTTAGCGGGGGGCAGTCATACTTGATCTTATACAAATTGGGCGGTTCTATTACAGCTGACATCAGAGCAAAATTAAGCAAATTATTGTCGCATACGTATTTGAAAACAAAGTTTTTGTTTTAAAACCCCTATTTTTGACTAAAAACTTAGCTATAGGCAAGTTGTTTCAAATCTGATTTTTTTTCAAAAACTATGCTAGAGACAACCTCCATTTAAGCCCTAGTTAAGGACATACATGTGGCTTATATACTAACTCTAAAGGTTATCTATGGGTGGATTTACTTTCTGCACTTTAATTCTTGCAATTTAAATTCGCTTGCAACGTCGCACCTACGCCCAGGTAAGAAGGTAAGTGACATCAGCTACATTATGGTGGTGGCAGCCCTCCCGCCGATGATGAGAACCCATACTCTTCCCTCAAGAAGTGGCCTACTTGAGGTGCAACCCATATAGCAATATATGGGATGTAAATTCTGTTGTCCATGCAACATGAAATCGTATGGATGCCACTCATCTATATTTGAGTGGTAATGTATGTTTGGGATGGGTTGTGATGCAAATTTTCTGTAGGTACACTAACCATGAATACACAGTTTTGAACGTAGCTGACGACTAGATATATTTAGGGAGAGTACGTGTTATGCCACCAAAACTAGAAACATGGTTGACTTTGTTAGAATGGAAATTTTGTGAGGATAGATAGGACGAGCATGCATCATGATTATTACCTTGAGCATTCACATGCTTCTCTCACCTCTGCTCTAGTAATAACTTGCTACAATTAATGATCAATGTGATGTTGCTATCTTCCTTGTGTGAAGCTAGGTAGAATGACTTGTCCTATGTTGTTTGAATAAGCCTTGTCAGGATATGCTATGTGACTGCCTTGCCTTTCTTGCTTAATTCAAAAGTTAAATAGACAACAAGCTACTAGTTAATAGAAGTCCAATCTTTTGAAATGAGCATGTGGTTTTCAACTTGTTAGTAGCCTACACATACACCCTTTTAAATGAAGTATCATGTTTTTCACCTCAAGTCAACTTCACCTGAGATCTTTATATGTGTGGCTGCCTTGTTATCTAAGTGGTACCATAGTTTGTCTAACCTTTAGTCCTCAGTGAGTATACAAGTTGTTGTCGAGCCTTATCCTAGAACAACCCCAAGTTATGATAATCTCATGGTTGCCTCCAAGTAGACCTCCTTCGTCAAAGACCTGAGCTTGTGTATGTGGTTGCTAGCCCTTGGATGCTTTTGCTACAAACATGTACCTATGCATCCCTTAGGCCTTTTTGTTAGATCAGCTAATTGGAGTTGAGTTTTCTCGAATGCTAGCTCTTACCTGTAGTGTGTCCATGTGCCTGTTTGTGAGACACTACACAAAATCCTTTTAGACCTCTCTGTTGTTTATCCTGGAAACCATCTGGTACAAGGTTAATCTCGATCTCCACCTTGGCCTCATAATCTTTTTCTGTAGTAAGCCATGCTATTGTTCTATCAACCAAATCTACAGTGGTGTATCAGTTGCGTTTCTTAAATCAAGCTTGTTTTATCCATAGCTCTCTCAGGCTCCTAAATGCTTGTCAACCTTTATATTATCCTTCTTGCTCAATCGGACCCAATCTGATGTTAATCGTTAATCTGGTAATCTCCTGGGTGGACATAAAGTATATGGAACCAAAGCAAGAGTATCATGCTCTGTTGTCTCCGGCAGTTAATCTTTGTTTTCTCTCATAACATGTCTCTTATCATTGGGTTGCTTCTTGTTGACTCCTAACCTTGTAACCCTCCTTGTTTGCTTAACCCCACCTACATGTAGTGCTAGTCCATACATAACCCAGTCCGCACCACGTGGGATTTCTCATTAGTGGTGTGTTTGGTAATGGTGTTATGATTAATGACTAACGGTGCCACGATGAAACCGAGAGCCTCCTGTGGGTGCACACAGAAGGTTGTGCTGCTCGGCACGCGCTGGTATCGAGGTTTCTAGTCATGATCCATTGCAAAACTACACCGATATGTTATCTTCTCGTGATCCTTCCCTAATTTATTCTCTTAGTGTTCTATCAAAAAAATCCCTAAATCTAAGCAGATGTAGTAAGTCTTCCTTCTGAAGTTGCAAAGAGGATAACCTTTGAAGAACTGGTAATGGACATAAACATTGACAGACTACAAGAGGTGGTAGACAAAGGACCTTGCTTGACTGTCTCTGTAGGTGATGCTGACCATCTATCAAGTAACATATGCCATCACTATTGGATCAAATTAACATGATGATTATACAGCCAAAATCAATCCTCCTAGGTGTAACCCCCCTTCTCTGCTAACTTATATATATAGGTAACGACTCTTTGGTAGCTATGAAGGCTATGTCTCATAGAACCATGCTAAGCAAAGAATTAGTAAGCCAACTAGCAGTTCTTGTGCCACTCTCACTTCTAGACCCTACGGTAATCAAATTAATTCCACCTTGGACAATCACATAGATAGTGCAAGATGTATTACCAACTAAATAGATGGCCAAGGAGAATACACCCTTGGTTAAGGTCAGCACTGTAATACATGTGGATACTGATAGAATCTATTCAGGACTCATTCTTGGATTTGGTGTCCTCCAACCTTCGTGAGAAGTATCTAAGTGAAGCTCTACAAATTCTGGATATACTAGGTCCGCTATGGATGAAGTTATATATTCTATGATGATTAAAGTAGTGACCTACAAGAATTACAAGGTTTCCCAAACTCTTATTGGATGAAGCAAAGAAGGACCTTCAGAAATAGTCCCTTATTCTTAAGCAGCCGAGGTGTGTAGCACAATCAATTCCTACAAGTGCGAGTTGAAGGCAAGTTGAAAGGTGTCAAACAACAAACTCTGGATGATATTGTGAAATCATATGACCTTGAGTTGTTGATTGATCCTACAAAGGTTCCCCAATGTTGAAAGTAGTTCAACAAGTGTATTTGGTGTCTTGCAACTGTATCGGGAAGGAAAATAGAAACCCAGTTGTTTGGTAGAGGACTGCTTCTCAAACTTAGTGAATAAACACTTAGCCTTTGGAAATGAGTATTCCCCTGAAGCTTAAGCATGTATCAGCTCCTCATAATGCAAAATTTGTCTCCTCATGGTCCCAAGCATTATGAAAAGTTATACATGCTATATCCACTAGAGAAACAGATGTTCTGAAGCTGCTAGCCTTCACTTGAAACCGATTTCTTTTCATTACACTGAACGCAAGGTACTCTAGAGAACGTTGTCTTGGATTCCTCCCAAAGTAACAATGTTGTCTTGGATCTTCCCAGAGTAACAATGCCTCATGGGAGTCAATAAAGAAAATTCTCCAGACAAAGTTAGCTACAAAAGGACATGAAAGATCAGAAAGTTGTCCTGTTTCTAATAATCTCATGTGCTACTACCATCTACACTTTATATGGAATCAACAAAGGAAAAACATACATCTGACATTCCTATGGAGTTGTAAGGAGCTGTGTTATCTCAGACATTGGAAAAGGCTAACATGCTTCTCTTCCCTTGAAGTTCTTTCCTTCTAAATCTTGGTATGAGATTCTATTAAGGGGAGAGGGCTATGACACCCCAGGTGTCAGCTTCAAGTTAAGCAGTGGGTTAAGTCTAACCCAAACAAGTCAGAGGATGATCATGAGATTTAGTTTAACGCTTTGCAAAGTGGTGGCAAAGGTGGAGTCAAACTCTTTCAAATGATACCTAACTTGAACTTTTTGAAAGATAGAGGAAAACCTCTTTTGTTGACATGTAAATCTTTTCAAAGTATGCATGAGTAATCATGCCTCTTTCTTTTGATTTAGTAAAACCTTGATCATGTTCATCATCAAGCATAGTCATCAAGCCTTGCGTCATATATGGATTTCATGTTACAATTATAGCATCCATATGTTGCATATGTTTTGTGATGTGTGACAATGAAATGTTAGCAATAATATTGATTAAGATACTTTGTGATTTTATGGTTTGAAATTTTCTTAAACAAATAAAAATATGTTAAAATAAACTTTGTGATATAAAGTATGTGCTTTCAAATAGAATCAAAGTTGTGTTATGTTTTCAAGTCAAACATGTTCAAACTTGAGCTCCAAATTTGAATTCAGCACTGTTTTTCTACACAACATTTTTGGCTGTCCCTGAAAGGCAGTGTTGAAATTCAATGTTTAGTGAATTATTAAACCAATTTTCAAAAATAAAAGTTGTGCAACCTTGGTACCATTCCAAAGTATGAAGTTTGTACTTTAATATTGTGTCTTTCGTTGTGATGTTTGATCACTGTTTAACCTCTAATTAATTACCTAAGCATGCTTGATCAAAACTATTTCTGAATCTCTGAACTGAATTCAATTTTTAGTTTAATGTACATGTTTTCAAAACCAACATCTTTCAAATTAGTGAGTTTTTTATGTTGGTCCTTTAAGAAAAGTTGGAGATCTCAAATAAATGAACAACTTTTGTTAAGGCCAATCATCGAGTTTCTTTGCAAAATCGAGTGAAAGAGGAGATGAAAGGGCACTGTCTAGCATGAACAGTAGACGCCGGCAGCAGGGAGCTTATCTGTCTAATTGCCATCCGTGATCTATCCCCTTCGCGTCGCTTCTCTGTGCGTGGCCACGCACCCACCAGCGTGACTCGCCCGGTGGGAGCTAGCGAAGCCTCGGAGCATCACCGCGCCCGTTAAAAGCCAACATCGACCACCGTCTTCTTCTTTTCTTCCTCCATTCCACCGTCAGCCATCTCGGCTTCGCTGACCGAATTCGCCGTCCTCTCTCCACCTCCGCCTGATTCCTTCCACCTCCAGAGCCTCCTTGTCCTTGTGCTTGTTGGCATTTCTTAACATCACTACTAGGAATTGTATTCCCAGGCAATGACACCAGGAATACCTTGGTGGTAGTTCTTAACGTTTACAGAAAAGATCCGCAAGCGCACAGAATTACCGTTGTAGCATTTCACCCGGAAGTATTCAGGGTATCGTTATTTATATTTTCCCAATGGAAGGCATGGTGTAAAAGTATCTATTTGGTGCATGAACAAGATAACATGAATATATAATAGACCAAGGTTCATGATAGGGGTAAACATGATAGGTTTTAAGATAGTGTGACACACACAAGCCATCTCTCAGGGATAGAAGAGAAGAAATAATAAAGAATAAAATAATGATCCTAACAAGGGTAGGCATATCCTAATACAGCTATGAGAAGAATAGTGGGTAATCATACAAATACATGGTCAAGACCTAGCTCTAAGCATACAGATGGATAAGGAGACCTTCGAGTACTGGTCTGCCAGCAACCTCATGAGGCAATTTATGTACTCCTATACGAATACCTAAACATGGGGGATTACAAGGGACGGATAGGGCTGTCACCACCTGCCGCCTACCCCTCAACCGTGGAGCACCGTCACATCCGAAGGTTCCCGTATACCTGAGCACCACATCTGTGTATAAAGAAACTACCCTTATCCCCCCAAGACTTCGACCCTATGGATCGACAAGCATAGGACAAGGGCAAAACCGAAGGAACGATGAATCGCCACCTCAACTTAGCTCTAGTTCTAACCATATATGTTGTATGAACAATTAAGCATAAAGTTTCATATGCTAAATGCATAACATAAGAATTTTTCTCTAATTCTATAACATAGCAATATTGATAAAGTGAGAACAAGAACATGGAATAATTCCTCATATTATTCATACTGAGAACTCTCCAAGATCCAAGCTCCCTAAGGTAGCTTCTCCTAGCTTGAAATACTACTAAAAAGTAAAAGAGTACAAGTGTGGAATGAGAGAGTAGCTCAAGGTGTGGTGTGTGTTGTGAGGGGAGCTCTCCCCTACTTATACTAAGCTAATGATGGTTTGGCGGGGAATATGCAGGGGAATCTTCCCAAACTGCCTTCCTTGGCCTTCAATGCACCGCCCTACGTAGAGTGGGCCCTGAGAAGCAGCAGCTGGGGTGTGACCGCCCCCTGGTGCGTCCACCCCTAGGCAGTGCCTCCTCGCAACCGCCTTGCGCTGGCGGGCTCCTGGCTGGGTCTAGGCCATGGTCTTGTGTGCTTGAGGACTGGATTTGCAAGGTAGGTGGGCTTCTTCCTTGTTTGTGTGTGTAGAATTTGCTTTACACTTTCTCTAGTTGCACATTTTGACTATATTTCCACCGTATTCATGTATATGTCCTGCAAAATGTTGATCTTCCAATACATGTAGAAATATGTCAATCTAAATAACATATGTGTGTAATCATGCTAGTTTATCCTTTGTTTGTATCTTATTTGGCGGTCATATTTGGTCGATAAGGACCGCCAATAGTGCTTCTCTCTGACCCACTCACATCATCCCTTGCTGTTGAAATCATCCTCAGCACCAGTTCCCGCCGCAACCGTCCGCCATGGCCACCGCAACCTTCTCGCCATGGCCAGCTCTCTCCGGTTGACCTCTCTCCCTCCTCTCCCTTGAGCTATGTTCCTTGTGCCACCATGATGCTCATTGGCTCCTCCCCTTCATTGTTTGTCCACAGGAGCTGTCGAAGCGCCATCGCGCCACCAGTTCACGCCACCGCGTTCGCCATCACCGCCGGTAGTCACCTCTACACCGTCTCCGCTTCAACCACCAGGCCAACCAAGTCACGGTGAGTGCCTAGGACATTTAGCGAGCCATAGCTAGGCTGGTAATGGTCGGTTCGCCTTTGCGCCACCGTGCCGCCATGGCCACGGCCGAGCATGGGCTAAACCCTAATCCATCCAATCGATACCCTATATGTGTGCGCAAGGTTTCAAGGAGCCCATAGGGACCAACCTCGTTGCTGGTGAAAAATCATCGGTTAACGCGCTGCACCCGTGGCTGCACGTGGGGGCGCTATGTAGTTGAACCCAGCCTCACTGGTCAATGACTGTGGCTAGCTGGGGTTGTGTACCAAAAGGGTTTTTTGTGTTTTTGTTTTTTTAGAAAAGGTTTAATTGTATGTTGAACTTGTAAAATGCATAGGTAAATGTAAAAAAGTGTTAAAAAGGTGAAACTTGTTTTTTTAGTTTTGTTTTAATTGTGCTCTATGTGATAAAAATAATTGTTGGCACGAAATAATACTTTTTATGTGATGAAAAAATACATAAATGTTTATTAGTTAATATCTGTTGTTTATTTTGTGTAGACTAAAATATGAGTCCAAAATTTATGAAACCTTTTGTGAGTTTTATCCATGTTTATATATGCCTTCACAAAAGGTTTGGTACTATTTTGAATAAGTTAACTTGATTAATTGTTCTAAGCATGTTTCTGTCTTTTCTATGCTTAATAAATGTTTAACTAGCTTAATTAAATTATATGGTTGCTGTTATGAATTCTCTAAAGATAAGTATGAGTTAAGGAAAATTTTAAACACTTGCCTAAGGATTCTTCTAAGGTCCTTCTGAGGATTCTAACCTTTCCTGCAACGCAGGCAAGCCTCGGAGCATTCTAAGTGTTGACTGTCGATAACGTCAACTATAAATCATTAATATGATATACTTTTATACTTTAAATCAATCACCAACATAGGTCTAGAGGTTTAAACTAATTGTTTCCATAAGTTTTGATGATTTCATAAGTGCAGGAGGATTTATATAGAAAATGGACCAACCGGGCCAACTTATGTCAAAGAATCAAATCCAATCGCCATGAAACCAACCCAAATGGGGCCCTAAACATCCACACCTGTCGAAGGAACAAAGCCCCCCTGATAGGTGGGCCAGGGTGGGGGTCGACCGACCTCCCTAGGCCCCACCTGTCTACCCTCGTCTGCTCCACCAACTTTGAGGATAAATCTCCGCCATTAATTCAAGTCAGTTTACACGGAAGGATGAGATTAAGGCGTGACATGGATCGATGACGTGGCAATTGCTTGCCCCTACTCCATCTCTCCTATAAAAGGACCCCCGGACCCCCTCCTGGAAGGCACTCGTCTCAACTCAATTCATTCGAGTCAGAGAACCACCTCAAGAGAGAAAAAGCTCCACAAACATAGATTCATAGCATAGTTTAGTTAAATTAGATCAAAGTAGAGTCATTCTGCTGCTCGGATTTCGGATCAAGTCAACTGGAGGCTTAGTATAGGCCCTTGTATCCATCATATCTATCTACTTTATGACTTTAATCTTCATTTATATTATGTTCTTAGTTATCATGTTCTTAGTTTACTTTGAGTATATGCTTAGTATTGTCGGAGATATCACTATATCTATGCATAGGATCACACAACGCTCAATTTAGTGTTCGAACGGGTTAAGTAGCCAGATTATATGTAAGCATGGTGCTTATATATTGTCTTGCCTGGGGATGCACCCTCCATTCTGGGTATGGTAGGTTTATTAGGGTGACAGCCTAGTAGATCCTCTCTATTCCATCCCCTGTTTGTAGGACTAGCAGGACCTATGTCGTCGATGGAGAAAGTATTACTATATTCCTCCTTAGATGATGTCCCCTTTGCATAAGTATAGAGTTAATCTTTTGCTATTGCTAAGTATATACAATGATTTGTATGCTTTGACTTGTAACTAGGACAACTTAGGAATTTATCTCTATTTTAATCTACTTAACTTGCTATTGCTATTTGGAGTCTCTCTAAGTGTTATGCTTATCATATTTATACATTATCTTTTGATTCATCCCTGTCTAGAGTAAGTGTTCAGTTCATTGATTCATCATAAGTATAAGTTTATCAATCTCTTTCTAGCCATCGTTCCTCCTAGTGGTAAAATATAATTAAATAATGATACCTGGAATACTCCTGGTGAAGTGCTACAATGGTATATCTGTGCACTTGTAGAATTCTTATTTTCTTATTTGCACTATTAAATACCAACAAGCATTTCTAGCGCCATTGCTAGGGAGGACAAAGGCAATTGAAAGAATTGATTAAACCTTACTTAATGGTGTATCAAAACTATTCACCACTGCTCTAGCAGGCTTACCCTTGTTTTATCTATTTATGTCTTATACAGGGTAGTGCATGACCGGTTTGAACCTTCCAAAAAAATTCATTGAAGATCTAGAGTCTCTTATCAAGAAAAATAAGAAGAACAAGGAAGCATCAACTTCCCAATCGAAAACAAACTAGTCAGGAGGTAGCTCAATACTAGTTTCTAAAGCCATGGCTGAGAAGACTCTCCGTGAATTTTCTGCACCAAATGCCAATAACATTCGTACTGGATTGATGGTCAGCACTGGAGATGCCGCATTTGAACTTTAGCCAGCTCTCATTAACATGGTGCAAGCTAGCCAATTTTGTGGAAAGGCATATGAAGATGCAAGTGCCCATCTTCAGCATTTTCTGGAGATTTGTAGCACATTTACTATCAAAGGATTCACTCAAGATGACATATTACTTCGTCTCATTCCATTCTCACTTTTGAGAAAGGCGAAGCAATGGTTCTACGCTAATAAAGACAACATCAACACTTGGGCATGATGCTCCAATGCATTCTTATCAAAATTCTTTCCAGTGGGCAAAACCAATGCTTTGCGCAGAAGAATTTCAAGTTTCCAACAGCAAAGTGATGAAGCTATTCCTGAGGCGTGGGAACGTTTTCAAGAATATATTTCAAAATGTCCTCATCATGGGATAGAGAATTGGTTGCTCATGCAAACTTTCTACCATGGGTTGATCAATAGCGCCCGTGAAAATGTAGACGCTACTGCAGGAGGAGCATTCTTATCACTTACTATCACTGAAGCAACAACTCTCATAGAAAAGATGGTTTCCAAACAAGGCTAGTTGGAAGAACATCTTCAACCCCGCAAGAGAGGAGGAGGTATGCATACAATCAAAGAAGTAGACATGTTGTCTACTAAGATGGACCTGCTAATGAAGAGGCTTGAAGATCGAGCCATTGAAAAGCAAGATGTCATGCAAATCTTTGATTCGCATATGACTTGTGAAGTCTGTGGAAACACTGGGTATTCAGGGAACAATTGTCCCAAAACACAAGAGGATGTGAACTTCATCATCAACAACAACAATTATCATCCTCAACAATAGCAAGGACAAGGATGAAGCCAACAATAGCGGCCTAATTATCAAGGTAACTACCAAGGTAATAATTTTAATAATTCTTATAATCAACCATCCTTGAAAGATTTAGTTTTAGGACAAGCTAAATTCAATGATAATGTATCTAAAAAGCTTGCTTCTAATGATAAAATCTTAGAAAACATAAATAATAAAATAGATAGTTTCTCATCTGCCATAAAGAACTAGCTTAGCTTTAATAAAATGTTAGAATCACAAATAGCTCAGTTGGCATCTGCTATCCCATCAATCGAGAAAGGTAAGATTCTAGGGTAGCCGGAAGATCCTGAAACTGTGAACTTAGTAGAGATAGTAAATTATGATTTCTACAAAGAATCAAGTTCTGGAGAATGATGGGATGAATCCCTGCTCGATAAGAAAGGTGATCCAAGACGTCCTGTTATTCCCATCATGATTGGACCCCATGAATTCAAAGAAGCTATCTGCGACCTTGGTGAAAGTGTAAATATCATGCCAAAGGTAATATACGATGAAATCTTACAATTCAATTCTTTATTATATACAACTATGCATGTGCAGCTTGCAGATTAACCAATTCGCCGAGTAGAAGGGATCGCAGATGATATCTGTGTATGAGTTGGATGCTCGTATGTGCCTGTAGATTTTGTATTTTTGGACACTGGCCATGATCCAAGGGCACCCATTATCTAGGGACATCCTTTCCTGAGTACTGCTAAAGCCATCATCTATGCTGATAGTGCCAAAATATGCTTTACTATTAAAGATAGAAAGGAGATATTCTCTTTTAAATCTCGCAAATTGCAATCTCCTAACATGTCATAGGTACAACCTCCAACTCAAGAAGCTAAAGGCAAGAAGAAGAATCTGCCTCAAAGAGCAAGGAAGTTCAAAATCATGCAACCAATTCAAGACAAGAATGAATCTGTTGGAATGATTTCTACACTTCAATTCAACTACAATCATCTCCTTCTTTCACCATTCAATACCAAGAAAGGAGATCTAGGTCTACCAACAATTGAATGCACAATTGGATGACAAGTCTTCCACAACACCTTCTGCGATCTTAGATCTGGTATCAATATCATGTCCAAGGTAACATATGATAACTTGATAGGTGAACCTTTGTTTCCTACATACACTCAATTACAGATGGCAGACCAAACAATTCAATTTCCGAACAGAATAGCAAAAGATATCTTGGTGAAGATACAAGATGATTATGTTCCTGTCCATTTCATGATTCTCGACATGGGAATTGATGAAGAAATTCCTCTCATCCTTGGAAGACCGTTCCTCAACACTACAAATGTTGTCATCTATGTGGGATCTAGATAAATCCATTTCCAATTTCCAAGATGGAAGGTAAAGTGTGCTTTCATTGGTTATACAACTAACAAATAGGTCAAGAAGAACCGTCCAAATAGAAGACGTCGCTCAATATTGCGCCGAAGGAATCAACTTCCAGAGAATAAAGAAGAACAAATTGAGAAGGAAGAACCCGCTACATCAAAGTCAAATTCAAAACCTGAAAAGGTTTGGCGGAAGGTGGCATCATCATGTTTGCTACGTCATTTTGACCGTGAAACAGATTAGCTTGTTCGGGATGACTTATTATATACTGGACTGTTAGCATTGCTGGGAGGGGAGTATTGAAGGAAGGAGACTGATCCAAGACCATGTTTGCTATGGTCTACGGGCAATTCTTGTGAGGATGTAGGATCATGAGTCTATGCTATCTAGCTAGCTCCACCAAATAAATCTTGCATATCCTTAGAGTCATTTTTCTCCTATCGGGTAAGTGTAGTTGAGTACAATTGAGTACTCAGAAATTTATCCCACCTTGTTGCAGGTGAAGTTCTCGGCCTGCTGAAGGTGAGGAATTAAGTGCCAATGGGCTCAGCCATCTTCTATTTATCTCACCCGTGCTCTTGATTGGAGGATGTCAACTGAGCTAGCAATATATTTTAAACTTACAGTTTGGTAATTATTTCAAAGTTATGTTGTTGTAACTTATCAGATTTGAAACTTGGCTTCATATCATTTAATTGTGAACTCAATTTGTACTATTATTTCTGCTGCAAACTCTATGTATGTGATATGTAATTTCTTAATCGAGTACAATCTTGGTTGTATGTGGCTCATTCGAGGTCCTTTGTGGCTCTCGATGGACTACCAAGTTTATATAAGTGATGGTATGTGTGTGCCAACGCTCTTAGTGGGGGTGGTTATACTTGATCTTGTATAAATTGGGCAATTCTATTACAACAATCTTGACATATAAATAGAACCTAATCCCTAGAGGATCAGTGCTTTCTGTCATTCTTTCAATCTGCCTATACATACATGTTGGACTTGGGAATTACTCCCCTTTTCTAGTGTTCCAATCAGGCCTGTATCTCTCTATCTATTCTATTTCTATTAAAAAAACATACGCACAGAGTCAGCCCCTTCCTGTACTATACGTCAGCCCTCCCACCGATTTTCCACACTATTTTAGGTCATTCAAGATTGTGTCCTTCGCTGAGAGAGTCCAACCATTATACATAAAAAAATACTCCTAGCTAATCGTGTTGACTAGAATAAAGGGCTACAAACCTCCCATCGAAGGCTTCAAACCAATATGGTGCCCACAATCGTTTTAGGCTCAAACGCGGCTTCAAACATGCTGCTCGCTCGCACCCACACAACGTGTCTCGCCTAGGGTTCAATTCCCTCCCCCGCGCCCCTTTTTTCTTTTTTTTCTTCCGAGAGAAGAGTCGGGTGATGGGAAGCCAGGCGGGGTCAGGAAATGGCGGCGGCGACTCCACGCACAGTAGCGCCCATGCCTAGGGTTTGGGCAAAGGGCACGGTGGCTCCATGTGTCGGATCTACCTCCACGACGTTTGTGATGCGTAGACCTAGGCACGGGGCAACCGCCGACCTCTAGGGAGGCATCGTCGTCTTCAGCCATGGCAGCACAGGAGGCTACTGCTGTTGTCGCCGTCACGTGCGCCCCGACGACCACTGCTACCTGGTTGCGATGCCGCCTCGCCTCACTCCACTAGCGCCACGAGTCCTTCTCGACGCCACACGCGTCCGGGGAAACCACGCGCGGCTCCATCGAGGAGGTAACCATGGTGCCCTTTTGGTGGAACCTGAAGACGACGGTGCTCTTACGTGCAGTGCCCATGTCCTCCTTCTCCTCGACACCACCACACCCCAAAAAATCCCCCCTCACCTCGGATTCCCCCGCGCCCCCGCATCGTCGGTGCCCTCCGACGTACCGACGTACGAAGTGCGGGCGTATGGGGATCTTAGGCGGGCCACCAAACCCCACTCTGCGCTGCTTCCCTTGTTTCTTTATCCTCATCGTATTGGGCGCTTCTAGGGTTTCTGATGGACAGGAATGAATGCAGGTGGTTCCGTTCCAGGCTTCGAAAACACCATTGTTCAGGTTTGGTGGGAAAAGAGTTGATGCTCTTTGGAAAATATCCTTACTGGTGTCCTTTGGGGACCATACCAACACGAGGACAGAATACATAACCTTCGACGTTGTCGACCTATACTACCCATACAATGCCATCTTTGGCAGGGGCTTCACCAACAACTTCAACGCAACAATTCACATAGGGTACCTATGTATGAAGATACCAGCTTTGCATGGGGTCCTCACAGTACATAGTAGCCAAAAGGAAGCACGCAACATCGAAAAGAACATGTCCATGGCTCAAAGAAATATAAATTCTATAGAGTCAAAGCCAAGCGAAGGCCAAATCCTAGAACTCCCATACATGCTCCGAGGGACCACTAACCTAAAACACGAAGAGGACACCTAGTCAGTACCTCTCAAAGACGCCCTCCTAGATAGGAAAGTAACCATCGATGTAGAACTCACCAGGCAAGAAGAAGAAGAACTCTTAGACATCCTAGCCAGAAACAAGGACATCTTCGCCTAATCGGCATCCAACCTTCAAGGTGTCAGCAAAGACATTATAGAACACTCATTAGATATTAACCCGATGGTCAGGCCAAAAAAGCAAAAACAGTGAAATATGTTCGAAGACAGGGTCCAAGCAGGGAAGGTAGAGGTACAAAGGCTGCTAGATGCGAAGGTCATCCGTGAGGTCAAGTACACAAACTTCCTGGCCAACGTAGTCCTGGTCAGAAAGAAGAACAGCAAAATGCGCATGTGCATAGATTTCACATACCTCAACAAGGCCTTCCGAAAGGACCCCTTCCCTCTACCAAGGATAGACACCTCAGCCAACAGAGCCATAGGCTGCTAGCATTTTTCTTTACTAGACTATTTCTTTGGGTATCACCAGATCTGGTTGAAAAAAAGAGACAAGTAAAAGACAAGCTCCATGACACCATTCGGCACATACTGCATTGTTTGTATGCTCAAAGGCCTTAAAAACATAGGGTCATCCTTTGCCAGGATGACGAAGGTCATACTTAGACCATAGCTGGACAAAAACATCCTAGCCTACATTGATGATATTGTCGTAACAAGTAAAGAAAAAAGAGGACCATATAGCGGATCTAATTGAAACCTTCACCAACCTAAGGAAGGTGGGCCTCAAACTCAACCCTGAGAAGTGCACCTTTGGTGTTAGCAGAGGCAAAGTCCTGGGCTATGTGATTACACCTAAAGGGGTACATGCAAACCCAAAAAAACTAAGACAATCATTTCTATGATGGAACCTTCGACCAAGAAAGAAGTGCAGAAACTAACCGGAAGAATAGCTGCATTACACAAATTCATCTCCAAATTAGCAGAGCGAAGCCTCCCATTCTTCAAAGCCCTAAAAAAACTCTAACAAGCTAAAATGGGGCCCAGAGCAGTCGAAGGCCTTCAACGACCTCAAAATACACTTAGCAAGTGACCTTATCATCATGGTTCTAGAACCTGACTTACCACTTCTGCTATACGTCACCGCATATGCTCATGCCATCAATGGTGTCCTGGTGCAAGAAAAGTAGGTCAATAGCAAGGACCAACAGCTCCCAGTCTACTATGTCTTCGAAGCCTTATCAGTTACCAAGCTCAACTACTCGGAAGCATACGCAGTGGTAGCATCCTCCAGAAAACTTCAACACTACTTTCAGGCTCACAAAATCATCATATCCTCAAACCAGCCACTAAATGACATATTCAGTAACAGGGAGGCCTTAGGTAGAATGGGCAAATGGGCAGTAGAGTTGTCTCAATACAGCATAACCTATGCATCCAGAATAGCAATCAAATCACATGCATTGGCAGGCTTCATGGTTGATTGGGTACCTTTGCCACACCAAGCAACCGAACCACCAAGTGACAGGAGCCTCTGCTGTACTAATATCACCCTCTGGTGTGCGCATTAAATACGCTGCCAAACTCAAATTCAAGGCAACAAACAACATTGCAGAATACAAAGGCCTTATTTTGGGGTTAAACAAAGCCAAGGCCCTAGGAGAACAATGGCTCCTAGCCAAAATAGACTCCCAAGTAATAGCAGGGTAGGTCAAGAAAGACTACACAGCCAGGGAACCAAAGTTCATCAAATACCTATCCACCATAAGGGCCCTCAAGCGAAGGTTCTGAAGCTTCACCCTAAAGTACATACTAAGAGCAGAAAAGTCAGAAGCAAATAAGTTGATGAAGGCAGCAGCAAACAACCTGCCGGTCCCCAAAGGCACCTTCTACCAAGAACTAGTGTCACCAACAACAAGCAGGCATCAAGCAGTGCTTAGAGATGTCCTCCTCACAGAACCAGAAGAATGGAGACACCTAGTTGTAGAACTCAATGGAAGTTATCAGGCAGATTACGAAGCCTCCGCTAGCAGAATGGTGGCAAGAGCAAGAAGCTACACCCTAATTGATGGGAACTTATACAAGAAAGGTGTAGTTGCTCCACTACTTAAGTGCATCCCGTAGGCCAAAGGTCTCGAGCTCTTGCATGAAATCCATTCAGGACTCTGTGGCTCGCACATAGAAGCAAGGTCACTATCAGCGAAGGCCATCAGGCAAGGCTTCTACTAGCCCACCCACATCAAAGATGCAAAACTGATAGTCAGAACCTGTGAGGCTTGCCATAAAACATCCCCACATGAATCTAACCCTTCAAGACTCTCATAGTAGTCGCCCCAACCTGGCCTTTGCAAAGATGGGGAATGGACCTCATTGGGCCCTTGCCACCATCTCAAGGGGGAAACAAGTATGTGGTAGTAGCAATCGAATACTTCACCAGATAAATAGAAGCCAAACCACTAGACAACATAACCTCCACAAAAGTCAGGAAATTCTTCTAGAAGAACATTGTCTGTAGGTTTGAGGTGCCAAAGGTCCTAACAGTAGACAACGAAAAGTAGTTTGACTCAGAACTATTCAAGCAGTTTTTCCAAACCATCGGAATGAAGCTCATATTCATCTCCGTCTACCACCCAGAACCTAATGGAGCAGTAGAAAGAGCCAACAAAGTTATGTTATAAAAAATCACCAAAACACTTTACAGCCTTCGCAAGGGAAATGGATTAAGGAACTCTCAAAGGTCATATGGTCACACAACACAACATCATCTAGAACAATAGGATTCGCACCCTTCAAGTTGTTGTATGGCGAAGAGGCAATGCTACCAGAAGAGATCAAGCACCAAAGCCTCTAGGTAACACAACAAGCACCCACCTCAGAGAAGGCATACTCCAAGGAAAGCATCGAAGGCAACAAACTTGAAGCAGTGGAAAACATTGTTCAATACCAAGAACAGACAAAGAAGTGGAGAGACAACAAAGTAACATGAAAGACCATATCAGATGGAGACTTCATCCTTAGAAGAAAACCAAATGCTGAAATAGCAGGCAAGCTACAGCCCAAATGGGAAGGACCTTATGTGGCCAAGACAACAGGGAGACAAGGATCCTTCTACCTCGTCGACCCCGAAGGCAAGTGCTCAACCCATGCATGGAATATTGACAACCTCCACAAATACTACATCTGCTTGTAAGGGTGACTTCGTGGAAATATAAACGAAGTCACCCAAGAATATTTTCTATCTTTTACTTTTCCTGCATTTAGGGTCATGTACTCTTCTCCTCACAAAGGGGCTCCTAACAGAAGTGAGGTTTTTAATGAGGCAAGACCTATGTAAAAACCTCTAGAAATATAAAGAGGCATCCCCCTTGAGAAAAAGCAAAAGCTACATGATCGAAAAGCGGCTAGCAATGAAGCCGCAACATTCGACACAAGCACCCAAGAAAGAGGTCCCTCCACGATCCAATGAAATGAAGGTTCATAGAAATGGAGCAACCTCCATGACACAAGAGCCTCAACCCAACAAAGACCTAACCACAACCAGCCATCAAGGCCTTGGATCTTAAGGGGCCAAGAGCTTCACCAGACAAAGACCTATCCATAATTAGGCATCGAGACCTTTGATCTTGATGGGCCAAGAGCCTCACCCGACAAAGACCTAGCCACAATCAGGCATCGGGACATTCGATCTCGAGGGGTCAAGAGCCTCAACCCGACAAAGACCTGACCATAATCAGGCATCGAGACTATTGATCTCGAGGGCTAAGAGTCTCCACCTAATGAAGACCTGGCATATTTAGGCATTGGGACCTAAGATTTCAAAGGATCAAAACCTCAACTCAACAAATCCCTGATCAGATCAGGCATTGGAACCCTTCGTTGTTACAAAAAACACAACCCAATGATCCCTGTCCACTAACACCCCGAGCCATCAGTAAGTGTTGATGGTCGATAGCGTCAACTATAAACCATTAATATGATATACTTTTATCCTTTAAATCAATTACCAACATAGGTCTAGAGGTTTAAACTAACTATTTCCACAAGTTTGGGTGATTTCATAAGTGCAGGTGGATTTAATCAGAAAAAGGTTAAATCAGGCGAAGTTATGTCAAAGAATTAGATCCAATCATAACAAAACCAACTCAAATGGGTCATAAACATCCACATCTGTCAAGGGGATGGAGCCCCCCTGATAGGTGGGCTAGGGTGGGGTCAGTCAGCCCCACCTATAGGTCGGCCAACCCCCCTAGGTCCCACCTACCAGGCCATGTTTGCCCCACCGACTTATGGGATGAATCTCAGCCAATAATTCAAGTCGGTTTGCATGGAAGGAGGAGATTAAGGCATGACGTGGATCGATGATGTGGCGATTGCTTGCCCCATACTCAACCCCCCTATAAAAGGCCCCACAGGCCCTCTCCAGAAAGGCGTTGGTTGAGAGAAAACCTCATCCAGATCAGAGAACCACCTCAAGCGAGAAAACCTCCACAAACATAGATTCATAGCATAGTTTAGTTGAGTTAGATCAAAGTATATTCGAGTTGCTGCTCAGATTCTAGATCTAGTCATCTGAAGGCTTGGTATATCCCTTGTATCCTTCATATTTATCTACTTTATGACTTCATTCTTCATTTATATTATGTTTAGTATAGTAGGAGTTATCACTATATCTATGCATAGGATCACAGAGTGCTCAATTAAGTGTTCGAACGGGTTGAGTAGCCGAACCTTGTGTAAGCATGGTGCTTATATATTGTTTTGCCTGTGGATGCACCCTGCATTCTGGGTGTGGTAGATCTATTTGGGTGACAGCCTTGTAGATCCTCTATATTCTATACCCCATTTGTAGGACTAGCAGGACCTATGTCGTCTAATAGAGAAAGTATTACTATACTCCTCTTTAGAATGATGTCCCCTTTGCATAAGTGTACAGTTAATCTTTTGCTATTGCTAGTATATACAATGATTTGTATGCTTTGACTTGTGATTAAGACAACTTAGGAATTTATCTCTATTTTAGTCTACTTAACTAACTATTGCTATTTGGGGTCTCTCTGAGTGTTATGCTTATCATATTTATACATATCTTTTGGTTCACCCTGTCTAGATGTAAGTGTTTAGTTCATTGATATCATCAGAAGTATAAGTTTATCAATCTGTTTCTAGCCATCGTTCCTCCCAGTGGTAAAATATAAATAACGATACCTGGAATACTCCCGGTGAAGTGCTACAATGATATATCTATGTGCTTGCAGAATTCTTATTTTATTATTGGCACTATTATATACCAACAAGCATTTTTAGTGTCGTTGCTGGGAACTACAATTCTAGTAGCGATGCTATGAAATGTCAACAGTAAGAGCATCCAAGTGCCAGCCTCTCCACCACCCAACCTCAGACTCACTCCATCACGACGTTCGCTCGAAGGAGATGAAGGCCGAAGGCACACAACAAGCATGAGTTCAACAGCCTTCGGCACAAATCTCCGAAGAACAGGGAACCACGAAAACATCAGACATCACTGGTGTTTCCCTATCCCGAAGAGATAAAGCCTTTCTATTTCGAACGACCCACGCCAGAGGTAGAACACCCAAGGCAAACAACGAGCTCACTTCCATCCAAAGTGATTGTAAAGCCACCTTTTGTCGACAACATGAAACACACGATGCCTTCGATTTTCACTTGCAAGTTGAAAACCACATCAAGTCCCATAGCAAAAAATCCCTTATGGGAGCAACACCCCGAAGGGTATCACCCAAGCTTCACAAAACCCCTTGGGGGAGAAAACCCTCGCGTTGTTGAAAGTCTGAACATATCTCAATGCAAACATAAACACAAAATAGTCACAACCTTTGTGATGCCAAAGGTGGGACAACCAAACAACGAAGGGAGCTACGCCACTCAATAGCGCACAAATTAAACATCACACATCAAATGCCTTCCATTCAATAGTATATAGGCATACGCAAAATCCACTTTAGTCACAACAGCCCTCGAAGGGGAACTTAACCCGAAGGTAGAAAACAGTCGCCCGGCCTAAAGGCTACAAAGAAAATTTTCAAACAGCACGAAAAGCAAATGACCTCGTAAACTCAGAACCCTCGTTATAGGTGCTTTCCATGAATCGCCAGAAATCCAGCATCAAAGGTCGTTCATGACTCAATTTCCATAATTTCCATAGCTTTCCATCAACATATAAGCCATTGTACATCAGCGTTATGGGATCCACGTCCTGCGTAGGACCACAAAAGGAAACCTACGCAGGACAAAGCATGTTCAGCACAAACAAAACATCCCACCCCTTATACAAAAGTTTGGAGACTAAGTCCTACAATCCTAAAGAAAGACCTTAGGGCTAGCCCCTGCATGTACGGAGCCTTCAGCAGGAGCCTATGCCTCAACATTAGCAACTGCTATAGAGCTCTCGCCCCCTTGAACCCTCATGGCACCACTACCAGATTGATATTCAACAGCCACACCTCTGGTAGCCCTCACACCATCCCTACCCCTCTATTCTAGCCAAGCATCATGCGTCATGAAAACCAAACTAAAACCAAAGTAAGCGAAAGAAACTCAATAGTCAAACACCAACCCAAGCACGTTGAGCCTCCGCAAGCTGACGGGCATGATCACGACCAAAAGAAGCTCAACATTGCACCAAAAAGCAATGGGTCATCATGATCATGGACTTCGAAGGCTCCTCGAGCTAGTCAGGAGAGTCAAAAATGAAACTTCTCTGACAGAAATCCTACATATGCTTGCATCCCGCCCTGTCCAACATCAAAAGCAAGTTGGTAACTCCAGAAAGAGCCGCAAAATCCCCAGCCTTGGCAACAAAGTATGAGAGATTCGAGAAATTGTTGGACAACACTTCAGCACATCTAAAACTGAATAATCAAGAGCCAACTCCATCATGCCACCAAAGGCTCTGAGCACGTCAAAATACTAACGAGCGATATCATGATCAAGCGCCTTCGCGCAAGACAAGCGCTCTTCTAGGACTTTCACATCATCCCTAAGCCTAGTTCTTAGCGAGCATTCCCTATCAACTTTGTCCCGAAGGAGCTCGGCAATGTCATCTTGCTACTTCACCTTCTCAAGAGCCACCTCCTTAGCTTGTTCGAAAAGCTTCAAATCTTTCTCCAACTCCACAACCCTTCGGTCAGAGGTAGCCTTATCTTTCTTAAGCTGCTTGGCCTCAAGGTCCAATCCAGCTCTCTCCATCTGCAAGGTTTCTTTCACCTTGGTAGGTCTTCGATCTCTCTAGTAAGCACCCTCTTTTCGTCATTAAGACAAACCACATATGCTCGAAGAGTGCTCATTGAGTCCGCCAAAAGAGCTAGAGTGTCGTTCACCTTCTTCTCGGCAATCTTCGCCATATGAAAGCTCTACAACAAACAATAAGTCTGAGGCATGAAACTTGGATTGCCAAAGCAAATTGAATTGTTTGCAGAGCACCAACCTAGTAAGCATGCTGAAATCATCTAGGCCCCTAGTGGGTTTCAGTGATTAATGACAATGAAAGATTATTGCGACTAACGTGTGTTCTGCAGAGGCAATTTGAGTTAGGTCACAATAATGGTGATTGTTTGGGCAATCAATGGTTTTCATGCCCCTATCGATGGAATTCATTTCAATTTTCAAAGGATGGACGACAGGGTTAAGGTCGGTCTAGTTCTAAGTGTCGAATGGCGTTGAGAGACACTTAGAGTAGATTAGGACTTTTGTTTTTCCTTTGGCCGTACTATTAAGGGGGTATGAACTAGTAGCTTGACCTAGGAGAGGCTAATGGTTTAGGTGTGGTGCACACTGGTCAAACTTAGCACTAGGTAGCTTAGGAATGGCCCAAAGATCAAGTGGATCAAACCCCATTCACAAAGTGTTTTGATTGGATGTGATTTGGGAGCTCAATAGAGCTCTGGACCCTGGTGGATAGGGTGGACTAGACTAATGGTGCTAGGTCCAGAGGATATGTGGCAGTGCTAGGAGGCTTCTCGCACTGAGACTTGCTCCAAACTCTGTGCATAGGGGGTCTGGACCAATGGCCTCTGGTCCTGTTGCCTAGGGTTGGCTCCAGGGCATCCAGACCCTGTGAACAGGGTTGGTCCAGACCAATGGCGACCACAGTCCGAATGCACATAGAGAGGTTCCAGAGTGAGGGTTTGGCTCTGGACTTGGTCCGAACCAGGGGTCCGGACCAATGGTGAGGGTCTAGACCCTCCAACGGCTACTACAGCATAGTTTGAACACTGTGCTTTGTGTGAGGGTCGGACCGAGTGTGAATGGTCCGAACCACCCCATGGTTTGGTCCAGAGCACTCGTAGAAAAGCTGACTTGTTCCAAATGGCTAGTTTGGAGAGTGGTGGGTATTTATACTTGCCCAACCCGTCCATTCTAGCTCTCTTGCTCATTTGTTCAGTTGAGGCAACCATTTGGAGTTCAAGTGAGAGCAAGTGCCTAGTGGGGTAATTGAGATTTGATAATTCAAGATTAAGGACCTCATTAGTGTCTAGGGAGTAGCAAGTGTGCATCCACCTTCCTCATTAGCCTTGTTTTGGTCAAGTGAGAGTTTGTGCTTGTTACTCTTGGTGATCGGCATCACCTAGATGGCTTGGTGGTGATTGGGAGCTTGGTGATCATCCGGTGGAGCTTGTGGATGACCCAACTCATCTCGTGAGCGGTTGTGGGCGATTCACCATGTCAGAGTGGTGAAGAATCAGCCTATAGAGAGCACTTGATCCTTGCGCAGATCAAGGAGGAGTGATACCCTTGCCTAGGTGCTCCAACGAGGACTAGTGGGGAGTGCCGACTCTCCAATACCTCAGTAAAACATCGTCGTGTTCCTTCCCTCTCTTTACTTTGAGCATTTACTTTGAGCAATTCAATTCATGTCTTTATATTCCTAGAATTGCCATGCTAGAGTAGGATTGGAACCTAGGTTGCTAAACTTTTGTGTGGTAGAACAAATACCTAAGAGTGAAGTGGGCTAAGTGTAAGACTTAATTATTGCAAGAAATTTTAGAATAGCCCAATTCACCCCCCCCCTCTTGGGCATCTTGATCCTTTCACATGCTCCAACGATAGCCTCATCATCGAGGCTATGTCTAGGCCTTCCAAATGATCCTTGAAGGCTGCTGTAAAGAAAGACAAGTCAAAAGTGAATAGCCAAGAAAATCCAAAAAACCAACAGGCCCAGACAACCATCGATCGAGCCATATACACGATCAACTTCTTCATCTTCCTCACCTGCCACATCACCACCACCATCTAACAAGCAAAACAACCAAGTTAGAAAGCTGATCATCAATGACAAAACAACATCTTAGGTAAAAATGAAGTACCTCCACCAACAGGAATTGCGGAGGTAGAAGGAGCACAACAGAGGTCTTTGGGGATCTCTAGGTCAACACCGTGCCTTGAAGTTAGAGGTTTCTTAGCATTGGCACCCTCCTCAGCTTTGTCATCTTTAGCATCCTCGTGGGGGTCGGTCTTCGCATCATCCCCTGAGCTTACATTGGAATCAGTCCCCTCGCTACTAGAAAAATTGCTAAGCCCGCCGCTAGAAGATGTTGACCCACTACCTTGACACGTCAAGCTCTTCTCTTGTTCACCAGCCAGAAGGTCCACCATCACCGCAAGAACCCTCACCAAAGCACCATTGTCTTCGACCTCAACCTCCTACTCATCAGCATCCTTTGGACGTACGAACTCCTCAGCGTTCACATTGACCGGGTCTTCGAACAAACTTAAGTCCAAATCCTTGTCACCAAAAATCAATGGTAGGTTAAGCACCAGAAGTGAAGTATCCCCATCCTTGCTCATCGAATCTAGGGCAATCACCACCTCCAAATGTGCAGGACTTGAGCAGTGCCCACCCAAATCATTGCTGGCCTCCATCTCATCACCTCCTGAACCTACCTCTACAACCTCTCTATCATCCCCAATACAATCATAGAAACCGGCTGCGAAGAAGTACCGGCTCCAAGAACTTTAGCTTTCTTCTACAAAGGATGCTAAGAGACCACCTTCCTCTTCTTGGCTTCAACCTTTGATGAATCAACCTTCACAGCAGTGGTCCTTTGAAGTTTCTAAGGAACCTCGTCATCCCCGTACTTTACACCTAACTCCTCAAAAACCTGATTGAGCCAAGGCATACAACTACCAACAGCAACTTGGGTAGTGTACTCCTTCTCAGAGCACTCTCCAAGAATCTCACAAGTCCAAGCTTTGACTCGCTTGATGATCACCCCATCGGTCTCTTCTTAAGCCCTCTTTGATGCCAAAAATTGGCAGCCTCACCCTTTCATAGTTCAAATCCTTCCACGTGTTATGACCCAAAGGCCACACCCCAGCAGCAACAAATTCCTCCACCAAGTCACGGCCACCAAGGCCACACCCCATACTCAAAGGCCCTCTCATAGGCCATCCAGCTATCACTTTCCTTGGCCATGATGCATCTTGAAGGGGCCATCTCCTCCATCTTGGAGGCCAGAGGAAATTGGTACATGTTCACATCATTTGCATCCTTGAAAATAAACCTCGGAGTCTTCACATAAAACTAATAGCGATACCAATCATTGCTCCAATGGTTGCACTGAGCAAATGCAATCTCATACCTCTCCTGGCCTTTGTAACTCCTCTTCAACATGAAGGTACAACTGGCAAATTGAGCCTCCTTTGTCTCACCCTGACCAAAATCTGCTTTGGCTGCCACTGAAGCTCGTAATGAGCACAACAACAATCGATGTCGACATCGGCCTCTGCATCAAAGGTGCGACATGCCCAGTAGAACTTCGCTAGAGCTAGAATCCCATTCAGGGTCAAATGATGCAGCTACACAGAGAAGGCCTCTAACGCATCCTTCACGAACTTAAATGGAGGCATGCGAAGGCCACAAACAAAGAAATCATGGAAGACCACCGCTTCACCGAACTCGACCTCCGCATTGACTCACCACCTGAAGGTCTAGCCTGACCTTCATTGAACCATCCAAGCTTAACATAGTCCTTCAAATCCATTTTAGTGATCAATGAAGGCCCAAACTCAAATGTCTTCTCTAGCTCAACCTTGCCTCTTCTAGTCTTGCTTCCGCCCTCGACCAAATCCTTGGGGCTGGCATCCACATTGCTCAAAGTATCCTCCAAATCCTGTGCCCTCGCACTCGCCATCATAGATTGCTCAAAGTACAAATCCTAATCCTAAACCTTAATAGCAAAAAGCTTGGACCAAGGACCACACCCACAGTAGGTAGCCACCTCTAACACCTACGCACGAAGGCTCTAAAACCTATGTGCGAAGGATCTAGCAAACAAAGGATGTAATGCGAGAAATCTAGAATTTTAACCATGACGAAAGCGACCGGGGATACCTCTTATCTACCCCTTATATAGTCCATCAAGCAATGGTCCAACTTCTTCCATGTCACGGTCAAATTTCCTGACCTGTCCTTTCAACTGCAGGACATTGGGTAACCAACAGTCGTTTCACACGTCAAAAGTGAATGCAAAATAGGCATGACACAAATGAGCCCAGGGGGGAAGTGAACCCTCGGGACCCAAAGCAAACGACAAAGATCAGGGATCAGGCTTGTCTATGTCAAACCTTATCCTCGAAGGGGCACTGTTGGGGAGCAAAGCCTTGCGCCTAAAGGTTCACTAACTATGTTCAATGGTACTTTGCAAAAACTTTTGAGTGTAGGCTCTGCAGCAAAGACCCCAGTGCAGGACCAGTCATGGGATCAGCGTCGAACATGCTCCTAGTCGGTGGTGGGCTGAACATGCTCACTTGCAAAACCTCAAAAAAGCAGAGGCCTAACCACATCTCATGCTATGATCTCAGGAAGGTTATGTGATGGGGACAGGGGTTCCCAATCTTCCGCCAGGAGATGATAACTGTCATTTTGGTGGAGCACGACACACTGATCTGGCTTTAGATCAAAAGACCTGAACCCGGCAATCTTAGCACCATGACTCCTCTGGTTATCAACTATGTCACTAATCTGGTTGACCTCACCAAGAAGGCCAATCTCTGCCTATGAAACAAATAACATAAGCAAGAAATCAAAAGAAGCAACTCAATTGAAAGTGACAATTGCAAATGATTGTATTAAGCACTTGAAGTTGGGGTTTCAAAACTGATGACGGCGACTATTCGAAGATAGATTAATTTAAAGCAAAACCCAAACCCTAACATGTGGTGTGATGACTCAATATAAGGTCTAAGGGTCATCACCCCCCTGTACATGCCCCCTAATGGGCTCTAAGATGATACACGGCTCAACGGACCAAAAGACGGTGACGCAGCACCCTGACAGATTCTGAATGCTGATTTATTTCGATGATTCCTATTGAATTCGATGGAATTTGGACCTCAAACAAAATCCAATAGTTACCTTATGAAATTATATTTCCATCCATATGTGGGTCATCAAAAGCAGAGTTTGTATGCATCCTGGGCATCCGTTTTAGTGCATACAGGTCCTAAAGGCCGAGACAGACTCAAACTCAAGTTGGATTGGGCCTTCGGCTTGTCTTGGACGTCCTTGCTGGTCTTCTCCATATCCACACCTTTCTCCAAGTACTTAATGACCCTCTCCAATGTTCCTAATCAAGATGACATCATTAGATAGCAACCTATTCTCAAAACTACAAAAAGGATCGCTTAAGAATGAGCTCACCTCTAAATTTAATTGTCGTAGTCGAACTCGGGTCATTGGACCTTGCATAATGGTTGGAGGATCAGTGGGTTCATCCAAAAGAGGGATGTCCTCATCATTATGTCTCTATGTTATCACTCCATGAAAGCCCTATGTTTGGGTCCACATCAATATGGAGAGCAAGGCTTGGAGGTGGATGAAGCGTGAACAATCCAATTGGAACAAGCTCTCACATGGAAAAAAAAGAAAGAGAAAAACAAAATCCAAGTTGCGAAGGCAAAGGTATAAATAGGATTTTGTTTTGCTGGTCATGACGCAATAGAGTGCGTGATTGGGTTTAGGATAGATAGCCATACTATTAAGAGGAGAACTCTAAAGTTCAATACAGTTATCTAAGTGCCACTTGGTGTGAGAATTCTTTCCATATGCATTAGACCTAGTGACGATGTGAGATTACATGAAGAAACCTTTGAAAATGTTTGTAAAAAGGCTAACTCACTTGCACACATGTTGGAACACTTGTGCAGTTGGCAGTTTTGAAAAAGGGTGAGATTTGGAGTTGTTTGTGGTCTCTACGCAGGCACCGGATTAATCCGGTGTGGCCTGGCTAGAACCACCGGATCAAGTGCTTCACGTAGGGCTGTTAGTAGAGGCTAGGGTAAGCCATCGGATTAGTTCGGTGCTTAGCCCTGAGCACCATTGGATAGAGCGGGCGCACTATTCCTAACGCGGGTTTTTCAAAAGGGGCAACAAATAACTCGGTGTGCATCACCGGAGTAATATGATGGCCAAAAATCCTTTCTCGCTGCTCTCTAGATCACAACAGATTAATCTGGTGCTCACTGCAGTATGCGCTAGGGATAAATTCGACTGTTAGTTCGCAAACGGCTAGTTTTGACTCGACCATTGTGGAATCACTGGATTAATCCGGTGGTACCTTTGAGAGGGGACTAGAGTAAGTGCCAAAGGAATGCTAACACATAGCGCTTAGTCTGGTGTGGTAATCCGGTGGTCACTGGATTAATCTGGTGATCACGTAGACTGCCTAGTCAGCTAGCCCAACGATTATCTTCTTGGAGGGGCTTAAAAATATGTGTTGGCCGACTCTTCATGAGCTCTCTTGGCATTCTAAGAAAACCAACACCCTTGTGAGCCTCCAAGAACACCACCCACTCATCTCTTGACTTGTGCTTCATCCAAATTGAGATTGGGAGAGATCTAGTGCATTTGCATTGAGTGATTGCATCTTATGGCACTAGTTGATTGTTTGGGCTGCGGTTTTCTTGTTATTCTTGGTGGTTGCCGCCACCTAGATGGATTGGAGCAGCTGGTGGTCATTGAGGAAGATTGGTGATTGTTCTCCACCTTCGACCGATGATTCTTGTGAAGAGGTTTTGATCCCACCTCGCGGAGTGCAAAGGGATACTCCAGTGGCATGCCCGTGGCTAGTTGGAGTGGGCCATTTGAGTGATTCATGCGGCACCCTTGGTGGGTCTAGCTTGTCATGCTAGTTAGCTCATGAATCATCACTTGGGGACTTGCCACAATGAGGATGTAGGTTGCCGGCAAGCAATCGAACCTCGGGGATAAATCTTGTGTCATCACTTGCCCTCATTGGTTTGCCTTCTACACACTTGTTCTTTACTTTCTTGTGTGTGTAGTTGTTTTCCTTGACCTAATGTAGCTTAGCTGTAGTTGTAGTAACTAGTTTTAGTTGCTCTCCTTTTATAGCTCCCTAAGTGTAGCTCTTGCTTGTGTGGCTTGTGTGGTGTGTGCTCTAGATTAGAAACCAAGCTACTAGAATTGTGTAGGGGCTTGCATTGGGTGAATTAGAGCTAGTGCAAAGTAGTTGCTAGTAGGGCTTCATTTTGTACTAATCAACCTTTGCTCTAGTGTAGTGTTTTATAGAGAAAAATTTATAGGCTATTCACCCTTCCCCCCTCTAGCCATTTAGATCCTTTCACTCCGGCTTACAGCAATGCAACCATACAATAGTGTCAAAGAATTCCCTTCCAAGACCACCTCTTTGTTGGAGTTTTCTTGCCACACATTAATTGACTATGTTCTAATTTCACAAACTATTTATCTTAAAGGAAAAAATCTACAACATTGTTTCCTTTCAGGACTACCAGCACCTTGTTTAACCTTACAACAACAACAACAACAACAAAGCCTTCCAGTCTCAAGCAAGTTGGGGTAGGCTAGAGTTTAAACCCAACACGAGCCCCTAATCACAGTTCCAGCATGTCAATAACTGCTTTCCGAGCACTCCTATTGAAGCACAAGTCTTTAGGTATATCCCAATCTTTCAAGTCTCTTTTTATTGCCTTGCTCCATGTCAATTTTGGTCTTCCCCTACCTCTCCTCACATTATTATCTTGGCTTAGCATTCCACAATGCGCTGGTGCCTCTGGAGGTCTCCTTTGGACATGGCCAAACCACCTCAATCGATGTTGGACAAGTTTTTCTTCAACTAGTGCTACCCCTAGCCAATCACGTATATCATCGTTCTGAACTCGATCCATTCTTGTATGACCACAAATCTAGCACAACATACACATTTCTGCAACACTCAGCTGTTGAACATGCATCTTTTTGTAGGCAAACATTTTGCCCCATATAGCATAGCAAGTCTAATCGCCATTCTATAAAACTTGCCTTTTAGCTTCTATGGTACTCTCAACCTTGTTTAACCTTATTTGTATAATTTTGTATGTCGCTCATTGCTATAGTCATCTTTGAATTATTAAGTTTGTTTTGTGCATTTGAGAGGATAAACATATTGACATGACTCTTGCTGTCTGTGATGAATAACTAAGCCATGCTATATGGTTCTTTCACTAGGCAGGACTTGCTGCTAATAATTCTCTATGATCACATGTTATTTGAACAAAACTTGTTGTCAGTGATGTCGTCTTCAAAGCGATCAGGGGGTCACACACCATTTAAAGACCTAACCAACACCAACCTCAATGGTGCTGCTCAAGGACTCACAACATCTAATTCATAGCCACCACCCATCGATCCTAACAAACACAGGAGACAACAAGACAGGGAAGGATATGCTCGAATGTCTCCGCAGAAGAAAGCTAAACTACTAGAAAAGCAAAGGGAATCCTGTCAAAGAAAGAAAGCTACACCCACCCTTGTTATTCAGGAGAGCAATCAATTAGTTACTTCTCAATCTATTGCCACCACTATTAATCAGGATGGTGAAATGGAATTTAGGGAGTCTATGACACCTGAAATACAAATCATGCAAACTCTAAAAGGTTATTTTGCAAACCTTAACCAACCACCATATCGAATGCAAATGTTGTCTTTCCTAATAATTCTAACGCATCACATTTCTTTTTGCTTGCTTTTAGAGGAAGGCATCACATGCAAGAAGATATCGATCAAGATGAAAACACAAATTGGCTATATAGAAATAACATGTACTAGAGGCCAAAAAAACCCATATGACATTTAAATGTCAAGAAGGCTATAATAATGTCCTCGAAATAGATTCAACCATTGAGTTGTTAAGTATTTTCAATACTCTTCGGTTGACACACATTGACATAAAGTCCATACTAAATACATTATGATTTGTTCAGGAGATTTACTTGGCATCAACGCCATCAATGATGGTGAACAGAGGAGATACACTATACCTGCACAATCTGTTGATTGTATAGAATGCACACCATTAAAAGACCTAACCAACACCAACATCAACAACAAATTCTCAAGGACTTGCATCAATAGATTCACAGACGCCACCCGTTGATTCAAACGAACGTAGGAGACAAGATAGGGATCGATATGCTCGAAAGTCTCCACAAAAGAAAGACGAACTAATAAAAAGGCAACGCGATGCCTGTCAAAGAAATAAAGGTACATCCACCCTTATTAATCAGGAAAGCAATCAATTAGATACTTCTCAATCTATTTTAACCACTATTAATCAGGATGGTGACATGGAGTCTGGGGATTCTGTGACACCTGGAGTACAAATCATGTAAAGTCTAAAAGGTGATTTTGCAAACCTTAACCTACCACCATATCGAATGATTTGTTCATAACTAAATACATTTTGATTTGTTTAGGAGATTTAATTGGCATCAGTGCCATCAGTGATGGTGAACACATGAGATACACTACACCTACACAATTTGTTGAGGCTAGAGAATGCAAGAGGCAAAGGAATAAGGAATATCATAGTAATATGACAACCGAGCAAAAGAAAGCAAAGAAGGACCGTGAAAAAGCCCGTCGTGCATTGCTACATAACACTCTAGGTTCTAAATCCATCGCAAAGAAAAACCCTATGTACAACCAAATAGATGTGGTGCTTCCTTTTACAAGTAACACTCTCCTAGTTGGACGCACAATCAATGTTGATTTTTCTACTCCTGTTGTTGGTGAGTGGTGAGGAACCTCAAGCAAATTTGGTAGGAAATGATCACAGTAACTTTTGTATTGCGCTATTATTAATATTTTGTCTCAATAAACATCATTATTTGTGAAAATAACCTATCTATTTGACTATTTACCAGATGACGAGATTCATGTGAGTGATGGAAATTCTAGAAAGTGTAGGAAGAGTATAACAGATGGACAAAGAAATGCGCATATAGATCTTCGTAATGCGAGCTTTGCATCTAGGATTGCTAACAAATGTAGAACGGCTGGTTTTGCCAAGGTCGGATGGTCCTTGCTTTGATTTTGAAGGCACTAATAATGTTGTAGACCCTTCAACACAATCAACCATCACAGCTACCGGTAATTTACTTAATTATGTCATACACCACAACACTTCCCTTTTACTCACACTATTGTCCCACATCAGAAAATGGTGTTGTGGCTGCACAAGAAGCCATTGCTACAGTTGCTCCAACAGTCATGTGGCATGAATGTGCTGATGAACTTATATTTAAAGATGACCCAACTGAGGACTACATGTTTGGCCAAGGTATGTCTCAACACATGTTTGTATATGAATCAAATTCCATATTAATCCTTCCCTAACTCTCGTGGCAAAAAAAATTCAGATGAGGAGATCGATGAGGAAGTGATGATTGATGAAGCTGACGATGCCTCTATTGCTGACTCTAACGTCCCGGATCTGTACGACTATGTGTACAGTAACATACCTGAGAGCACACACGTGCTAAAACCCATGCCAAATTGCCGCCATTGTGGTGCAAAGAGGTTCAAGGATGAGCCTAAGGGGTTCTGTTGTCGAGATGGAAAGATTAGTCTGTCCAACCCAGATATGCCACCACAACTCATAGGCTCTAGTCAAGCATAGATTATGATGCCAAGCACTTTAGTGAAAACATTAGGTTTTTCAATGGTCATTTCTCCTTCACCTCTCTTTACTACCATCTTGACAGCACTACCACAGACATCAGAAAAAGCAGTATTTACACATTTCGGGCACATGGACAAATGTACCACAAGATATGTTCTTCTGCTGGGTGTCGTTTAAACCCACAACATTTGGAGATGTACTTCTATGATGATGAAACAACAAAGCCTTTCAGTCCCAACCAAGTTGGGGTAGGCTAGAGTTGAAACCCAACATGAGCCCCTAATCATGGTTTAGGCACGTCAATAGCTGCTATGCACTCCTATTTAAACACAGATCTTTAGGTATATCCCAATCTTTCAATTCTCTTTTCATTGCCCCCATATCTTTCGGTCTTCCTCTACCTCTCCTCACATTATTATGTTGACTTAGGATTCCACAATGCACTGGTGCCTCTTGGGGTCTCCTTTGGACATGGCCAAACCACCTCAACAGATGTTGGACAAGCTTTTCTTCAAAAGGTGCTACCCCTAGACGATCGCGTATATAATCATTCCGAACTTGATCCATTCTTGTATGACCACAAATCTAACGCAACATATGCATTTCTGCAACACTCAACTATTGAACATGTCATCTTTTTGTAGGCCAACATTCAACCCCACACAGCATAGCAGGTCTAATCGTTGTTCTATAAAACTTGCCTTTTAGCTTCTGTGGTACCCTCTTGTCACAGAGAATGCTAGATGCTAGGCACCACTTCATCCACCCCGCTTTCCCTCTTTAGCATCGATCTCAAATATCAAAAGGTATCATTCTTAGGCACTACTTGCCCTTCCAAGCTCACATCTCCCTCCTCATGTGCAGTGGTGCCAAAGTCACATCTCATGTATTTAGTTTTAGTTCTACTTACTCTAAAACCTTTGGACTCAAGAGTCTGCTGCCACAACTCTAGTTTTCTATTCACTCCCTCCCGGCTTTCATCAACTAACACTACATCATCCGTGAAAAGCATACACCAAGGGATATCCCCTTGTATGTTCCTTGTAACCTCATCCATTACCAAGGCAAAGAGATATGGGCTCAAGGTCGACCCTTGTTGTAGTCCTATTTTAATCGGGAAGTAATCAGTGTTATGATTATTTGTTCGAACACTAGTAACAACATTGTTGTACATGTCCTTAATGAAGGCAACACACTTTGTTGGGACTTTATGTTTGTCCAAAGTCCACCACATAATGTTCCTTGGTATCTTGTCATAAGCCTTCTCCAAGTCAATGAAAACCATGTGTAGGTCCTTCTTCAACTCCCTAAACCGCTCCACAACTTGTCTTATTAAGAAAATTGCTTCTATGGTTGACTTTCTAGGCAATTGGTTCGTGGAAATCTGTGTCGCTCCTCTTAGACGATTCTCGATAACTCTCCCATAGCTTCATAGCGTGGCTCATCAACTTAATTCCCTGATAATTAGTGCAACTTTGGATATCTCCCTTATTCTTATAGATTGGTACCAATATACTTCTCCATTCCTCATGCATCTTGTTTGATTGAAAAATATTGTTGAACAAGTTGGTTAGATATACTATAGCTATATCCCCAAGAAATCTCCACACCTTGATTGGAATACCATCAAGGCCCATCGCCTTACCCCTTTCATCCTTTTCAAAGCTTCTCTGACCTTAGATTCTTGGATCCTCCACATAAAGCGCCTATTGGTGTCATCAAATGAGCTGTCCAAATGGACGGTGGTGTTCTTGTTCTCACCATTGAACAATTTGTCGAAATACTCTTGCCATCTATTCCTGGTCTCATCCTCCTTCACCAAGAGTTGCTCCCTCTCATCCTTAATGCACTTAACTTGGTTGAAGTCCCTCGCCTTCCTATCATGAGCCCTAGCCATCCTATAGATGTCCTTCTCTCCTTCCTTCGTACTCAGACGTTGGTAAAGATCCTCCTAAGCCCACCCCTTTGCCTCACTCACAGCTCGTTTTGCGATCTTCTTTGTCACCTTGTACTTCTCTATGTTGTCTGCACTCCATCATGGTGAAAGCGCTTGTAACATTCTTTCTTCTCCTTAACAACCCTTTGCACATCTTCGTTCCACCACCAATTGTCTTTAGGTTCGCATCCACTCCCTTTGGTCACTCCAAACACCTCTAAAGCAACCTTTCGAATGCATGTTGCCATCTTCTCCCATATGTAGTTTGTATCGTCTTCTTTCTTCCAAGAGCCCTCTTTGAGAACCCTTTCTTTGAAGACCTCTGATGTCTCCCCTTCCAATTTCCACCACTTTATTCTTGAAATCATGGTTTGCTTATCACTATGAGCACGCACTAGAAAGCGGAAGTCGGCCACCACCAGCTTGTGTTGAGAAACCACACATTCTCCACGTATCACTAAAAATGATATCACATATACTTTAAAAAAAGGACAGACCCAGCGCCGGTGGCTCCCACATGAGTGGGGTCTAAGGAAGGAATAACCGAGGCAAGCCTTAACCTTGCTTTTTGCAGAGAGCCTATGTCGAACCCAGGACCTTTTGGCTCAGTGGGAAGGCTTCTCACCACTGCGACAGGCCTATCCTTCATCACATATATTTATAGCAAGAAAATAGAATTGAATTACACTTTGAACATTCCAAATAGCTATTGCAAAATAGATCCAGGCCTCTTGTGCAACAAGACAGGAAGCTACATTACATTATGAAAACCATGACAGGATAAAAACAGTACATCCTAACATTTGACAACATGTATGCATCCACATCTATATGTTTCAGAGTAAATAAGCTCGTACAGATCTTAAAATAATACCTAAAATTATGAGGGCATGTATGCATCCATATCAATCATTATCAGGAGAAAGTAACACTATTTTGCAAGCTGAATATGAATGAAGTGCTTATAACAAAGAAAAAAAAAGGGACAGGTCAATCACACCATGAGTAAATATTTTCAGTCCATTCCATAGCAATTCATGCGACCAAATCATCTTTGTTTCCAGAAAACTACCATAAACTGAAGAAACAAATATGAGTAAATGTGACATCAAAGCCATATTCACCTTGATTATGAAGTTGGCATGTGTTGCCAGTATCTTCTGTCATCAATCCCAGTTATCACCAGTAGAGGTAGTGTCATACAAATCATGCCTTTGCTCTTCTCCAACTAGAATTCCTACAATCTGCAAACACATACTCTTTTAGCTATACTGTTCTTGTTCTACAACTAAAAATATATAAACTTCTAGGCATTCACATTCCACACATCTTTCAAGAAAAATAAGAAATGGAGGAAGTAGCATTCAGCTTAATATATGGGATGACTACTTCCGTCCCGGTAGTGGATGAGGGGTACCTGGAAAACCATTTCCGCATCAATTCCATTACTGATTAGCTTATTATCAAACACGTAGAGGCCACCTAGATATTGCACGAAGAGCTGAATCCTAGAATGCAAAGATAGGATAGGAAAAAAGTTATTTAAATAATCATTAGTAATAAACTAATCTTCAATATCGTTGTGCGTGAAAACCAAAACCTAAATGCCTTCTGTGTCTACAGGACGCAAGAACATCCTTTAGGAAGCACGAGCAAAATATGGCAGAATCAATACTTCTCGCTCTTGCAAAAGTCAGTTACTGTTTGGCTGAACATGTCGGTACCGAGCTGTCACAAGAAATTCAAAATTTGAGGGAGCTTCCAAGTAAGGTTAGAAAAATCGAAAGGGAACTGCGGCTGATGAATTTTAGCATACGGCAGACTGACACAATTCATTGTAACGACCTCCTCAGAGAATGGATAGTGGAAGTGTGCAAGCTGGCCTACCGCATCGAAGACATCATGGATAACTTCACTTATCATGCTCTTCAGCTTGAGGAAGAATCCTTCGTTGTAAGACAGACTAAGAAACTTTTCTACAGTAAGGTTTTCAGAGACATTGCTTCTGACATTACCCAGATAGAGGAGGACATCCAACATGTTCTGAGCCTGAGAGACCGATACATACAATTTGGCCATAATAACCAGCAGCAGGCGGCTGCTGAAGCATTTATACCTGAAGTTGGATTTCCACAGTTTGTAAATGATGAGGATCTTATTGGTATCGAATCCACAAGGATTCACTGACTCAGTAGTTGAAAACCACAGAACAATCCTCGCAAGAAGAAGAGAAAACCACAGAACAAAATAGCACGGTGATAACCGTGTCAGGAATGGGAGGATTGGGGAAAACTACACTGGATGCAAATGTTTCTGAAAGGGCCAAGGTCAACTTCCAAGCTCACGTCTGGATAGCCATGTCCAAGGAATACACTGCAATACCCCTACTGGAAAGACTGATAAGAAATATTGGTGACAAGCAAGAGCAAATGGGAAAGGACAAGAATATCCAAGAATTGAGGACAATACTAAACAGCAAGCTGAAGAACCATAAAACTATTGTGGTTTTGGATGATGTGTGGGAAAAACGGACATTTTTGGATATACAAGATGCATTCAAAGATGTTGGGGAAAGTCGTGCTATCATCACGACAAGATTAGAAGATGTGGCTTTTCTTGCACAACCAACTCACCGACTTGAACTCAAACCCCTTGACGAAAAGGATGCATATGATCTTTTCTGCAAAAGGGCCTTTGCCAACAATGAAAATCATAAGTGTCCTCAAGATCTTAAGAAGCTTGCCAAGGATATTGTGCAAAGGTGTCATGGCTTGCCACTAGCAATTGTCTCAATTGGCATTCTTCTGTCGTCAAGGCAGCAGATTCCATCTGTCTGGGACCAAATATATAATCAGCTCCGTTATTAGCTAGCCAAGGACGATGATGTGCAGGGAATCATAAAACTGAGCTACCATGACTTACATGGGGAGCTCCGCAACTGTTTTCTTTACTGCAGCATTTTTCCGCAAAATTACTCTCTTTCACGGACTAGCCTTGTTCTGTTATGGGTTGCAGAGGGATTTGCAGTGAAAACTGAAGATAGCACAGCAGAAGAGGTAGCTGAGGTCTATCTGATGGGGCGGATCCACAGAAATATGCTACAACTTGTGGAGAAGGATGAGCTTGGCAGGGTGAGAAGATGTAAGATGCACGACATAGTGCGGGACCTGGCTATGTCTATTGCTAAGAAGGTGTGGTTTGGTACCACAAATGACCATGAATCAATAACAATGGTGGATGCTGGAATAGTTCGTCGCCTATCAGCAACGGCAGGAGCAAATATAGACAAGCAGATGCGACTACCTCATCTGCGGACCCTAATAGCACATGGAAACACTACATTAACATCATCACCGGACACGTTATGGTCAATTCTGTTTGAATCGAGGTACCTTGCTGTTCTCGAGCTTCAAGATTCAAATATCACTCTTGTCCCACGATTTATAGGGAAATTGTTCAATTTAAGATACCTTGGCTTAAGGGGGACAAAAATTAAGTTTCTTCCAAATTACTGTGAAGAAGCTATCCAATTTGCAAACTCTTGATGTCAAATCAACTATCATAGAAAGATTGCCACGGGGGATCGTAAATGTCAAGAAACTGAGGCACCTATTCCGGAAGAGCAGGAATTTAAGAAGTATCTCAAGGCAAAAGCTGTGGGGATGGCGGCGGTGCAGAAGGCAAGGGCCAGACAACATTCTAGGCTGAAGTGGATTCGTGAAGGGGACGCCAATACCCGTCTTTTCCATATCTATGCAAATGCAAGAAGAAAAAAGACATTCGTAAGTGCGCTACATAGTGAGCAAGGAGTAGCAACGGTACAGCAAGATAAGATGAGAGTGGCTGAAGAATTTTTTTAGTAAAGCGATTGGAACAAACGCGTCCAGATCACGCCGGTTCAACTGGGAAGCATTGGGAATTGGGATATACACCTTTCGATCTGGAAGAATTGGATATGCCGTTTACAGTACAAGAATTATTTAGAATAGTAAAGTCGTTACCTTCAGAGAAAGCTCCCGGGCCGGATGGTTTCATTGGCGTTTTCTACAAAAAATTGTTGGGACGTAATCAAGAATGATCTTTTTGAAGCGGTTATGGGATTTTACAATCACAAGACCTCTAAAATGCACCTGTTCAACGAAGCAAACATTGTGCTCCTCCCCAAAAAACAAGACCCGGCGGCAATGACAGACTATAGACCGATTAGTCTAATTAACAGTCTTACCAAAATCATTACAAAACTCCTTGCAACAAGGCTGGCACCACATATGAATGAGTTGGTCTCCCAAGCACAAAATGCGTTCATCAAAAAAAGGTGTATCCATGATAATTTCCTATACGTTCAAAGAGTGATCCAGCTGCTTCATAAGAAAAAAAACAGCTAGCTCTTTTTATCAAATTGGACATCTCAAAGACTTTGTGTAAGCTGGCAATATTTGCTGGAAGTGCTAACTGCTTTGGGATTTAGTACTAAATGGCGCAATTGGATCTCCTCAATTCTAGGATCGTCATCTTCGAGAATCCTCATCAATGGAAGACCGACTCAATGTTAGTCGCTGAATTCTCACTCTTGGTAGTAGGAGAATTCTTACTCTCATCGAGAGAGGATGACACTAGGAGTTGGGGCAATTTTCTTGTCTATTTCTCACACAAGCTCACACAAATGCCATGCCAACCCAAGGGGTTGGGGTTACATATTTATAGGCTGCTAGCCAGCCAAGCATATGCCAAGATGCTAGTCTAAGATGCTAGTCTAAGATGCTAATATGCTGTCCTAGCTAAGATGCTGTCCTCTAGTCTAAGATGCTGTCCTCTAAGATGCTGTCCTCTAGTCTAAGATGCTGTCCTAAAAACAGAAAAACAGCCACAAGGACCATGACCATGTGAGCATCATAGCTCCACAAAGACCAGCCACACATGAGACTTATCCATCATTCTCCCCCTAAGTCTTGTGCGTCGTCTTGTGGGAGAGTTGAACCATCCCGGTCCTGGAGCAGAGCTCAAGGAACTTGATCCTCCCAAGGGGCTTGGTGAGCAGGTCCGCAAGCTGGTCCTTGGTGTTGATGTAGCTCGCCTTGATGCTCCCTTCCTCCAAACAGCTTCGGATGAAGTGGTACCTCACCCGGATGTGCTTGCTGCGTTCGTGGAACACGGGGTTCTTTGCCAGGGCCAGAGCGGACTTGCTGTCCACCCTGAGCTCCACCGCTCTAGTGTCTCTGCCGAGGAGATCACCAAGCAGTCGAGCGAGCCAGAGCGCCTGAGTCGAAGCGGTGGAGGCCGCTATGTACTCGGCCTCGCAGCTGGACAGGGCCACCACCTGCTGCTTGACCGACTGCCAGCTAACGAGGCACTTGCCGAGGAAGAAGAGGATCCCGCTCGTGCTCTTGCTGGTGTCGATGTCGCTGGCGTGGTCGCTGTCGCTGTACCCGACGAAGTGTGCCGCCCCAGGGCACCTCGGGTAGTAGAGGCCGTGGTCGAGAGTCCCCGCAACATAGCGGATGATCCTCTTCACAGCCTGCTGGTGCTCCGTCGTCGGTCGCTGCATGAACCGACTAACGTAGCCGACGGAGAATGCCAAGTCCGGCCGTGTGTGGGCGAGGTAGCGAAGGCTCCCCACAAGACGCCGGTACTGCGTAGCGTCCACCTCCTCCGTCGTGCTGTCGCGGCTCAGCTTCAGCCTCTCCTCCATCGGAGTGAGAGCTGGGTTGCAGTCGGTGAGCCCAGCTAGCTCAACGACGCGCTTGGCGTAGGCGGTCTGTCGAAGCGTGATCCCAGAGTCATCCTGGTGTACCTCGATTCCCAGGTAGAAGGAGAGAGGCCCCAGGTCACTCATCTGGAAGGTGGCCTTCATCTCTTCCTTGAATGCCGCCACCTCCGCATCCTTGGTGCCGGTGATCACCAAGTCGTCGACGTAGACACCCACCAACAGGGCATTACCTCCATTGCCCCGTCGGTAGATGGCCGCCTCGTGCGGGCTTTGCTCGAAGCCCATCCCCTTTAGCGTGGAATCCAGCTTGGCATTCCACGCCCTCGGTGCCTGCCGCAAGCCATAGAGGGCCTTGCGCAGGCGGAGCACCTTGCCCTCCTTGCCGGGGATCGCAAATCCCGGCGGCTGGTGCACGTAGACCTCCTTCAAGTCACCGTTAAGGAATGCCGACTTGACGTCCATGTGATGAACACGCCAGCCCTCTTGGGCAGCTAGCGCAAGGAGGAGTCGCACGGACTCCATCCGTGCCACGGGAGCAAAGGCGTCATCGAAGTCGACCCCCTCCTGCTGCACGAAACCTCGTGCCACCAAGCGAGCCTTGTGCTTGACGATGGCACCGGCTTCATCCCTCTTCAACTTGTACACCCACTTAAGGGTGATCGCGCGATGACCACGAGGAAGGTCAGCAAGCTCCCAGGTGCGGTTCTTCTCAACCGCATCCATCTCCAACTGCATCGCGGCGCGCCATGCCGCGTGTCTCTCGGCCTCTGCGAACGACCGAGGCTCGCCGTCGTCACACGCAAGGTGCAACTGCGCCTCCAGGTCCTCCAGGTCATGAGGCACCAGTCCCGGCACCAACTGGTCGCCGAGAAGGTTCTCCATCATACGGTACCACAACGGCTCGCCGTCGTGGTACGCGTCGATGCGCTCCTCGTCGTGAGAGAGCGGAGTAGCGAGCTCAACCGGGCTATGCTCGACACGAGCTGGTGTTGGAGTAGACGTGCCCGGAGAGGTGCCTGTCGGTGCTGGAGTGCGTGGCGTTGCCGGCTGTGGTGGAGCCGGCGAAGAACTCATCGCAGCCGAGGTCCTGGCTGGAGAGCGTGGAGCTGTCGGAGTAGCAGGCGCCGGGGTCGGTGGAGGCTCGGGGACTGGGGTAGATGCGCTCGCCAAAGAAGAGCTGCCTACTCCCCCAGCTCCCTCGAAGTGGACGTACTCGACAGTGAAGTCGTCGTAAGTCGGAGCCGAGCCATCGTCCACCGCCTTGTCCCACGCCCATCCTCGCCCTTCGTCGAACACAACGTCGCGCGCCGTGCGCACACGCTGTGTCTTCGGGTCGAGGATGCGGTAGGCCTTCGAGCCCTCCGCGTAGCCGATGAACACTCCCAGAGTGCTCCTGTCGTCGAGCTTGCTGATGTGGCCAAGCTCCTTGGCGAACGCGAGGCAGCCGAAGACCCGCAAGTGGGAGACCGCCGGCTTGCGCCCATGCCAAGCCTCGTACGGCGTCCTGCCGTCGAGCGCCTTGGTAGGCGAGCGGTTGAGGATGTAGACGGCCGTCACCACCGCCTCTCCCCAGAAGACAGCCGGCATCCCCCTCTGCTTGAGGAGGGCCCGAGCCATCCCCACAACCGTCTGGTTGCGCCGCTCGACGACGCCGTTCTGCTGCGGGCTGTACGGCGCGGAGTAGTGGCGCTGAATGCCCTCGTCAGCGCAGTACGACGCGAATTCAGCCGCCGTGAATTCACCGCCGTTGTCGGTGTGCAGCACGCGCAGCTTGCGGCCGCACTCCGCCTCCGCAGAAGCCTGCGCGCGTCTGATGGCGTCCGCAGCCTCTCCCTTGCTGCCGAGGACCATCACCCACATGTAGCGGGAGAGGTCGTCGACGAGCAGCAGGAAGTAGCGTCGTCCTCCCGGTGTGGCCAGTGTCACCGGGCCACACAAGTCCCCGTGCACGAGCTCGAGCCTCTCCTTGGCTCGAAAGCTCGCCTGCTGGGGAAAGGGGAGTCGCCTCTGCTTCGTCAACACGCAGACGTCGCAGAGCTGCTCCACATGGTCGAGGCACGGCAGGCCTCGCACCATCTCCGTGGCACTGAGCCGCTTCAGGGCCTCAAAGTGAAGGTGCCCGAAACGCTCGTGCCACTGCCACGCCTCGTCGTCCCGACGAGCAGCGAGACAGAGGGGTTGTGCCACCTGCACGTTAAGGACGTAGAGTCGATTTGCGCTTCTGGATACCTTGGCAAGAAGGCGACGACGACGATCCCAAATCCTCATGACTCCGTCCTCAACCACCACGCGCGAACCGTTCTCATCCAGCTGTCCCAAGCTGATGATGGAGTTCCTCAACGCGGGGATGTAGTAGACTCCGGTGAGCAGCCTGTGCTCACCAGACACGGCGGTGAAGATGATGGAGCCGACGCCCTTGATCTCCACGCCGGAGGCATCCCCAAACTTGACGGAGCCTCGGACGCTAGAGTCAAGCTCGGTGAAGAACTCCCGTCGACCGGTCATGTGATGGGTGGCGCCGGTGTCGAGGCACCACCCGTCAGTCTTGTCGTTGCCGGAGCTGTCGCCGAGGAGGGCGTGTGCTTTTGGCTCGTCAAGGTGGAGGAGAGCCGCTGCGGCCGGTGCCGCTGGAGGTAGCTCGATGCTGGCATGTGCCATGAACAGAGCCGGCTCCTCCTCCTCCGCCTGTGCGATGTGGGCCTGGCCGCGTCGTGGCTGTCGACAGTCCTTGGCCCAATGGCCAAGCTGGCCGCAGTTGCGGCAGGCGTCGTCTCGTGCCGGCTTGTGCCGGCCGGCGGCGCCGCCCTGGGCGCCTCCGCGGGCATCACCCTCGGCACGTCCTCGCGCCCCGGCCTGGGCGTCTCTGCGCGCCTTGCGTGGCTTGCCACGCTTGCGGCCGCCTGTCGCGGAAGAAGGCTCCCCCTTCCTCCGGTCACCCTGGCTGGCAAGCCACTGCTCCCGAGTAAGAAGGAGCTTCCCGCCAGTGGTGATGGGCCCTGAGAGGGGCTGTGGCTCATCACTATCGACGACCTTGAGGCGACCTATCACCTCCTCGATCGACATCGTGGAGAGATCCAACAGCGACTCGATCGAGCGAGCCATCTGCTTGTACTTCTCGGGGACGCAGCGGAAGAGCTTTTCGACAGCTCTCTCCTCGCCGTAGGTGTCGTCGCCGAACTGCACCATCTTCTGCAACAGAGTGTTGAGACGGAGAGCAAAGTCATCAACGTCCTCACCTGGCTTGAAAGCCAGGTTCTCCCACTCCTTGCGAAGTGCCTGCAGTGTGGACTTGCGGGCGCGGTCGCTGCCGATGCGTGCCGCAGCGATGGCGTCCCAAGCCTCCTTGGCAGTCCGCTTGCTGGTAAGCGAGAACTGCATCTCGGGCGGGACTGCAGCGATGAGAGCATCCAGCGCCCGTCGATCTAGGTCGTAGTCGACGTCGCCGTACCGGACTGCCTCCCACATGTGCCGCACCTGGAGCTTTACCCTCATCACCGCAGCCCACTCGACGTAGTTGGTCTTGGTGAGGGTAGGCCACCCACCGCCGGGACCGACGTCCCTGACAACAGCCTAGAGCCCGTGGTAACCACGGTACCGATCCGGGGAGAGAGAGCCACGCTGCCTGTGAAGGCCGCGCTCTCCATCGACCCGTCGGTACCGATCCGGGGAGAGAGAGCCACGCTGCCTGTGAAGGCCGCGCTCTCCATCGACCCGTCCGCCACCGTTGCCGTGCGCGCCTCCTCCAGGAGCGCCGCCGCCGTGCGCGCCTCCTCCAGGAGCGCCACCGGCGCGTCCGCGCCTGTCTGGGCTACCGCCGCGCTCGTGGGCGTGCGCGGCTGCCCCAGGAGCGCCACCGCCGTGCGCGCCTCCTCCAGGAGCGCCGCCAGCGCGTCCGCGCCTGTCTGGGCTGCCGCCACGCTCGTGGACGTGCGCGGCTGTCCACTGCGCCGCCCGCGCTCGCGCTGCCTCCCTCTCTAGCAGCTCGAGGTCCGCGTCGGCGGTGTCGTCAGCGGAAATGGAGCTGCCGATGCTGCCGCGCAGAGCCTCGACCTCCGCCGCCGCCGCACGCGCTGCATTCGCCGCCGCCGCTGCTTCCGCCTCCGCTCTGGCTGCTGCCAGCTCCGCCGCTGCTAGCCTCGACGCCCTTGCCGCCGCCGCAGCGGTCTCTGCCGCCGCTCGCTCGCGTTCCTCTGCCGCGGCAAGTTCGGCCTCCTGCCGACGCCGCGTGCTCGAGGCGACCGAGCGCTGAGACTGCCCTGCGGACATGACGCGCTACCGGGGGGCTGCTGCGTGGGAAGAGGGCTGCTTCAGACGAGCTGGGAGAGGAGTGAACAGGAGCGGCCGGAGGAGCTGCTGCTGCCAACAGCTGGGGCTGTTGTGGGGCTGGGAGAGAAGATGAGCAAGAGATGCTCAGGCTACAGGATAATACGGCTCTGATACCACTTGTTAGTCGCTGAATTCTCACTCTTGGTAGTAGGAGAATTCTTACTCTCATCGAGAGAGGATGACACTAGGAGTTGGGGCAATTTTCTTGTCTATTTCTCACACAAGCTCACACAAATGCCATGCCAACCCAAGGGGTTGGGGTTACATATTTATAGGCTGCTAGCCAGCCAAGCATATGCCAAGATGCTAGTCTAAGATGCTAGTCTAAGATGCTAATATGCTGTCCTAGCTAAGATGCTGTCCTCTAGTCTAAGATGCTGTCCTCTAAGATGCTGTCCTCTAGTCTAAGATGCTGTCCTAAAAACAGAAAAACAGCCACAAGGACCATGACCATGTGAGCATCATAGCTCCACAAAGACCAGCCACACATGAGACTTATCCATCACTCAAAACATCAAACATGCCAAGGGCTTGAGATAGGGAGACCCATTGTCGCCAATGCTATTTATCATTGCAATTGACCCGTTGCAAAGATTAATTGATCAAGCAGCTAGGCGGGGTCTCTTGCAACCTGTGCTACCAAGCAAGGCGAAGCTGCGATGCTCCCTTTATGCAGACGATGCAGCCCTATTTACACACCCCTCACCACTAGAATTATCCAGGCTTCAAATTTTTTTGATGTTATTCGGTGAGTGCTCAGGATTGAAGATGAATATGAACAAGACTGAGATTTTCCCAATACGGACGCAACCCGGCATGGTGAACAATATTGTACAAAACTTCCCAGGAAAGATAGGCACGTTCCCTGGGAAATATCTGGGACTGCCTCTCCACACGAGAAAATTAAGGAAAATAGAAGTGCAGCCCTTGATAGACAAGATTGGAGTGAGACTTCCTGGATGGAAGGGGAAATTTCTTTCATCAGCCAGAAGAGAAACATTGGTTAAACACAGTGTTGTCAAGTTTGCCAATCTATCACTTAACTGTTTTCCAAGCACAGAAGTGGCTTCTAAAGAAAATCGATCGCATTAGAAGAAGTTTTCTGTGGCGGGGGAAACTCCAGACAAAGTTAGCGGGGTGCATTCGTTAATCAACTGGCCCATGACTTGTTTACCCAAGATCAAGGGCGGCTTGGGGATCTTGGACCTGGACAGATTTACTAGAGCTCTTAGGCTTCGATGGCTGTGGTTCCAATGGAAGCAGAAAAATAGAGCGTGGATTGACTTGGAAATTCCATGCGACAAAGCGGACCGAGACCTCTTCTATGCATCAACTATAGTGTCTGTTGGGAACACAAAGACGGCCCCCTTTTGGACGTCCAGTTGGATCAATGGGACCATGGCGAAGTCACTAGCGCCACTACTGTACGCAAAGACAAGAAGAAAAAAGATAACCGTCCATCAAGCACTAACAAATGAAAAATGGATCGATCATATTTATCCACCTACAACGCACAAGGAAGTAACACAATTTGTCAGGCTTTGGGAGGCAGTACGTGGAGTCGCTCTAAATGAAACAGTTGAGGATGCTATTACTTGGAGATGGACGGCAGATGGTGAATACATCACAACTCCACAAACAGTGCTTATCAGGTTCAGTTTGTTGGCGTTTTCAGCAGGATCAAGTTGACACCAATATGGAAGGCTAAAGCTGAACAGAAATGTCAATTTTTCACAGGGACCTTGATGCATAAGAAGATTCTTATAGCAAACAATCTTTTCAAGCGAGGATGGACTGATGACACATATTGCAAGCTCTGCATAAATGATCAGGAAACTCCGGTGCACCTTTGCAAGGACTGCCCTTTTACCAAGGAGGTTTGGAGCTATATAAAACAATGGTTCAATTTCTCAGTGCTGGATTGAGTTAGTACAATAGTTTCCCTGATAGATAAACCTAGTGTCGACACTTGTATCTTACTTTTCTGTAAAGTAGGAAAGTAGAAGATGCTCTCTGCAGATGCCCTCTACCCCTCGCCCATAAAAGCAGGGGTAGTGCTATTGTAAAGAACATCCAATTGCATTTTCAATTCCAACAAGCGGCCAAGGCTAAGCTGCCCTCTCGCTTTTTAGATCGGATCTAGATATGAGATCGATCTCGTGATTCGTGGCCAACAACAGGTATCAGAACCTAGGTTCTTGAGATTCCGGTGAGCAGCCATGTCAACCGCTAGCCAGATCTCGAGAGCGCTTGCCGCTGCTGTCATTGCTGGTGCGGTGAGGAACCCCGGTGATGCAGCAGTAGTAGGAGCCGATGACCGCGCGATGCGCCTTGCTGCCATAGAGGCAACGGTTGTGGCAGCAATCGAGACAGCCAGGCAAGCGACGGCTACGGCTCAAGCCATGGCGGCCGCGGCTGTAGCGCTGCGCGTTGAGATGGAGCGGGAGCTGCTCGATGGGTCGTGAAGCCCAGCAGGGCATCGTCCTCTGTCATCGTCACCAGAGCGGCGTCGTGGACGTCACGGCCGCTCGTCGGTGGCACGGCCGGTGGTGCTGACCGTCTACCGTGACTCTAGAGTGGGGACGCCTTGGCCGATGCTTACAAGGACAAACTACCACGAGTGGAGCCTATTGATGTAGGTAAAGATGCAGGCCTGGCAGATCTGGGATGCGGTCGAGTTCAGAGATGTCGAGTTCCACGACGACCGGTGGGCACTGGAGGCGTTGTGCGCCGCCATGCCACCGGAGATCAGCGCCGTGCCGCCTCCCTCGCCAACAAGGCGACGACAAAGGAGGCCTAGGACTCCATCGCCATTGCACGTCTCGACGACCACCGCATCCATCAAACGACGCTGCAGCGGCTCCGACAAGAGTGGGAAGGCCTCGCCTTTAACCCCGGTGAGCAAGTCGAGGACTTTGCCTTTCGCCTTTCTAGCCTAAAGGAGCAGATAGCGTGAAATGGCGACACCGACATCATCGATGCTTGCGGGTGGAGAAGCTCCTGCGTTGCATCCAGAAGAAGTACTCCCAAATCGTGCTGACGATCGAGATGCTCCTCGACTTCGAGGCGCTCTCCATCGAGGAGGTCACTGGGAGGATCAAGGCGGTGCAAGTTTGCGAGGAGGCGCCTCACACCGAGCCGAGCACCACCGGAGGCAAGCTGCACTACACAGCCGAGCAGTGGCGGGCCTTCGACAAGAAGAAGAAGGACGAGGCTTCTGGCTCTGGTCTGCCCAGGGAGCGTCATCGCCGACCATGCATGGCAAGAAGAAGGAGGACAAGGGACCCTGGGGGTAGGCTAGTGCTGATGGCGGCACCGCCGCCTAGCGCAAGGTGACCCAAGATGATACCTACCTCAACTGCGGTAGGACTGGCCATTGGACCAAGGACTGCCGCCTGCCTCCATGCCGCGGTGGGGAAGCCCACGTCGCGCTAGCAGAAGGGTAGGATCATCCCCTTTTCTTGGTGCACGAGTGCATTGAGCTGCGGCAAGAAATAGGGGAGAAGGAGAAAAATTCAAGCCTTCCCCTTCCCTCACCGGTCGGCTCCACCCTGCTTCACCTTGATGAGCTGCGCACCCACGCTTTCCTCGGCACCGGCCCTGGCGACGACAAGATCAACGGCTGGTACCTTGACACCAGTGCCACCCACCATATGACTGGTCGGCGTGAGTTCTTCTCCGACTTGGACTCCGGCGTGCGAGGCTCCATAAAGTTTAGGGACACCTCCACCGTCGAGATCAAGGGTGTCGACTTCGTCGTTTTCGCCACCAAGACCGGCGAGCACCGGATGCTCACCGATGTTTACTACATCCCCGCGCTAAGGAACTCCATCATCAGCTTGGGACAGCTGGATGAGAATGACTCACGCGTGGAGATCAAGCATGGGGTACTGCGCATCTAGGATCACCATTGCTGACATCTCACCAAGGTGAACAGAGGCACAAATCACGTTTATGTTCTCCATGTGCAGGTGGCGCAACCCATGTGCCTTGCAGCCCGTTGCGATGACGACGCATGGCGGTGGCACGAGCGCTTTGGGCACCTCAACTTCGAGGCCCTGAAGCTGCTCGGCAACAAGGAGATGGTGTAGGGAATGTCGTGGATCGACCATGTGGAGCAGTTCTGCGACACCTGTGTCCTCACCAAGCGGCGGCAGCTCCCCTTTCCCCGCCAAGCGAATTTCCGTGCCAAGCAGAAGCTAGAGCTCATGCACGCCGACCTCTGTGGACCAGTGACTCCAGCCACACCTGGAAGACGATGCTACTTCCTCCTTCTTGTCGATGACGTGTCCCGCTACATGTGGGCAGTCCTGCTTGACACCAAGGCGGCAGCAGCGGATGCCATCAAGTGCCACCAAGCAGCTGCCGAGAAGGAGTGCGGCCACAAGCTCTGGGTGTTGCGTATGGACAACAACGGTGAGTTCACGGTGGCTAAGTTTGTGGTGTACTACACCAACTAGGGGGTTCAGCATCACTACTCCACGCTGTACACTCCACAGTAGAACGGCGTCATCGAGTGCCGAAACCAGACAGTGGTCACCACTGCCCATGCCCTTCTCAAGCAGCGGGGCATGTCGGAGATCTACTGGGGAGAGGCCGTGATGACCGTCGTGCACCTGCTCAACCGCTCACCAACCAAGGCGCTCGATGGCAAGACGCTGTATGAGGCCTGGCATGGGCGCAAGCCGACAGTAAGCTATTTGCGTGTGTTCAACTGCCTGGCATTCGTCAAGGAGCTCGGCCATGTCGGCAAGCTCAATGATCGCAGCTCACCGGGGGTCTTCATGGGCAACGCTGAAGGGGCTAAGGCCTATCACGTGTTCAACCCGGTGACACAGCGTGTGCGAGTGGCGTGCGACATGGTGTTTGACGAAGGTCACGGCTGGGCATGGGACAAGATGGCTGATGATGGATCGGTGACAGCTGTGCGCGACTTCACCATTGAGTATGCATGGGTGGAGTCGCGTCGACCACTGCATCAGCCTCGCCAACCACTGCACCAGCCTCATCGACCACTTCACCAGCTTCACCGACCACTTTGCCAGCTCCACTGCTCTCACCATCACCTAATCTGGGGGAGCTCGGCAACTCCTCGGTGGCGGTCGAAGCTCATCGACAGTGCTCGACAGCTCGTCGGCAACCCAGCCGACCACTCAGGTTTCGCAGCAGACCACATCGGCACTGCAGCGGACCACTCCATCACCCACTCTGACCACCGGAGACTGGTCGGCGACTACAGGAACTTCACCAGCAGCCGATCCGACCACACCATCTTTGTCCCCCGAGCACGATATCTCCTGCCTCGACTACTGGTCGGCAGTCTGAGATCGAGTTCGTGACTCTGCTGGAGGATGATGAAGACCGCCTGGATGCCTACTACGATGATGAGCCTCTGTTGTACCGCACGATGGCGAACATCCTCGACGACCAGTCTGCCTCAGGACAGGCAGAGCGGCTCTTCACCCAACTTCATCTGACACACGCCAGTGAGCCGAGCACTTATGCTGAAGCGCAGGGTGATCTGGCGTGGTGAGCGGCGATGGAGCAGGAGCTCAAGTCCATCGAGCAGAACCGCACTTGGGAGTTGGTACCACTGCCCAGCGGCCACCGCCCCATCACCCTCAAATGGGTGTTCAAGCTCAAGAAAGATGAGCAGGGCGCGGTGATCAAGCACAAGGCGTGACTTGTGGTGCGCGGCTTCATCCAGCAAGAGGGGATCAACTACGACGACGCCTTCGCCCCTATGGCACACATGGAGTCAGTCCATGTCCTTCTCATGCTGGCAGCTCAGGAGGGGTGGGGGTGCACCACATGGACGTGAAATCCGTCTTCCTCAACGGCGACCTCAAGGAGGAAGTGTACGTGCACCAGCCACTGGGCTTCGCCGTCGTCGGAGAAGAAGGCAAGGTGTACCACCTGCGCAAGGCTCTCTACGGCCTGTAGCAAGCCCCGTAAGCCTAGAACGCAAAGCTCGACGCCAAGCTCAAGAAGATGGGCTTCTAGCAGAGCGCGCATGAGGCGGCGGTGTATCGGCGGGGCAGCGGGTGCTCTGTCCTGCTCATCGGCGTCTACGTCGATGACCTCATCATCACCAACGCTGAAGGAGACAGAGTGGAGGCGTTCAAGGCGTAAATGAAGAAGGAATTTGACATGAGCGACCTCGGCCTCCTCTACTTCTACCTCAGCGTCAAAGTGCGCCAAGACCCCAGCGGCATCACCCTCCGCCAAACCCACTACGCTAAGCGCATCCTAGAGCTCGGTGGCATGACGGGCTGCAATTCAGCCCACACAGCGATGGAGGAGCGGCTTAAGCTCAGTCGGGACAGCACGGCGGAGGAGGTCGACTCCACACACTACCAGCGGCTAATCGAAAGCTTGCGCTACCTGGTCCATACCCGACCGGACCTTGCGTTCGCCGTCGGGTATGTAAGCCGGTTCATGGAGCGGCCCAAGATGGAGCATCTGCAGGCCATCAAGCGCATCCTTCGCTACGTGGCGGGCACCCTCAACTATGGTCTACACTATGGCAGGGCCCCCAACACAGCGCGCTTCTTCGGCTACTGCGATAGTGACCTCGCCGGTGATGTGGACCCCAACAAGAGCACAACCGGGAACATGTTCTTCCTCGGTGGTTGCTTGGTCAGCTGGCAGTCCCTCAAGCAGAAGGTGGTGGCCCTCTCAAGCTGTGAAGCTGAGTACATCGCCACCACCACTGCAACAACTCGGGCTCTCTGGCTGTCGAGGATGCTGGCAGAGCTCCTCGGCAGAAATGTGGATGTGGTTGAGCTGAAGGTGGATAGCAAGTCTGCTCTAGCTCTGGCCAAGAATCCTATCTTCCATGAAAGAAGCAAGCACATTTGCATCAAGTACTATTTCATCAGGGATTACTTGGAGGATGGGAGCATCAAGGCCAGCCACACTGCCACCACTGATCAGCTGACTGATATCATCACCAAGTCACTGGGAAAGCTCAAGTTCCAAGAGATGAGGAAGAGGATTGGGCTACAGCAGATCACTTTCAGTGCTCGGCACAAGGCTTAGGGGGAGAATGATAGATAAGCCTAGTGTCGACACTTGTATCTTACTTTTCTGTAAAGTAGGAAAGTAGAAGATGCTCTCTGCAGATGCCCTTTGCCCCTTGCCCATAAAAGCAGGGGCAGTGCTATTGTAAAGAACATCCAATTGCATATTCAATTCCAACAAGCGGCCAAGGCCAAGCTGCCCTCTGGCTTTCCAGATCCGATCTAGATCTGAGATCCATCTCGTGGTTCCTGGCCAACATTCCCTACATACTTATTGGTGGAGATGCCGACGGAAAATTGACAGAAATCAAAGAAGGAAGGTAGACGGGATTTTCATCTACTTTTGGTGGAACATTTGGAAAGAGAGAAATAGAAGGATCTTTCGAAACAGCTCTCTTAGCCCAATGCAAGTTGCTGGCCTTTGCAAGGATGATATTTTGCAGTATCAGTTGGCAATGGCCCCCAGGAATGACGAACCACAACCTCAGTAGTGCAGCAGTTCCTATCATTTTTTTGTTTTCTTGTTTTCTTGTTGGTCTTCTGGTCCTTGGCCAACCCCCGGTTGGAGGTGGTTCCAGCTGTTTTCAGTTGTGTTGCGCTGTTTTCAGTAGTCTTCAGTAGCTGGTTTCTTCTGTTCTATGTCAGGGGGGTTGGCCTTGGGTAGCAGCTACTTCTCGGCTGCGTTCTGTAAAGTCTTGTACAGCTCCCCCCGCCCCGCCCCACCCTTTCTGTCGTCTAATAAAACTTGCGGCAAAGCTTTTGCCGTCCTTTCCAAAAAAAAAAATCGCTGACTACTCTGATGAAAAGAGAGATGGATTTCAGATCTATTAGAGGAGTAGCTGCACCTAGAGCACTATCAATCTTCGAAGACCTGCAAACTCTTGAGACAGTGGAAGCAAGCAAGGATTTGCCAGACCAACTGGAGAAACTGATGAAACTTGGAAGCTTGTCCGTTGATAACATAAGCAACCATCAATGTAAAATACTCTTTGCTGCTGTGTCAAAGCTACCATCTTTCAAGTCTGACTCTTTCTGCGTGTAGTGAAACAGAAGAATTGTCCTTCAAAGATCTCAGACCAACATCAAACAAGCTCAAGAGGCTGATTGTAAAGGGAAATTGGGAAACCAGGATGCTTCAATGTCCAATATTCCAGGAATATGGAGGAAATCTCAACTACCTCGAGATAAGCTGGTGCCAGCTCATCAACTGTGGACACTGGCATCACTAAATAACCTAACGTACTTGTGCCTTAATAGAGTAAAAAGTGAGCAAAATTTTGTCATTCGTGCAGGAGGCTTCCAACACCTCAAGACCCTTTGCTTAAAGGATATGCATGATGTTGTCTTATTGAAGATCGAAAAAGATGCCATTCCTTGTATTGAAGCATTGCATCTTATGTCAATGCCAAAGTTGGGGTTCATCCCTGAAGGTATTGAATTCCTTAGTTCCCTCAAGAAGCTTGTAATGGATATGGATACTCTGCACCCAGATTTTGAAGACCGATGGAATGAGTTTCGGTGGCTCATTCATATTCGAGAGATCCAAAAGATTTAGGGGCTTTGCAATATTTTTGTCTTTTACATCGACTGGCCTTACTATCTGGCATTTTAGCATTTAAATAGCGTAATAATAAACTGTCATCGTAGTGATCTGTGAGTTTACCATTGCTTGTGTGTATTTGATGAAACATTGCTCTTCATTAGAGGATGGACCAAGAGCCTAAAATCAGAATTACATGTATATTTTTCAAATTTGAGTTGTAATTTTGTTTAAACTTTCTTTTTCTTCATAGGGGAAACCCTTAGCAGGGTGCCAAGGTATGAGGTTTTTTAACGAGGCGGTATCCTTTGTAAACATTACAATATGGAATATATTGAACTTTCCCCCATATTTCTCTCCCTGTGATTGTACATGACAGAATGCCAAAGCAAAGCTGCCCTTGTACATGAAGTGCGCTCGATTATCACCAGGGCCTTGATGACAAAACAAAAATATAAGTCTCACGCTCAACTCATCGTGACCAACTAACCAACACCATCCAAGCAATCTCAGCAAATTAGTTGTCATCATTGCTAAAAAAAACTTAATTGAAAGCAAACGCCTTTCATCATTCAAACAAGACATCGCATCATTGTAAAACAAAAGTGTCGATTCAATATGACCAAGGCCATCATCTCTAGTGAGGTTTCATTTCATTCATAAACGAATTGATCGAAATACTCAAAATTTATTTCTACAGAACCAACCACAACCATTAAACATACGTAAAATGCTATTTCCATTGGCACTTCCTTGGCACTTCCTATAACTGCCAATGTGCAAGGCCAGATTTGCACAAACAGGGTTGAATACATCTCCATAGGCAGTGGCTTAGAGCATTTACAAGAGACTCTTTATATCTTTCCTAGTTTATAGGAAAAGAGATTTTGATGAAAAAATACTCTCCAATAGACTCTTCAATTAGATATCCAAATATAGATATCCTCTATTCCGGATTTCTCGCTAGCCAAAAATGAAGAGCGATGATGGCTCTCTAGACTGCGCACAATATATAGATAAGCTGTTGGAGAATACAAAGATATAGAAAACAACTTTTACTCAAATGACTCTCCAAATGATGATTTATAGAGTAGATTTTAGGAAGGCTCTTGGAGATGCTCTTATGCAAACCGCATATACTAACTATTGCAAAGCAACAAAAAGAAGTAATTCTCCTGCGTAATCCATAAGAAAAAAGAAGTAATTCTGGAAATGGAAACCGCTCCTCTGGGTGGGGACACGCCGTGGCCGGCACAAGCAACCGCTGCTTATCCGTGTGGATGCCTACTGAGTGTGTCATCGCCAGTGCATGTCGCGTACATAGTGTTGTCCACGTGTTTCCATACGGTTATTCTTTCACTAGAAAAAATTAGTCATCCTAGGGAAAATTCATTTCCCAATAGTGTTGTTTCAAAACCGAAGGGAAATCTAACTTTTCCTGGGAATCTCATTGTTTTCCTAGGGGTAAACCAGTGAAATAGTCTCGAAACATAATACATGATGCCCTTGTGGTATGCATCCTTAGGATCTTTTAACAAACTGTAGGTGAATGAATCCCGCAGGCGCATCCTTGAAATTTTCAAGCGAGCATGGTGATTGGTGAGACTAAGTGGGACTGAACCACCTGGCAGCTTCGACAGAGCAATGCTACTGATGGTCTGCATCACAACCTTGCCCGTGATCTGGTCCGTCACATCACCTATCCCCGGAGATACCTGGCTTTCTTCTACTGCAACGCCACAGCTTTCGTCGCATCGCTGGTTATCCTGATCATCCGCCTAAGCAGCACATTCAGCACCCAAGGAATCAAGTACTACGCACTGCAGGTCGCCATGATCCCACCTTCTTGGGCTAATTGGCGCCAATGCTGCTTGAAGTTGCAGGCAAGTGTCCAAATCCGTGTACATCTCATTGATTGTGGTTCCAGTGTTCCTCTATGTCGGCATCCATGTTCTGGTGTTCATGCTTGAAGTCTTCCCAAATCATGCCACATGGAAGGAAATGGCGAAGGACAAGCTGGAGAAGTCTGTGCCCGAATGGCTATGGCTCAAGAAGTTGTTTGAGCCGCAGACCGAGGAGGAAGATGAGGAAATGAAATGGAAATTGGAGAAGAGCCGCAGGCTTCTGCTGCTCCTTGCCATTCTTGCAGCAGGCCTCACATACCAGGCCGGCATGAGTCCCCCGGACGGCTTCTGGCAACAGAACAAGACTGGCCATGTCGTCGGCAACCCAGTGCTCAATGACAACTATCGACGTCGTTACCTGGCTTTCTTTTACTGCAATGCAACTGCCTTCGTTGCATCTCTGGCCATCATCATGCTGCTGGTTAACAGAAAGCTTTCGACAAAGGGGATACAGTCCTATGCACTCAGGGTGTGCGTGATCCTTGACCTGGTCGGGCTCATGGGTGCCTTTGCTGCAGGGAGCTCCAGGAAGGTATCCACATCCATATATGTCTTCGTCCTGGGCCCTGTTTAGTTCCACTTCATTTTGCCAAATTTTTCAAGATTCCCCGTCACATCGAATCTTTGGACGCATGCATGAAGCATTAAATATAAATAAAAAATAAAACTAATTACACAGTTTAGACGAAATCCACGAGACGAATCTTTTAAGCCTAATTAGACTATGATTGGACACTAATTACCAAATAACAACGAAAGCGTTGTTGGAGTTGTTCCAAATTCACTCCAGGATATAGGCCAGGCTTCTGACGGAGCGAAGCGGAGGCCCGTCGCCGGAGGCTTGGGCCGGAGCGTAGCGGAGTCTGAAGCCGGCCCATCGGGTCTCGCCCCTGTGTTTGGGGGGTGGGGGGGCGGAGCCCCCCGCGGTACGGTACGGTATATACACCCTTGCTAGGGTTTCGTGGAGACTTGATTCTCTTGTAAGCCGCCATAGGCGTGTAACCCAAAACTCTTGAGATAGTGAGATTGTTGCTGGCTGGTGCCCGTGGTTTTTCCCCTTCACATCGGAGGGGTTTTCCACGTTAAATCGTGTGTCTCCTCTGTGGCTTGATTCTTTACTTCATATTCTTATACGTCGTTCATAACAAAGCGCTACATTTGCATTTTGCAAAAAAATTCGGAACTAAACTGGGCCCTGGTCTTTGCAGTTCTAGTATGCATCACGCTCCAAGTTATTCTGGTTGTGTCAGAGTCGGTTCAGGGTCTCTTGCAGGGACTCCTGTCCTTCTTTGACATAACGGAGGACGAAGCTGAGGACATATTGCCGCATACAGCTGCTGATGCAGAGGCACGAGATCCCTGGTTTGATTAGTTGCCCAAATACTTGGCTGCACTTGCAGCGGCTGTCACTTATCAAGGCGCCATGAGCCCGCCCGGTGGGGTCTGGGGGCAATGGCCAAGTTGGCCACATAGCTGGTGATCCGGTTCTTCGGAGCACCTATCCACGCCGGTACAAGGCCTTCTTCTACTGCAACGCGACTTCCTTCATGGCTTCTCCGGTGATTATGGTTTTGCTCCTGATCAAAAGAGTGAGCAGCGCACAGTCGGCGATCTTGGCACTGCATGCTGCCATGATCCTGGGCTTGTTTGGTCTCATGGGTGCCTATGCCGCCGGGAGCTGCAGGAGAGTCAGGACAAGTGCTTACATCTTGGCATTGGTGGTTGGGGCATCCGCATACATTGTTGTTCTTGTTGTCGTGTCCATAGGTATTGCAAAATGGGTGAAAAGAGTCATGTATGAAATGAGAGAACGGCTGATCCGGTGCTTCTCTCTAGAAGATTTGTAGAACCTGACGCCAAGAGCATAGAAGGGGAAGTCACAGGTGTGAAGGTTGTAGCCTTGTAATTACTATCTTTGTAAATGTATCTTTTGAACATTAGGTAGGCATCCAAATCTAGCATATTGTCTTTTAGAGCCATTGCTGTAATTTGACTAATCCATTGCGGCATTTCTTCACATCTCCTTAACTAGTGGCGCCTGAAAACTTGATTCCGTCCAGCAGACCATGTTCCTTGGAACTTTGAATAAGAAAACAAGAAGGTTGACACTTCTTTGCAACAGACCTGAATGAACGAACGCATTTGATCAATAACAGAATTTGTGGGATCTAAGTTGCTGAGGTCTGACTGCATGTCTGTAAAAGTAAAGGAACTGAATGATTGAAGGTTCTATATTTGTATACTAATTAACTAAGTAGCAGCCACAAAAGCCCCAATTTACACTTCATTACCGTTTTGTCTAGTGAAAGGGCAAGGAAAACATCCTTTCCTAATTCAATAACAGAAACTCGTAAAACAACCATCAAAAGTCTTATATAGAAATAAAAATCTTCCTCTGAGAGTAATTAAGATTTAAGCATGTAAAGTCCTAAGAGAAGAACAAACTAGCAGGTGCACCCACAAACTACCATCTTTTCAGCTGATAATGGCTAGCAGATGCTACGGCACATGTTACTATCAGCATACACATAACAATACTAATTGTATCACTCATGAGATAAATACAACTCTCTCAACTGGAACCACCTCTTATTTCTGCATTAGGTTCTATAAATGGAAGAATATCTAGGGAAGGAGTGGGCAGACTCAGAGTGAAATGGTGCAGGGACAAACTTAATCCAAAATGGATATAGCAGTTTCAAGAATACAGTTATTTTCGTAATAACAGTTCAATTTCTAAGCAAGAGAAAATTTCAGAGATTATCCAGTAAGAGAACAGAAAGTAAAGACAGATTTGCATAGAGAAGACCATAGTAAGCATTTGAATTTGGGGGTATCATCGAACCATGCATAAAAAGTGTGCCTACCTGCATTTTTCAGAGACTCACAATAAAGGTCCCAAACATGCTGTAAAGCTTCACCCTTTCCATATTTTGATGTCAATTTTGGGGTTCTTCACTTTGAGGGAGGATTGCATGGGACAACAACTGTGTCAGTATATGGAATCCACAAGTACTTAATATGTTTGTTTTCGGAAATCCACTTCCTGCACATTAGGTAGGCATCCAAATCTAGCCCATTATCTTTTAGAGACAGATAATTTGACTGATCGATTGTGGCATTTCTTCACAGCTCCTTTACTACTAGCGCCTGAAAACTTGATTCCATCCAGCAAACCATGTTCCTTGGAACTTTAAATAAGAAAACAAGAAGGTTGATACTCCTTTGCAACAGACTGAATGAACGAACCCCATGTCCTGCTTCTCCTGAATGGATGGACTCGAAGTTCTGCAGCGTGAGGCCATGTTCCTTGAGCTCCGAGACACGTATCGCTGCCTGCACTGGTGACGGTCTTCCTCTTAGCATCAACGTCGAACACCTTGCCCATGAGCTGGAGGCCGACCATCTCGGCCAAGTGAGTGCGATCCGTTGTGGGACCCGAGCGGCCTGAGATTGCACCGCTCCTTGTGCACGGCGACTAGGGCCGGGATGCGGGAGCGAGTCCGTCTGGAGCAGGACGCAGGCGTGGACCTCGTGGGTGCCGTGGAGGTCCCCCGGCAGCGGCGCGTACCGGAACAGGACGGCCTCCTTGTGCAGCGCATCGCCGGGCAACGGGAAGGAGTAGTAGGTCGCCGCGCTGAAGCCGAGGATACCGGGGAGGGGGCGGAGGATGTTGAGGTGGTGGACGGTGGGTATATATACGGCCGCTAGGGAGGCGGCCGCGGCGGGAGAGGATGTACCGCATCGTGCGTGCCGTTGGGCGCGGCGGCAAGGTGGGGTGATTGGGCTCATGGCCCATATGATCCAGTCAACAGGCCCATGAGTTAGAAAAGGATTTGTGGCTTGCCGGACCGTTGCTGGTAGTTCCTGCGTTGTTTGGTTTGGTTAACGCCGCACAGCGGATCAAGAGAAATACGGCCCAGTTTAAACAGTAAGCAGGCAATGCTGTGGACGTGCAAACGCACACAGTCGCCTTTGGACTTTGCCCTAGAAATGAAATCGAAGTAGCGGTCAGAATTGAATTACAAAATTCATGATTCATGAAGAATATATATTGTAAAAGTCTGGCCAACTTCATCATACTAGGGCAACCCCTTTTTTGCATTTTGGAAAATAATTTAATGCAATTTCACAGTATATATTCTCACTTTAGTTATATTGCGACCATCCTTTTTTTACTTCATCATTCATGCAAATAGTGACATTTTCTGTTCATCCGACCTTTGTTCAACACAGCACAGCACAGTGACCTTTGTTACAAAGGACTTAATAATCATTATGAAACTAACACTTTCAAGTGTAAACACAGCACCGAATATTGATACACACTGATTATCCAGAGTTCTAAATGCTCTGAACATTCATACAACTGAAAAGACTTTGCATAAGTCTTCTGAATATGCTGACCTGAATAATCTTACCATATTTCAGATTAGATGCAAAATGTTATTATGAAAGTGTGTTTACCAACATCTTAGTATTCCAATGTGGTCCATCCTCCAATATATGTTTCCATAACAATGATTCTTTGTGATGACAAATGCATCCTGCTTTCCCCAAATAAATGATACATCTTCAGATTCTTTGCCTGGGTGTGATTCTAGATTAAAATGTAAAATGTGAGTCATTTTCAAACAATACTGGCAGTAAGAAGAGAAGAGACACAAGCAAGTTCAAAGCATGCCAAATTTCTGAAACATTCAGAACAACGTTACTGAAATTCATAGAACTCCACCAGAAAACTCTGAATAGGTACCCAATACAAAGTTGTGACTGAAGGAATTTACAAAAATTATAAAGAAGTCCATTCAGAGACACTGCAGAAGGTATACAAAGGAGGATAAACATATGGAGTTGCAAAAGCAGCCTTGATGATTCCTTGAGGACACAGAAAAATCACCATAAAATGGTTTCAAGTCCCAACAACACACAGGATTGATAATGGGGTGCCACGCACCAGCCAACCAATTAACTAAAACATTAGGATGAATGAAATAGGTCCCATCAAATTAGGTTGATGTTCGATTGCTAGAGACATTTTGTTTGGCTGATGTTGGATTTCAACTATACAAGCTCTTTAAAATAAGATCGTTATATTATTTTGTATTATCCATGCAAAATAAAATTCACTCTCTAATTGTTTTCCTGTCAACGAAGTCATCTTTAGAACATTTCATATGTGCTGCAGCACTCAGTGACTCTCACCTTTTGGTTATGACTGCATTTGATCACACATTTTATAGCTGCAGAGAATTTGTGGGATCTAAGTAGCTGAGGTCCGTCTGGCTGCACGTCTGTAAAAGTAAAGGAACTGAATGCTTGAAGGTTCTATATTTGTATACTAATTTAACTAACGTGCTTTTCGGTTGCATAAAGGTAATGTCAACGGAAATAGAACCTTTCTGCCGCTGGAATGGGAAAGAAATTGTTGATTACGTATGTTGTTTGGTTCAGCCATGGTAACAAGTCGGGTGGGAGTGGAATGGTTTGCCGATCGATTCGGACGTAAGCGACATACTGAAGCGTGGGATTGATTACCCTGCTATAGGATCCTGTTGGTGGTGAAACAAACATAAAGTATCGCCATCAGTTCACAACTTCACATTGTGATCGGTTCACGTCCATAAATGATCGAACCAAACAGCACCTAAGTAGCAGCCACAAAAGCCCCAATTTACACTTCATCGCCGTTTTGTCTAGTGAAAGGGCAAGGAAAACATCCTTTCTTAATTTCAATCACAGAAACTCATAAAACATCCATCAAATGTCTTACATAGAAATAAAAATCTTCCTCTGAGAGTAATTAAGCAAGTAAAGTCCTAAGAGAAGAACAAACTAGCAGGTGCACCCACAAACTACCATCTTTTCAGCTGAAAATGGCTAGCAGATGCTACTGCACATGTTACTATCAGCATAAGCATAACAATACTAATTGTATCACTCATGAGGTAAATACAAGTCTCTCAACTGAAACCACCTCTTATTTCAGCATTAGGTTCAATAAATGGAAGAACATCTAGGGAAGGAGAGGACAGACTCAGACAGAAATGGTGTAGGGACAAACTTAATCCAAAATGGATACAGCACTTTCAAGAATACAGTTATTTTCATAATGTCAGTTCAATTTCTAAGCAAGAGGAAATTTCGGAGATTATCCAGTAAGAGAACAGAAAGTAAAGACACATTTGCATAGAGAAGATCATAGTAAGCATTTGAATAAAATTTCAGGGACTGTCAAATCGGACTAGTTAAAAGTTCAGGGAGTTAAATCGAACTAGTTAAATCGAACTAGAAGTATATTTTTTTAAAAATCCAAAAAATTAGTTAAAAGTTCAAAAAAATATCCATATATTTTTACGTGAAAAATAATGCAATTAAAAATCATAAAATTTGGCTTACTCTTAGAAAATTCATAGAAATTTTGTTTTAGCTTGAAAAATCATAAAATTTTGTTTTCCAGGAATGACTACAATTTTCCACTCGGCGTATCGCCATGAAAGCACCACCATTTTTGTCACCGAAAGTGCTCCGAGTTACCAAGAAAAAATACTCCCGTACGTAGCCGGGCAAGTTCCCGGATAGCCGCTGTTGATGCTGACCCCGACCGCGCAGCTACGGGCGCTACACTACACCCAGCGTCTGCACTTGTGACGTAGTAGCATTCACTGTTCATTTCGTTCAGTCTAACGAAAGGGATATTATTTGGACCACCAGTAGCAGAGGCCATGGAAACTCCGAAAAAGAAAGTTTCCTCCCACTAATAGGAAACAGAATTGCTTTCATTTTACATACGATCTGGACAAAAGAATATGCAAATGCAGCGAAAGATCCGAGATAGTTACATCTTATAGATGAACAAAGAAACAACATAGCACTGGGATGCGGATGTCCAAGAAATTTGTAAGCGTCCTCAGCTCAAACTACTTCTTTTTCTTGGAATCTACCACGCGACGACGCGATCCCGACGCGGTCACCGGTCCTCCACGCGGTGCAGCTCAATGCTTATATCACCGCCGCTTTCCACTGACGTGCTCATCGGAGCTTTAATTTCCAAGAAAACATGCCGCAGTCCCCGAGCTCCAGACGCGGAGAGACTGAGCTCGTTGACGTTGACCCCAACCGGCCAGCTGCTCCGGCGCCGGCCGCTCCTCCTCCCGGAATGGTCACCACGGCGAGGGACGCCTGCTTCCTCTGGGAGCTGCGCAAGTACGTGCTGCTGCAGGCCACGCTGGCGGCCAGCGTCACCTACTCGGCGGGGCTGAGCCCGCCGGGCGGGGTCTGGTCCGACAATGACAGCTCCAGCGCTGGCGCACGCCTTGCCGGCGACCCGGTGCTCCAGGTCACCTATGCCCGCCGCTACGAGACCTTCTTCTACTTCAACGCCACCGCATTCGTGGCCTCCATCGTCACAATCAACCTCCTCCTCATGCAATCCCTCAGCCGCCACCGCGGGTGGCTACGCGCGCTCCAGGCCGCCATGATCCTCGACCAGCTCGGTCTCATGGGCGCTTACGCCGCTGGCAGTTGCAGGGAGCTGGCCATGTCCGTGTACGTCGTCGCCCTCGTGGCCTTGGTCTCCTCCTATGTCTGCGTCCACGTCCTGCTCTTTGCGCTGTGCACCCTGAGAAGGCGTGGCACCGGCGTGGACGACGCGATGCCGGACGAAGAGCGCGGGACCGTGGAGCGTTCGCGCAAGTACCTCCTCATCTTCGCGACCCTCGTCGCGACAGTGACGTACCAGGCCGGGCTGAGCACGCCAGGCGGGTTCCTGTCGGACAGCCAGGACGACGACCACCTCGCCGGGGACCCCATGCTCCGTGGTCACCACCCGGACCGCTTCATGGGGTTCTTCTACTTCAACACCACGGCGTTCGTGGCATCTCTGGTGGTCATCATGCTGCTCATGAGCCGGACCGTGACTCATCACGGGTTCCGCTCATGTGCCCTCTGGGTGTGCACGGGTGCGGCCTTGATAGGGCTCACCGGTGCATTCGCCGTGGGGAGCAGCAGAAGCGTCAAGACATCCATCTATGTCGTTGCCCTGGTGGTTGCTGTTCTGTCGTACATCGGCCTTCAGGTTCTGGTGTTCTTCTGCAAGCCTGTGGAGAACTGGGTCCATAACGTCCAAGACACGCTGCAAAGGTATCTGAAACTGGACCAGATCGAGTCACAGGATCCCCGGGTTCGTGCAGTGCATGATCCACAGGAAACCGCCGAGGCTGACCAGCTTCTCCAGAAGTCCCGCATGTACCTGCTTCTGCTCGGAATCCTTGCTGCGAGCATCACATACCAAGCGGGGCTGAACCCGCCAGGTGGCTTCTGGCAAGCAAAGGCTGCTGATGGTGTGCATCACTATCTAGCCGGTGATCCAGTGCTTCACAACACGTATCCACGGAGATATCTGGTTTTCTTCTACTGCAATGCCACAGCCTTTGTCGCGTCGTTGGTTATACTTATCCTCCTCCTCAGCAATATATTCAGCACCCAAGGAATCAAGTACTGTGCATTGCAGGTCTCCATGATCATGGACCTTCTTGGGCTGATTGGCGCCTATGCTGCCGGAAGTTGCAGGCAAGTGTCCAAATCCGTGTATGTCTCCGTGCTTGTCATTCCAGTGTTCATGTACGTTGGCATCCATGTTATGGTGTTCATGTTAGAAGTCTTCCCAAATATTGCGACATGGAGGAAAAATGTGAGGGACAAGCTGGAGGAATCTGTGCCCAGATGGCTCAAGAAGTTGTTTGAGCTGCCGGCAGAGGAAGACGAGAACGTGAAGTGGAAACTGGAGAAGAGGCGCAAGCTTCTGCTGCTCCTTGCCATTCTTGCAGCCAGCCTCACCTACCAGGCAGGCTTGAGTCCACCTGGCGGCTTCTGGCAAGAGAATAAGACAGGCCATGTCGTTGGCAACCCAGTGTTGAATGACAACTACCGACGTCGCTACATGGCTTTCTTTTACTGCAATGCAACCGCCTTCGTCTCATCTCTGGCCATCATCATGTTGCTGGTGAACAGAAAGCTTTCGGCGACAGGAATACAGTCGCACGCGCTCAGCGTGTGCGTGATCCTTGACCTGGTTGGGCTCATGGGTGCATTCGCTGCTGGGAGCTCCAGGAAGGTATCCACATCCATATATGTCCTCATCCTGGTCTTTGCAGTTCTAGTCTGCATCACGCTCCAAGTTGTTCTGGTTGTGTCAGAGTCAGTTCAGGGTCTCTTGCAGAGACTCCTGTCCTTCTTCGACATAACGGAGGGAGAAGTTGGCTTCATATTGCCGCATAGAGCTGCCAACAATGGAGGGCCACGAGATCTCTGGTATGAAAAGCTGCCCAAATACTTGTTGCTCCTCGCAGCACTTGCAGCGACTGTCACCTACGAAGCCGCCATGAACCCACCCGGTGGCCTCTGGGATGATGGCCAAACTGGTCACGTAGCCGGTGACCCGGTCCTTCGGAGCAGCCATCCAGATCGTTACAAGGCTTTCTTCTACTGCAATGCAACTTCCTTCATGGCGTCTCTTGTGATTATGGTCTTACTCCTAATCAAGCGAGTATGCAGAGCAAAGCAGGCCATCTTGGCGTTGCACACCGCCATGATACTGAACTTGTTTGGCCTCATGGGTGCGTATGCTGCCGGAAGCTGCAGGAGAGTGAGGACCTCTGCTTACATCCTGGCATTAGTGATAGGAGTTTCTGTATACATTGTTGTTCTTGTCGTAGTGTCCATAGGTGTCGCGAAATGGCTGAAAGGAGTAATGGATGAGCTAGTGGAACAAGTGATCTGGTGCTTCTCTATAGAAGATTTGTAAAACCTGTGGACATGAGCATAAAAGGATAAGTCACAAACTAAAGGGCGTACCCAGTGCAGAGAGCTCCCGCACTGTGCGAGGTCTGGGGAAGGGTATTAGTGGCAAGCCTTACCCTCGCCTGTGCAATGCGAGGAGATCACGACTCGAACCCGGGACCTTCCGGTCACAGGCGGTAAGTCACAAACTGTACATACTTTTTGGAATTTTGGATAGGCTTCCAGATATAACTTATTATAATATTTTCTGAAGCACTGTTGTAATTTGAGTAGTTGGTTTGTATTATCTGTAAGTCTGGCTTGTTTGCGGAAAAAGCACTGTTATAACTTCTAGGTATTCTCCTTCTATTCTACTAGTGTTAGCTTTAAGGAAAGTTGTATGTTATATAAGATATCCTTGATAGTGCATTGCTAAAAAAATTTAGCATCATGAAGGGAAAAAAAATATTTGTGCTTAAGTATCCTTAATAGTACATAAGCCTTTGGTCTTCATAGTTTTCATGCCATAACTGAGGTACTCGTGACTCAAGAAGTACTATAGTAGCATCTGCTCACCAAAATCAAAATCTCACAATAGTATCAGCTTGATATACATGTGCTAGTGTGCTACTGCTCAAGCTATAATGAGTTAGTTCAATAAAACAACTATTTGTGCCCAAGTATCAAGGAACTACCTGATAGCAATTTCACAGACGTTCAACATTTTACTAGACCCACATGTCAGCCAGACAGCCACACAAGTTATGTGTGTGGACCCACACATGGCTTTGTGTGCCTGACATGCGGGTGAATGGAGAATGTTATAGGTTTTTGAAACTGGTCTGGGGTGTTATGGCTCCTTAATAGCTTGGCATGAATATCTGTAGTTTTGTAAAATTAATTCTTAGTAAAAGCTTCCAGTTTTTTTGCTAATATTTTGAGGAAGTGTTTTTCGCCAAAACTCAACAGACAAATATTGCCCTGAACATTTACAAAGAGAACACCACAAGCATTCAAATTTGGGGTATCAAACCATAACAAGTGTACATACCTATATTTTTCCAGTGACTCACAATAAAGGTCCCAAACATGCTGTAAAGCTTCATCCTTTCCTTATTTTGGTGTCAATTTTGGGGTTCTCCACTTTGAGTGAGGATTGCATTGGACAACAACAACTGTGTCCATATATGGAATCCACAAGTACTTAATATGTTTGTTTTCGGAGAGCCACTTCCTGCATAAGGGGAGAAAGGAAGAAGTCTGAGGATATTACAACTGCATAGGGAAAATAATAATATAGCTACGTAATGATTGACACCACGAGACATTACTTGTGGTTTTTTTTTTACCTCATCTGCATTTGAAATGAATATATGTTCCACAAGCTGAGGTCTTTGTCTTTCTACACTTTGAAGAGTAACTTCTGCGATGACACCTAGGCCACCAAGTCCGCAGCAAGCAAGATAGATCAAATCAGGATTCTTCTCCCTTGATAATTCTATTGTCCCTTTGGCAGGGGTAACCAGTTTCATGCTAATGACTTGTTCATCAACCGGAGGCAAGCTTGCACCAGTGCCATGTGCACCAACCTGTGTTGAATCATGAATAGGCCTGAACTCGGTAAGTCACAATTGTACAATTTGTGAAGGAATACTGGGACCGGCTACAATTGAAGTTCTCAGGAATTAGGATGATGAGAAGAGCTTTCTCAGTACAGAAGGACCCTATGAAACTACTTATCTACTGGTAAAAGGACCATCAGATTCTGAAACACACATTTCAAACCCATCAACAGGCTATCTCTAGACAATTTCACACATTTCACTGAGTGGTAAATCCAACATCAGAGAAATCGCCTACTTGTTCTAGTTTCAATTTGTTAGCGTTCTTAATTTAGGGCACAAAGATAAACATCTCCTCGGAGCTTGGAATAAGAAATTTAAAAGGTGGACATTTCTTTGCAACAGACCTGAATGAATGAATCCTCCGACCTGCTGCTCCCGAATGGACGCAAAGTTCTGCAGCCTGAGTCCGTGTTCCTTGAGCGCGTCGACGAGCTCCGCAACACGTATCCCTGCCTACACCGTGACGGTCTTCTTCTGTGCATCAACGTCAAGCACGTTGTCTATGAGCGCGACGCCGGCCTGAGCTTTACTTAGCTCGCGGCGGCGAGCGCGCCCCCGAGTGCCGAGAGCGAAAATGGCTGGAGGATGGACGCGGGCATAGACCTCGTGGTGCCGCTCCAGGCCTCCAGTTGGATACGGCGTGCAGGTCCTCCGGCAGCGGCGCGTACCGGAACGGGACTTCTTGTGCAGCGCGTCGGCAGGGAACGGAAAGGAGTAGTAGGTCGCGGCGCCGCAGTCGAGGAGCAGCAGCGCGCTGCCTGCGTACTTGCGGAGGTCGGCGTCGGAGGAGACCCGGGAGGGGGCGAAGGAAGGGAAGGTGGTGGTGGTGGTGGCCGGTGGGGATGCCGCCGCCCGCGGCGGCGGCGAGAGTGGAGGGGGTGCCGCATCGTGGCGTTGGGCGCCGCGGCCCGAGGAGAGGGGGAGTGAGTTGTTGGGCTCATGGACCAGGCCCATACAAACTCCAACATATACATGCGGCCCGCTGGATTCCAATCGACCGGCCCACGAGTTAGAAAAGGATTTGTGACTTGCCGGGCCGTCGCTCCTGATTCCAGAGCTGTCCGGTTCAGTTAGTGCCGTACGGGGAGCAAGAGAAATATAGCCCAGCTCAAAGACTAATCAGGCCACGACGTGGACGTGCAAGCGCACGCAATACGGTCGTGGTTGAACCGTGCCCTAGGAAGAGGTTATAGCCAGAATCGGATTACAAAAATCCATAAAATATATATATTGTAAGACTTCTGGCTATCTTCAACCTAGGGCAACCTTTTTTTGCATATCGGAAGAAGTAATAGACTTGTCCTAAAAATGTTAGGAATTCATATACTATGAATATAGAAAGTACGTAATCTAAATTATAAGACATTTTTGTTCTTTAGAGGAGGGCGTATTTGACATGCATGTTTGCATTTGAAATGACATACATGCTTGGGCTTTTCTTTTTCTTCTTTCTGCACATTGGAAACCAATTCAATGGCCCTTAATCTTCAACCTAGGGCAACCCTTTTTTGCATATTGGAAGAAGTAATAGACTTGTCCTGCAAATGTTAGGAATTCATATACTATGAACATAGAAAGTAATCACTGCCTGTTATGATGTACTCCTTCGTTCAAATAATAGTTTGTTTTGGCTTTTTCAGATACATATTTTTATTATGTATCTAAACATAGCATATATCTAGGTACATGGCAAAAAAAAATATGTATCTATAAAAGTCAAAACGACATACTCCCTCTATTCCAAAATGCTTGATCTTATAGTATTCAGTTGTCCTAAAATAGTTGTTATTCTCACTTCTCAATGCACATTTATCTTCTTTCAATGCACCTTTTTTTCTTTTTCCAATGCACCCTCTATCTCTATCCCAAAATGGTAAAATCTATCTACTATTCTGTTAATTTATAACTTCCCAATTAACTTATGTCAAAGCTTACTCATCACAAGGCACCAGTGCTATTGAAAGAATATGACACAACAGGCTGACATGTTAAATTATTCACATATGTATTTGAATGGCATTGATGTTCTTAGATCCACATTCCAGATCCAAACTATACTTCACCAACATTTTGCCTTCAAGCAAACCGCACACATTTGTATTTGAATGACAACATGATGACATTGAATTCTTCACATTATGCGTTGCCAGGAGCTGCAAAAGAGCATTGAATTCTTAACATTATGCGTTGCCAGGAGCTGCAAAAGAGTGAGGTCACTCATATCATAAGATGGTTGTGCAGTGGAAAACAGAGGAAATGGATAGAATGGCCCTTTAGCAGGAATCAAAAGACAAACATAACATATTGCGTATGTAGTTCTAGATTGGACATCAGAGAACTGAATATGTAATAAAATATCCAGAGATAACAAAGTACCTAACTACTACGAACTGATATTCACTATCGGTCCATCACTGCAGGTTGCTAGTTTGCAATCTGGCAGCCATGGTAGGGGAAAGATAGATGTTGTCCTTTTCATCACCATAACCATGACCTAAATTTAACAAAAGGCCAACCAGTAATCATCAGTTGATACCATCTTCGTCTAACACACGCGCTGCTACCTAAAGTAGTATTTTATCTTATATAATATTCTAGCATACATGCTCAAGTAAATTCTTGAAAACTCAAATATAGCATTCCAAAAGATTTTTTATTTCAATATAGCAGTTATGGTAACAAATACAAGCAAAGTGAGTCGTTCTTGACTTCTAACATCTATTTGGAAATCTGTAAAACTTTCAGATGCCCTAGGTCCCTCAATTCTCGAAAAAAGAACTCAAGAAAGATGTGTGGCGTTGGAATTTTGTTTATTAGGGGGCAGATGACTTTTAAAAGTCGTTTATCTACAAAATGTCTCTTAACAAAGTCTTAGTTTTCTTCTACAAAGATAAAATCATCTTATGAGTGTACGAATTTTGAAAGTTCAGGAGATGAAACGGTATTATTTTTTAAAAATGAAAGGATACAAATGTATACCTTTTGTAATTTTAATACAAAAGTATTTTAGAAAAATTGAAAGATTCCAAATAGAATCCACTGCAGAACGGTGTCAACTAGCTAGTTATTATCTACGGCGGGGAAAAAGTAGTACCGGCCAATTTGAAATGGTGTAAGCTAGCTAGTTAACGAAGTACTCCCACCATCCAGAATGATAGGCCTATTAGATCAGAGGAAAAATAAAATATTATAAACTTTGACAACTATTAATCAAGTTATATGTATATTTAGGGTATAAAACTCGCATCAATAATTTTGTGTTCAAAGTGCCTTTTAAGATGATAGTATTGATTATTTTAGCAATTGATTATATACTAGCAAACGTGCCCATACGTTGCAACGAGACCTATGCATAGGAATCACACTCCGTATTGTCGTTAGACGAAAGTTATTCTAACTCGTATGGGCATGAGTCATATGAGTTCGGGTCACATATAAGAGGTACGAAGGACGCGACCGAATACGTCATGAAATCAGACTCCCTATTTTTTTAGATTAATCGGACTCCGTATTGATCACACTAGTAGAGAAATGAGCTGTACTCCCGGTTCGCAACCCCCTTCAGTCCCAGTTTTGGAACCGGGAGCACGAATCCGGGACTAAAGGGCCCCTCCTTTAGTCCCGGTTTCGCGCCCGGGACAAAAGGTCCACTAGGCCTCCCGGCCTGGCCACATGGGCCGGCCCTTTAGTCCCGGTTGGTATTACCAACCGGGACTAAAGGTTTTATTTTTTTTATTTTTTTGTTTCTATTTTCAATTGATGATTCGTTTTGGTTTTCAAATAGGTTTTCGAATACGCATTCTACGCTGCTAATAATATACGTATTCTACACGTTTATAATGTTCGAACATTTTTGTACAAACTAAAGTATGAAACTAACGTATATATTACATGCATATACATATATTGTATGTTATTTTATATACATATAATATGTGTGTATATATATATGTATATATATATATATATATATATTACAAATAAAGCTTGCATTGTATATTCTATCATATCCTTGGGATAACAAATTCACTCCATCTGGTTTGGCTTCTATGTTTCGTTCACGTCATTGTAGAACTCGCCAGCGGGGTTTGGGACCTAGTCATTAAGAAATCCTACTATGGTCTCTTGAATTGCTTTCAGTTGGTCATGTCGTATAGCTTTTTCCTTCAACCATAGAGTCTTTAATAAAAGTTAAAGGAAAAGTATTAATATATATATGAATATGTGTGTTGGTCACGTGATTAGTTATACATATGAGCAATAAAAGAAATTGTGAATATATGAATATATTTATATAACGTACTTTGAGGTTCTCTTTAGGAGTTCTTTTTGAGTACGCCATGATGAACTCGCAAACATGGTATCCACAGTGGTTGTTCCCCTGTTCTTGCCTCAGAACCCACTTTTATGAGAAAAAAGATCCAGTGAATTGAAAGCATGTATGGTGTTAATTAAATTATATATATATAAATGTAGCTAGTACTTACTTTGTGTGCGATTACATCCAGTGGCGCTTTGCAATGTTTCATGTGGTGTTCCTCAATGAAACTTTTTCAAACACTGCGCCCAATAAAATAAAAAATTAATTTGGCCTTTAATAATTATTGCAGTTAAGAGATCGGGGTATATATAGTTGCTAGAGAGACCAAATTACTCTTGGATAATATATATTATGTCTTGGTACTCTGTTTGCTCTTTTTTTAACGAGTCTAAGATGCTCAACCGACTATTGGCCATATCGATGACCATCAATATCCAGTGATTGCTGCATATGTTTTTATACACAAATATGATCGACATTAACTACAGTCAACATATATATATGGGAGATAGCTTAGCTAGTAAGCAAATAATTGAACAAATGTCCATATAATCGACATTAATTATTTAACACTCACTTGAAGTTGTAGGGGAAGAGTATGTCCTTGTTTTGTTGGTTCACTAAGAACCTCATGACATTTTTCTCGAGTTCAGCTTTCCATTGAGGCAGGGGGTCAGGGTGTTTGAATACGACATTTGGATCAACGAAACCAACATCATTATCCTTTCTCTTTCTGAGTTCTGTCATCTCATATCTGCATATATAAAAATATAGTGTGAGGATATATAATATATATATGCATGTAGCTTTATATATATATATACACTTTAATAGTAGAAAATAATCACACTTACAGACAATAGCAGCTAATGAGACTTTTATTGAGAGAGTTCAGTGGCATAGTTGGTGTAATTCTAAAAACTAGACATATATAACGTCATCACCACGGAAGTAATGTTGGTTTCTAACTCTAACAGAAACAAAGTTCTCTCCCCGTTCACACGCCGCCATGTACCACTTGTTTAACAGGTACATTTGTGTACCCAGTTCACCTAAGGCCTTAGGGTTGTATAGACTCTTTCCATGTTTAAATTTCTTCCAAGGATCCACTTTCGGAGTAGATGGTCCTTCAGCGAGCACTTGGGCAAGGTCCAAACCAGTATTCTCGTAAAACTGAACCAGTTCCTCAAAATCGACGTCCGGTAAGTCTAAGTTTGAACCATATTCATTATGAATGACAAGAGGACTAATTATTGCGATTATTGTTCGAGTTGTGCAACACCTTTCCCTGCTCTAGTCTTTTTCTGCGCCGCCTCAAATGACTTGGTGAGAGAGCGGTCATAGTCCGATTTTGGCCGGGTCTTTTGAGATTCCCGCTTTGTCGGGCATTCTCTTGGTTCCTTCTCACCCGTTCCTCACCCTCTTCTGATGTCTTGTACTGTACAAAATTATTCTAGTAGGGCCTCAACTTCACGAGCGGGCCGCTAGTATTGAAATTGGGCGTTAGGTTCTTTTTAACGTATATCGTGTATAGGGATTTCTTCCAAGTCTGAAATTGTGTGGCCATCTTCTTCATAGCCCACTTTTGAACTAGCTCCTTCAATTCATCATCGTTGATAGCATCATAATCATCCACTTGCAACTTGAAATATTGAAGGATATCATCCTAAATTAAATTCTTATCAAGATCAGAGACAAAACTAACATGAGGCTTGTTGATCTTTTGCTTCCATTCACGGGCACTGATCGGAAGTATGTCCCTTACAAGGCAGCCACAGTGTTGCACGAATTTCCTTGCATGTGGACCAAGTGGTTCGCCTGTCTCGATATTAAATTCCGATATTATGTAGCGCCCCTCCAATAGCTTTTTCGGGCCTCGAATATTTTTGTTTTTCGCCGTTGTGGTCGTCGATCCAGAGGGCTACGTATAAAAAAGAATAAATAAATATCATGTGTACACATAATAGATGATAGATATTCAAATATATATATATAAATATATATGCCTCGCCAGTATTTTCTTGGTTATCTTCAAGAGCCAGGTATTGACTCCCGTCATCTACATCCTACTGGTCATCATTGGCAAATTGAGTGCCGGTGTTAATAATATCCATCATTTCTTTATCCATGTTGTCTCTCGGGGCAGCCATCTAGCTTTTACACCACTAGATATATCTATAAAAAATAAAAACTATATCTATCAAATATCCATCAAATTCTAGCTCAAAAACATGTTTTAATAAATAACCATTCGTACTAGTTGACCTTGCTTACGTGATCATCTCGGCGAGGATTTCTCCACCGGACGGTACCGTACTTGGCCACGGAAGAGCTCCGATTCTACGAGGAAGGGAACACAGTCTTCCACGACCGTTGCCGCTCTCCCTCGTAGAATCAAAGCTCCTCCTTGACGTCCGTTACCGCTCGGCAGAGAACATGCTAGCCTAGATGAACACGGTCTGCAAGTTCAACTAGTACGGATTTTCTACAATTTTCTAACTATTTTCTAAGTTTTTTCATTTCATGGAAAAATTAATTCTAAAAAATAAAAGGCATGATTTCTAAGTATTTTATTTCATGGAAAAATTAATTCTAAGTGACCTGCTCGACATCGGCGAGCTCGCGGGCGTTTCATGGAAAAATTAATTCTAAGTGACCTACTCGACAAAATTGAGAAAAAACACACTTATGACCTCACACATCTTCTAAGATCACGTAAGCTTCCGTACTAGTTGACCTTGCTTACGTGATCATCTCGGTAGGCATTTCTCCACCAGATGGCACCGTACTTAGCCACGGAAGAGCTCCGATTCTACGAGGAAGGGAACACGGTCTTCCATGACCGTTGCCACTCTCCCTCATAGAATCAAAGCTCCTCCTTGACGTCCGTTACCGCTCGGCAGAGAACATGCTAGCCGAGATAAAAACGGTCTGCAAGTTCAACTAGTACGGATTTTCTACAATTTTCTAACTATTTTCTAAGTTTTTCATTTCATGGAAAAATTAATTCTAAAAAATAAAAGGCATGATTTCTAAGTATTTCATTTCATGGAAAAATTAATTCTAAGTGACCTACTCGACATCGGCGAGCTCGCGGCGTTTCATGGAAAAATTAATTCTAAGTGACCTGCTCGACAAAATTGAGAAAAAACACACACTCTCATGACCTCACACATATTCTAAGATCACGTAAACTTCCGTACTAGTTGACCTTGCTTACGTGATTATCTCGGCGGGCATTTCTCCATCGGACGCTACCGTACTTGGCCACGAAAGAGCTCCGATTCTACGAGGAAGGGAACACGGTCTTCCATGACCGTTGCCGCTCTCCCACGTAGAATCAAAGCTCCTCCTTGATGTCCATTACCGCTCGGTAGAGAACATGCTAGCCGAGATGAACATGGTCCGCAAGTTCAACTAGTACGGATTTTCTATAATTTTCTAACTAGTCCGCGCCAAGGAGGCGGAGGTATGCCCACCCGAGTACGAGAACTACGTGCCCTGCTACTACAACATCACGGACGCCATCGAACGTCTCGAATCTGTGGGCCGACGTTGTCATAAGCTACCGCGCAAAAAGGAGGAAACGACGAGATACTGGGCCGCGCCCGTGCTCCACTAAGCTCGATGGCTCAGCGCAAAATCGCATTACAAGATTGCCGGCACGAGGGCTCGGCACACACATCCATCCGATTACAAAAGGTTGGAGTAATTAATCTATCATAAATGGATTATATATGGTGGCGGCGGTGGCTCACATCTAAGGTGTCAAACGCGAGGTCTAGCTCCTACAGCCAAAAAAATATGTTAGAGACTTAGACTTTACTAAAAAAACAGTAATAATCTATTTAATTTGCCATTTAATTTGATCGGTGATTGACCAGTAATAACAGTGGTACACGTCTTTGCCATTTAATTTGATCATCGACACGCACATGCAAATACATATTACTAGGGATGAAAACGGTACGGATATTTTCCGACCGTATTCGAAACCGAATCTGTTTAGAGGGGTTGAGATCTATCTGTATCCGAGTCCGGATATCCAACATTCGATATCGTATCCATATCCGAATACTCAAATCGCATATTTATGATGTCGATATCCAATCGTATCCTATCCGACATAGTTGACCCTATCCGTATTCGAATCCGAATCCAGACAGAAATATGAAAACAAATGTAATATCGGTAATATCCGTCTGTATCCGATCCGTTTTCTTCCCTACATATTACATAGGGCTAGACACAAGCATAAATATTAGTATGAATTCATGGCCTCAGTCACCCGGCCACATTCTAGCACCAAGGAGCCTAACATATAAATAGAAGTATGCACTAATTGCAAAGGCTACTAGCTAGCACCAAATCGAAGCGATACATTCATTGAGCAACGGCACTGAACGAGTTGGCCATACAGCAGCAAGAGAGTGTAGAGGAAGAGGGAGACCGGGCCAAACCTGGAGAAGACGTACCGTAATAGAGATGATGTGGCCTGCTACGGATCTTGGAGAAGACTGCGTCTCACGGATCTAACACATGAACGAGGGCTTCAAAGTTCAAACATAGCACGGAGAGAAGGATGAAGAAGGGGATGAATTGGAGGAGATAGACACCTCAAAGAACCTTGAACCGCTTGGGGGCGAGGTGGGCCGGGGACGAGGATGACGTGAGGCATGCGTTGGTCGATCGGAGAAGAAGCGCGCGTGGGCGTGGGGCCGGTGATAGCATGCGCACGTGACGAGGTGAGGCTAGGGTGGTCGCCTGGGGGCGGCGGCGCTGCTGGATCAGATCGATCTAGTAGAGAAGATGAGGCGACGGAGAAGGAGAAGATGAGGCGACGGAGAAGAAGGCTTGGCGGCTACTAGATTCGGTTGGAGAAGAAGGCGGCGGAGACAGAGAGAAAGAGAACTAAGGGAGAAGGGCGTGGTTTATAAAGGGGGGCTTATAGTCCCGGGTGATTGTTAGAACCGGGACTAAAGGTTCTTTAGTCCTGGGTGATGGTTAGAACCGGGACTAAAGGTCTGACCTTTAGTCCCGGGTGTAGCCACGGCCTAGGAGTAAAGGGGATTTTGGTGGGCCGCGAAAACGCAGCCCATCTTTAGTAGTCCAGGTGATGGTTAGAACTAGGACTAAAGATTCTTTAGTGCTGGGTGATGGTTAGAACCGGGATTAAAGGTCTGACCTTTAGTCCCGGGTGGTTGGTCCACCCAGAAGTAAAGGTGGGCTACAGTTTGGCTTTCCACCAGTTTGTAGAAGTTTTCCTTTTATATATATTTCTTTTATATAAATATGCAGAGAGTTGTTAATTGTCTAGTAAATAAAATATTAGCAAAAAAATTACAAAAAGAATTCTAGGACCTGGTTCTGCATTATTGTACATAAGAAAAATCTGTAACCTAAACTCTTTTGTTTTACCGTATAAATATTTAACATAGTGTAAATAATAATCGTAATTTTCACCATGCAAAAATGTACTACTTAATTAAAATCATTAAAACTATTGCTTTTCGACAGGAAATTAGTTTTCACATCTTATTGACATTGATCATTTGTTTTTTCATCACACATTCTCCACAAGAAATCCACCGTAAAGCAAAAAATTCATTTAAATTGTAGAAAATATGAATACACGATAGAAATATGAATACACTATATATATCAAGCGGGCATAGTAGTGAACTTTTTCTTAACGTATACCCCTTGGTTATGATCGCGCCGTAACCATGGAGTGTCCTCATCATTTAGCTGGATGCTTGGGTCTTTGTTCACTGTAAAGGGTGGAATTCGATCATCCTTTTCATAATCTTCTGATATGTTTGACTTGTCTTCAATTCTGATGATGTTTCTTTTCCCTGAAAGAACTATGTGGTGCTTTGGCTCATTAATTGGGTCGTTGTTGTTTTTCCCTCTCTTCGGTTTTGTAGACATGTCCTTGATATAGAACACCTGATTCACATCCTTGGTAAGGACGAACGGTTTGTCTTTATACCCAATATTGTTGAGGTCCACGATTGTCATTCAATACTGGTTGTCGACTGCTACCCCGCCTCCAGTCGCCTTTACCCATTGGCACTTGAACAAAGGTACCTTAAAAGTAGGTGCATAGTTTAGTTCCCATATCTCCTCTATGCAGCCATAATATGTTTGCTTATTTCCATTAGGGTCGGTGGCATCTATGCGGACACCACTGTTTTGGTTGGTGCTCCTTTTATCTTGGGCTACTGTGTAAAATGTATTTCCATTTATCTCGTACCCTTTGTATGTGAGGATATGCCACGATGGCTGCCTAGCCAATAAATACAGTTGCTCATCAATACTCTCATCACCCTGACATTCTTTTCGCAACCAGTCACTGAAAGTTTCCATGTGCTGACACGTAATCCAAGCTTCAGACTTCCCTGGAAACTTGGATCGGAGCAACTCTTTATGTGTCTCAATATACGGATCCACCAAGGAGAAGTTTTGTAGAACTGTGTAGTGTGCTTTATTAAAATAATTGTCCTACGTACCAATATATGTTTTCTTCCCTAGTGTCTCCTTTCCACTTAGTCTCCCCTCGTGTCGTGATTTAGGAACACCAATCGGGTCAAGGTCGGGAATAAAATCAACACAAAACTCAATGACCTCCTCTGTTTTATAGCCCTTGGCGATGCTTCCTTCTGGCCGTGCACGGTTGTGAACATATTTCTTTAGGACTCCCATGAACCTCTTAAAGGGGAACATGTTGTGCAGGAACACAGGACCAAGAATGCTAATCTCTTTGACCAGGTGAACTAGGAGGTGTGTTATGATATTAAAGAAGGAAGGAGGGAACACCAACTCAAAGCTGACAAGACATTGAACCACATCATTCTGTAGTTTAGCTAGATCCATTGGAGGTAGAATTCCTCTTAATGCAACTAGAAGCAACTGCGTCATGAGCACGTGGCAGTCATGGGACTTTAAGTTTAGAAATTTTTTCTCTGGCACATTTATTATACCCTTTATATTTGAGGAGAATCCAGATGATACCTTGATGCTTGCTAGGCATTCAAACATGCTTTTCTTCTCTTCTTTGCTAAGAGTGTAGCTGGCAGGACTTAAGTAATGGCGTCCATCATCTGTCTTCTCTGGATATAGGTTGTCTCATTCTTTCAAACATCGTAGGTCTTGTCGTGCTTCAAGTGTGTCCTTAGGCTTCCCATACACACCCATGAAGCCTAGCAGGTTCACACAAAGATTCTTCGTCAGGTGCATCACGTCGATCGCGCTACGGACCTCTAGGACTTGCCAATAGGGTAGCTCACAAAATATGGACTTCTTCTTCCACATAGGTGCATGACCGTCAACGTCGTTCGGAACAGGTTCGCTGCCATGTGCCTTTTCAAATACTACTTTCACATCCTTGACCATATTGAGTACATCCTCACCAGTTCGGTTGCCCGGCTTGGTCTGGTGGTCTGTCTTACCTTTAAAATGCTTGCCTTTCTTTCTTAGGGGGTGATTCACAGGAAGAAATCGACGATGGCCAAGGTACATGACCTTTCGACATTTTTTCAAGAATATACCTTTAATGTCATCGAAACAGTGCGTGCATGTATTATATCCCTTGTTTGATTGTCTTGAAAGATTACTTAGAGCAGGCCAATCATTGATTGTTACGAACAACAATGCTCGTAGGTCAAAGTGCTCCTGTTTGTGCTTATCCCACACATGTACATCTAGTCTGTTCCACAAAAGTAGAAGTTCTTCAACTAGTGGCCTCAGGTACACATCGATGTCGTTGTCAGGTTGCCTTGGGTCTTGGATGAGCACTGGCATCATAATAAACTTACGCTTCATGCATAACTAGGGAGGAAGGTTGTAGATACATAGAGTAACAGGCCAAGTGCTATGACTACTGCTGTGTTCCCCGAAAGGATTCATACCATCCGTACTTAAAGCAAACCTTAAGTTTCTTGTGTCATTTGCAAACTTTGGGAATTCTCTATCGATTGTTCTCCACTAGGACCCATTAGTAGGGTGTCTCAACATATTATCTACCTTACGGTCTTTTTTGTGCCATTGTAATAACTTTGCATGGTCTTTATTTCTGAACAGACGTTTCAAGCGTGGTATTATAGGAGCATACCACATAATCTTGGCAAGGATTTTCTTCGTGGGATGTTCGCCCTCAACATCACTAGGGTCATCTCGCCTGATCTTATACTATGATGCATGACATACCGGGCATGCATCTAACTTCTCGTACTCCTCGTCACGGTAGAGGATGTAGTCATTAGGACATGCATGTATCTTCTGGATTTCTAATCCCAAAGGGCAAACTACCTGTTTTGCTTCGTACATAGTGACGGGCAATTCGTTATCCTTCGGAAGCATCTTCTTTTGGATTTTCAGTAACTCCCCAAATCCCTTGTCAGATACACCATTCTTTGCCTTTCATTGTAGCAATTCTAGTGTGGTACCCAACTTTTTCTGTCCCGCATCACAAGTTGGGTATAGCAATTTCTTGTGATCCTCTAGCATGCGCTCGAACTTGATCTTCTCCTTTTCACTTTCGCATTCTCTTTGTGCATCACGAATGGCCTGACCAAGATCATCAGCGGGCTCATCTTCTACCACTACCTCTTCTTCAGCTTCCCCCATTGCAGTATCATTGAAGGCACCATATTCAGCAATAATGTCATCATCGTCCCATTGTTCTTCTTCACCTTCTTCCATTACAACCCCGGTTTCTCCGTGCTTCGTCTAACAAATATAGTTTGGCATGAAACCCGACTTCAACAAGTGTGAATGAAGACTCCTTGAGCTAGCATATTCCTTCAAATTCTTTCATATGGCACATGGGCAGCACATGAAACCATCACGTTTGTTTGCATCGGCCACACGTAAGAAAGAATGCACGCCCTCAATGAACTCTTGGGAGCGGCGATTAGCATTGTACATCCAATGCCGGCTCATCTGCATTACATGACATACATACCATATTAAAACCTAGAACATAATTAGTTAATTATACGACATGCATGCCACCACACAAGGTATTAATTTATGAAAGTCTCGCTACAATGTAGACAATCCCAACTACCACTAAAAAAACTAAACCTAAAATACACTTCAGCAGCATAAGGATTTCGCGACCAATCCCAACTAAAACAGACAGATCATGTGTTTGTTTAACATCTATGGGCTTCTTCCGCAGGATCACTGCCTCATCAGCCGCCGTAGCCGCCTGTGCAAGAGAGTTTTGCACGTGTTCAACATACTCTTCCTCCCAGTACCAGCCTGAACATCCAGTGCCATCCCACTGAAATTAAAACAAAAAATTAGAACTTTAATCACAATCATCATGAAAATAAGTATAAATTAACCATAATCATCAAATGCGATAAAAATAACTCACATTGCGATCCAGACACTTGTAGAAGATACAACCCTTGTTGGAACACTTCTTCCTCACCCGGTACTCCATCACAATCTTCTCCTCACACTTGCCGCATGCAATGAGAGGGAGGTCCGGCCTCAGTCGCTTTGGAACCCGATGAGAGGCCGAGGACCCGAAAGCAGTTGACATCTACTCTCTATACTCATTTTAATATAATATAAATTTCTCATTTTATAAACAAATAAAATTAAAAAACTCTAAAATTCTCTATATCTCTAAACCATGAAGTGTGCTATGCATGCTAGAAATGAAAGCTGAATACTAGTTTTGAATAACTACTTTAACTTTCCTTCATCCAAATATGCAAACTTTAAAGTGATTTTAAGCTTAAATGGCTTACAAATAAAAAAAATCCACCATAAAAAACCACATATATCTAGTCTACAAAATGAGATATGCTACTGATGAAACATGAGAGTATAAAGTTGGTAACCTTTAGAACCGAAGAATCGATGGAGGAATTGAAGAAATCTTGTGATTACCGGCGATGAGGAAGAAGAGAGGCCGGCGATGAAGCAAGAACACTGAGCTCGAAGTGGCTTGGGCTCGGGGAGGAAGAAGAGCTATATAGGAGGGGACCTTTAGTCCCGGTTGGAGACAGAAACCGGGACTAAAGGTCCCTTTCTAGTCCTGGACGGAGCCTCCAGCCGGGAGTAGACTTTTACTCCCGGTTGGAGGGATCAACCGGGAGTAAAAGTTAACCTTTAGTCCAGTTGGTAGCTCTAACCGGGACTAAAGGTCCCCTGCAACAAAAGCCTGCCGCAGTAGCCGTTGGGCAGGGACCTTTAGTCCCGGTTACCAACCGGGACTAAAGGTCTTTCTAGTCCCGGGCGTGAAAAATACCGGAACTAAAGCCAAATTTCGAGCTGGATCATATAAGTATTTCTAACTCGTATAAGTATGGATCATATATGAGATACGAATTGAAGGGCATCTAGCTAGTTATAGGGAGAGGTGGGACGGAAAAATGAGGGACACAAATTTTGCCTCTTTAATATTAGACTACAGCAAATGTGCCTGTACATTGCAGCACCGGGTGAAAAAAAAAGTCTACCTCCCACAACAACACGTTATTGATGGTAATGGTACCTGGTATTTTGAGGAGGGCCAATGTCCTTAATCGTGCATGGCTTTAGCCATGCCCACTGCACCTCAGTTGAGTAAGATTTTATCTAATTAACTTGTCAATACTCCGGAAATCATTCCAAATTGTTCATTGCGATGGAATATTTGGGTATTAAGTAAGTAGTTGCGGAATCTAATAGATAACATGATGAATATCTTCTTTGTACTGTTTAAGTAGTGAAATTGTCCATGTTCCAACGGACGACATTGATAAGAAAAAAAAAATTATATGTAAAGGATGCTGCTACCTGCGTGTGACAGCACCAACTTCCTGGGCTCACCGGGAGACACGTACCGTGATGGTATACGGTATACCGCAAGGGTAGTACCAGCAACAGTACGGCGACGACTTCCTCAGGAACCGGGACGCCATGCTGGGGCATCGGTAGGGCGTGACCAGTCCGGCACCTCAAAGCCACCTGCGGGCTGCGGCGCCGCGCTGGCCACCAATGCGCAGTGCTACCTTAATCAGGGTGTGTGGTGAAGTATCCATGCATGCATGTATAGGAGTAGCTAAAATAGTGAACTATACACATGCAAGATGTTCATCTTTACTTAATGTGCTTATATAGTCGTTCATAAATTAACTCGCCAAATTGGTAATTAAATAACAGATAAGATAAGAAAAAACTTTAAAAAAGAGAGGTCTACAGCTGTACAATAAAAAATGGGCCTTACCTGATGTCCGGCGTGCTGCTTGTAGCCGGCGTGCCAGTGCGTGGTGTGGGTCATGGTGGTGCGCTTGTGCCTTGCCAGCTCGCCCCGAGTCTCATCCGCCTGACCGCTTCTGCGTTAGAGTTTCGTCTACGCCTCAGCCTGTATTGACCTTCTGGATGGCTTACATATACGCAGCTAAGGCCAGCGCTGGAGTTGAGCACGTCCTGACCAGGGGGCAGCCGCGTGACCGCCCTGGTGGCGGCGTTGGCGACGTAGTACGCGCCGGCGCCACCGTGTCGTACAGGAGGATGAGAGGCCGTGGCACTGCACGGCTATGCCGTCCGCGAAGTCACCCCTCAAGTTGTCGAGCGTGAGAAGGAGGCTCGCGTCGGGCTCTGACGGCGAGCCGGAGTACACTGTCGTGGTGTCGGGCGCCGCGGACGTGGTCGCGACGACCAACAGCTTGGGCCGAGCCGAAGCCGCGCCTGCCTCTGCCCTCGCCATGTCACTACTACGCTCAGGATTTGTAGGGACGGCTTTTGTAGGGACGGATGAGAAGGGTTTGTAGGAGCTGTTTTGCCATTGTATTGTGTACTCGTGTGTGGAAGGCACGGAATTCATCCAAGGAAAGGGGTCCCGCCCCAGGCGTGGCACACGGCGTGGAAGCCAAGGGTGGACCTGACCGGCAACCGGAGCAAGAACTGATCGCGTCTGGCAGAGCTCTTCCCATGTGCTGTTGAGGCACGCTCTATGCACTGATCTGTGATGGAATGGGAACAATATAAAGTAAGTAGGTTAAGTTTAAGTCATAAGGTGAGATCAAGGGGGAGATTGTTAGGATTGATCTCATCCGACTCAGTCCAACAACTGAGTCGGACCCTTTGACCGCGTCCTGATCGGGAACACACAACCGACCACTGGTCGGCGGACCCCTGTCACATAGCGCTATAAGAGAGAGGAGGGAGTCAGGGCGCTAGACACGAGGTTCGACGCCGTCACTGACCCACCGAAGAACTCTACCGATCGTGGCAGCGCTGCAAGTGATGGGAAGTGCCATCGACCGCGCCGCCGTCACCACTACACCACAACACCAAAATTAGCGATGGACGATCTGACGCTAAAAGCGACTACAGCGACAGACGAACTGACGCTAAAAAGTTATAGCGACAGACTTGCGTAGACGCTGTAAGTCCTGTCGCTAAAAATCTTTAGCGTCAGATAGTCTGTTGCAGTGAATATTTACAACGACAGATAGCCTGTTGCCACTCTTTAGCGACAGATAATCTGTTACCACACATTCACCGTCAAATCATCCAACACTCCATACATTTACAGCGACAGACTTGCGCAGACGCTGTAAGTCCTGTCGCTAAAAATCTTTAGAGTCAGATGGCACTTTTAGCGTCAGATGGTCTGTTGCAGTGAATATTTACAGCGACAGATAGCCTGTTGCCACTCTTTAGCGACAGATAATCTGTTACCACGCATTCACCGTCAGATCATCCAACACTCCATACATTTACATCGACAGACTGTTCAATAGAACGATTTAATATAGAAAAATAAATAAATACAATTTTTAGCACATATCAAAACGATATTCAATGCTCATATAGTGTCCACATGTCACATGAAGATACACAAACACATATCACATGCAGCTCAACACATATAACATCCAATTTGTCTTGTACATCACATCCATCAAAGTCAAGCACCAAATGAATTTGTCTTGTACACCATAATGTTTATCTACATCACATCCAGCAAAGTCAACCACCAAAAGAATTACATGAATGTATTCCTTAGGAAACAATACTAGTACTTTGTGTTTTACATCCTAAGGTTTGTGCACACAAACATTTCTAGGAACTCAAAAGCCAAAAGGAATGACGTGCCAAAAGTAGAGCACATCCATCATATTATGAGGAGAATCATTTTTCAGAAACTTAGGCCAAAGGCTAGTGCCTAGCGCTTCCTGAAAAATAACTATGTAATTAGGCAAGTGGAGAAAATATGTAAAGCTGTTGTACGGATCAGTCAAGTGTAGACAACCATTTTCCAGAAACTGTAGCGAAATTATAGATTTTTTTTCTCCTACTACAGTTAAATGCTCTAATTGATTTAACTTACTAATAAATGCTCTAATTAATTAAACAAGAGAGAAATTAAACCAAAGGCTAAATAAGAAAAACAGCACATGCTGCAATTGATCTAGTGCTACTGTCAACACACATGCAAAGCATTCTATAAAGCTCAGTGCGACCGTCGAGCTGATGTTGTTGCTGCAATGTGAAGATTCATGTTCAACTGTGATCAACTGCCATTGAGCTGCTAACATCCTTCATGCAATGTGCCCAGCACTTCCTGATGCTGTCAACTGTGATCAACTGCCATTGAGCTGCTAACATCCTTCATGCTGCACAAGTGAGTAAAACATGTCTTCAATACAAAGGAGGCAGTGAAGATTCATGTTCAAAATTCAAACAGTAATGCAAGGTCATGGATTTGTGGTTCAGCAAAACTCTGGTGAATGGAACCATACAGTAACAGGTCTTAAAGTTACTACTAAATTTCAAGTTCGGGGCCAACATCACAGACTCATCGGCAAGGCCCGCATCACTGCTAGGCACTGCCGTGAATCCCTGATCAGTCGTAGATTGCTGTTTGACACAAATCAAGAATTTAGATTATAGACATGCTTTGATGGGTTATGATTCTAGGTTGTTTGTTTGAATGACTGACAGACATTGTGTAATGGCTAGGCTCATTTCAATGTTTTTCGATAGCAAATCTACAATAGTTTCACATAATTGTCATGCATGATGTCATATACAATGACATCTAACAGAACCTTAGTCCAGAGGTTGGGGATGCACTGTGCAATAAAAGATAGTGCTGCAGCTTCTTTGTAACCATACCTACCACCGCAGAATCTAATTGGACAATACATACCTAACGACATAAACAATAGTTGACCAGTGATCAAAATAATAACCCGCTTTCCTTTTCTGAGTTAACTGCTACTGCTTTGCTTCCCTAAGTTTGAGCCAACCATCACCAACTCTCCTACCTATATATGATTCAACGGTTACTCTTTGGAAGAAAAAAAAATCCATAACAAAAAGGTACCACGGATGCAAGGACAATAAAATAATAGAAACTGATCAGAGCTGGGGTTATGTTTCAGAAAAAAAAAGTATGAATTTGCTATCGTGTATTTTTTTGTACATAAAAATAAAGCAAGGAAGGGCAAGAACTTACAGGTGGATGAAATCTATGGCTTGAGAAATATCCTCGACTGAAGGTGCAAAGAGGTAATCTCTTGTTGGAATTACCAGGTGCTCAATCTCATTCGCCTAGTAAAAGAAAGCATGTGTTGTTATTTGTACATGTTTTCACATTGCATATGCACAACAGTTCAATTGAGTCCACTGAACTCTGAACTAACTAACATACATGCAAAAGGATAGACTTGGCCAGTGCTGAAGATGGCAACTCTATCAAATTTTATAAACACAAATGGAGTCACATAACTAGCATAAGATGGAAGCAGTTACCTGATATAAAGATGTTGGGACAAGAGTTTCATAAGGTTCATTCAACGTTACAACCCCTTGAACTCCAAGCTGCTTCAATTGCGGAACATCACTTGGAAAAGGAACAGCGCCAAGCAAAATAAACTGAATGGAGATCAGGAAAAAAAAGATTAGGCAGAGGCATTTCAGAGTGCACATTCTTCTGATACATAATTAGAAATTTAGAATACTAGGTCGTGTGAAGACTGAAGAAAAAAAGAAACAATTAATAACACCAGTCAAGGACTCAAGGTTTGCTACTCCTGTGAAGGCAGGGCTCCAGGGCCCTAGGCTTGTGAATATTCATCCTCGGTGCTAAATGATATATACACAAAATACTAAAGGACGAGCTGAAACAAACATGCGCGTTGACAGCAAGTACCCACAGTCTTCTCACAACTGGGTTAAAATTGGAACGTCTGACAAAAGCAAGCACGAGAACAATCACTGCTAAGGATGAAAAGAAATATCTCGAACCGAACCGCATCATTTTCTATATTTAATCCGATCGAATCCGCATTTTCTTGTCCGACTTTACCATTTTCGCTTTCGCATTTCAGATGTTTCGTATTTCAAATGTAAAAGTAGAAAACGGTTTAGACATTTTTCGACCGATTTCTACTTTTCTACTTTTAATTTGAAATATTCCGAATTGAAAATTCGGTTTAAACCGAATTTGGCCAACTGCACAGGTCATACAGCCCAATTACAGGTTGTTTACCACGTAGCTGCGTTCTTTCTACTGGTGGCCAGCTGCCCTCTCTTATAGATGGCGTCCAGCCTCATCTCTCTTCACCTCACAAGATGGTGCTAAATGTCAGGAAACCAGCAGCATCTACACAAAAGCCCACCTAGGCCATAGCCCATCGAGCTCATCGGTTTAACCCCCACCTGCAAAGTCAATCATTTGATAGTTTTTGCATCAGTCGAATAAATCTTTGTTACTCAAAAGAAAAATCTGAATAAATCTTTAAAATAAAATACTACATCTATTCTAAAAAGATTAATAAAATTATTCTGGCTCAGTTCGAGTTCATGTTTCTATAATATGCACTTGTTAATTATTATATGCACTTGAACTTGATCATGTATGCACTTAGTCATGCACTTGGTCTACGGGTCGGTATTCCGTATTGAGTTTTCGTATATCAACCGTGTTCGACATAAATCCGCTCGAATTGGTTCGTTTTCGAAATTCTCGATAATTCGTAAGTTCGCGTTCGTTTTCGTGTCCAGTTTTACCGTTTTCGCTTTCGTTTTCGTATTTCAAATATAAAAGTAGAAAACAATTTAGGAGTTTTTCGACCGCTTTCGACCGTTTTCATCCTTAATCACTGCTCACAAGGGGGCAATGAGGTGATATATTTCCTCACTGCTGAGTAGAAATCACTCTTAAGCACAAACGAGCTTTGTTGGGCGATATATTTCCCTGCTGCTGAGTAAAAGTCACTCTTACGCACAAACGAGGTTAACAAAGCAAAGTCAATCCCTGCGTAGAACTCAAATTTATGGCCACTAGCAAGTGCATAACTTCAGAGGAAAAAAACTTGATAAAACACCGAACTATCCGAGCATCACAAATCCAATATTAACAGTACTGATCTCAGCCACAGGAATAAGTTAATAATAAATAAGAACATACAATACCATCCAGAATACTACTAACCACAGAATCCACGCAGAACAAAAGCAAGGAAGGGCCAGTACCTGGTCGACGTGATCCCACCACCAGAAGTCCGCCTCGAACCGGTTGCGCAAGATGTTGTAGAGCAACGTCGGGTAGAACAGCACCCGCGCGCCGGCGCCAACGAGCGCGCGCTTCACCTTAAGCCGTACGAGCTCGCGGCCACCGCTCGCCTCCTGAACCCCCTCCTGCTGCTCCTGCTGCCACACCAGGCCCCCGTCACCGTCTCCCAATTCGCAGATCCTCATTTCCCACCACCACAACAGCTCGTGAATCCTCGCGCTGCCAAGACGCCTCCAGCGTCCTCCTCCGCTTCCACAACGAGCAGATCCATGGAGGAACGGAAGAGGAGGGGAATCGGTGGATCGAGACACTTGTAATTAGATCAGATCCAGATGCGAACCAGCGTCAGGGTGGGCGGCCTGGGGAGGAGCCGGCGACCCACGAGCCTGGACGCGAGCAGGAGGGGGCGGGGTGGACTGGGGAGCAACGGCCCCGGTGTGGCGGCGGTCGGCGTCTGGCGGGCTCCAGCGAGCAGAGCGCTCGGGTGTCAAGCACGGGAGAGACGAGACGAGAGAGAGGGAGGGGAGGGGATAAGGAAAGAGTCTGTCTACTGTATAACCATGTGCTTTATATAATTTTAACACATAAATTTTTTTACACCATAAGATTAAGATCCAACATTCTCCATCCTTTTTCTACCTCTAGCATTCTTCTACCTTCAGACAATTACAAGATCACAGATCCACATATCACAAATCACATATCACATAAAACAATTTTTTTTCTATGGAAGGACAAAATGCAGAGGAGTTGGTGCCATTGCCTGGCCGGTGCTGGTGCTGCGCTGCTGGTGTTGATGGACTGCTGCTGCTGGTGTCACGTCGCTGATCTGACGGACGGCTGCTGGTGGTGTCGCGTCATGGTGCACTGCTGCTGGTATCGCGTCATGGTGCACTGCTGGTGTACTATAGATCGGACGGACGTACATAAACCGAGCAAGGATCCGGTGGACTTAAATTCATGTGTTTTTTGTTGCTAAAACACACGTGTGTTGTATAGCATTTCTGTAAGGGAAAAGGGGATTTTTCGGGAGAGGAGAGTCTACATTCTTCTATGGGGCCAAACAAAAATCTACGAGCGAGCTTGATAGAGGTGGGCCACGTGAGCTTAGCATGGGCCCATTTTCTTTAGCGTCACACAGATTGACGGTATACTTGGCTTTAGCGACAGATACTTCAACGTTAAAAATCAATATCTTTAGCGACGGACAATAAATCGCTAAATGAAGAATTAGCGATAGATGGTCCGTGAGTTATCTTTAGTGACAGATCATCCATCGATAAATATAATTTTTAGCGTCAGATGTCTGACGGTGATGCGGTGTTGTTGTGTAGTGCACCTGGACTACACCGCCACGCACTACGTCGCCATTATCGTGGCGATTTCTTCCCCTCTACCTCATCTGCCGAACCCGAAGGTATGGGCCTCTCTCTCCTGAGTCTATCTCCCTCTCCCGAGACATGTTCTAGATCAATTTGAACTAAACAGAGATGGATTCACCCACTGATCTACCCCTAGATGATCCTAAACTTCTAACATTGGTATAGGAGCCACGATCTAGTGTGTAGATCGAGTGTGGGATAGGAAATTGAAAAGAAATTGAAGAGATAGAGAAGCAGAGGGTTCGATCCGGTTTGGATTGGAACCTAAGCAACTAGAACTTTAAGCACACCGGGGAGCTCCTACACAAACTAATGAAGCAAAGCGCACAAAGCCTAAGGTCACTAGTGATGCTCAATAGCAAGGCTACACAAGGCAAACTAGAGAGCTAAAATTACTTAGCTACATAAAATAGACAATATAACTAGCAAGGCTATACAAGCCAACTAGTTACACAAGGGAGCTACTTCTAAGCTACACAAACAAAGAAGGTAACTAGCAAGTTACTAAAACTAAACTAGTTACTAGAGCAACTACACAAGCACAAAGTATATGAACAAAGTAAATGACTTGTGTATGTAAAGAGCAAACCACCGAGATGATGATGACAAGGTTGACATGGTGATTTTTCTCCCGAGGTTCGCTTGGTTGCCACCAAGCTAGTCCTTGTTGTATCGGCTCACTCACTTGGAGGTTCACGCGCTAATAGGCATCACCCGCCTAGCCCACACTGGGCGCCTCACAACCAACACAAGATGAGGACACTCAATGACACGCTCTACTAGAGTTGCTCTTCGCGATCCCCGTGAGGCAAGCACAATACCCCTCACAAAGCCTTCTCCAGAGCCACGCACAATCTTCTTACGTGCTTCGACGGAGCCACAAGCCACCAAGCCATCTAGGAGGTGGCAACCTCCAAGAGTAACAAGCACTACCAGCTTGCAACACGAACACCTAGTGCCACTCGATGCAATCTCACAATGCAACGCACTAGAATCACTCACTCGCAATCGATTGGCAATCTCGCAAGCACAAGTGAGTTGGAGGGCACTCAAGTCAAGCACAACCAAGGGCAACACATCTACAAGGTGCTCAACCAACCAAATGGCCGGCCACCCCCTCTATTTATAGAGGGAGGCCTCAAACAAGCCGTTTCCCCTTTTTCCCGAGCTGTAATGGCTACCCCGGACAGTCCGGGCTCAAGCCTCGGACAGTCTGGCGTTCACAACCGACTAGCTGTTGGGCTCAGAAACTTTATCGGCGGATAGTCCACAGGTGCCACCAGCGCCTTGGATAGTAACTCCAGTGCCTCTGCACAACCGTCGAAGAGACCGGCGGACAGTCCGCGTGTCTGGCCGGACTCTGCTTCTCCAGCGATCAGACTCGCTCCTCCGAGCGTCTGGTTGTTAGTCAGAGAGCTCCCGAGCACCAAAATATCGACCAGATGCGTCCGATCAACACTGACTGGACCCGCCACGTGTCTGGTCCCACTACTCGCTTGCCTAGCGTCGCCACGTCACACTGACCGGACGCGAAAACAGTGACACCAGCGCGTTCGGTTGCGCCACTGCGTGCACGTCCAGTCGGCCCGGACAGTCCGCGGCCAGAGGTCGGACTGTCTGCCATTGACCAGACAGCAGCCCAAGCTCTAAACTTCGCCACCTTTGCAAATGTGCTAACACCACCAAGTGTACACCATCATGTGTATGCGTGTTAGCATTTCACAAGCATTTTCCAAAGGATTTTTCTCTCTTTTCACCACGCCACTCGATCCTAGCAACATCACGAAGTTAGATCGCTCAAGTGGCATTAGATGACCGATATGCAAACAAGTTTGCCCTTCTTGATAGTACGGCCATCTATCCTAAACCCGGTCATAAACTTCTCTACACACCTATGACCGGTGAAATGAAATGCCCTATAAGTTATACCTTTGCCTTGTGCATTCCATTCCATCTCCTCCATTGTTGATGCAACACATGCACCAACACTATCACAAATGATATGATTCACTTCATATCATCACGTGACCTTATTGGTTCATCGATCTTGACCTCACTTACTCTTCACCGTTGCATCGGTCCATCAGCGCCAAGTCTTTGCTCAAGCCCCCCTTCCACATGGTCAAATGCATCAAAGCCTCCGACTTGCCCTTCACACTTGCAACCGGTCCATCAAGCCAAGCCTTGTCTTGATCTTCTCCACCTTAGTCACATGACTCCATGCCATGTCTCATATGCAATGAGCTCCTTCATCACATATTCTCCTGTGGACTAATCTCCTATGTATTCTCAGATAAACACTTATTAGTCCACCTAGGTTGTCACTCAATTACCAAAACCAAACAAGGACCTTTCAGTAAGATGCATGTCTAATTTGACCAACGTCGGATTAAACATGTGTGTTGCAGAGTATTCAGATTTATTTCTGAATTTGATGTATTGAATGTTCAAGCACTTCCCATGTCCTGAGAGCTAATTCTGGTATTTATGTCCCTTATAGGGAATTATCCCGCATGGCGGGAGAAGTTTGCGATGACTCATGCGGTTTAAGTGTATCCCGCACAGTGAGAGAAGTTTGGGGTAGCTCTTATGCTATCCTAGTATTGATCGTGCATTTCTATTGTGTCATGGTCATTAAGCACTCAATGAGTTGAGGGCTATAATGGGTTCAATCCCAAAATCACACCAGTGCTAAATCTTAAGAAAGTAAAGAGTCGGTTAACTGACTCTTTACAAACGTATGTGGGCACTCTAATTGAGTAGCTCATTGCGGAGTAATCTAGTAATGGTGGAATGTGCATTTTGAATGTATAATATGACCACTAAGATGGAGTCATTTGACGTGGATCGAAAGGAAAGGAAAAGTTTAAGGCTTCACAGGTTGAATCTATCAACTGAGCTGAGCACATCAATTAGAAAAATGAACAATTCAAATCCTTCCTTGTAGTGTCATTTTGACATGAAATGAGTTTAAGGACAAAAGGAAGTTGCAAATGAACCAAAGATAAGAAAGATCTGCAAGCATGACTTGCAAAAGTACTGCTAATAAAGGACTTTGTTGAGTTCTTGAAGTGGAATGAGGAAAGCATACTCCCATAAGAATTAAGAAATAATTGTTTGCATGACATAATCATGTGAATGAAGTACCTCATGAATGTCTTCTCGTTCACAAGAGTTCTAAATAGTTTTCGAAATTATGGCAGTAAAGTTCATGCCATATTTCGAGGGGGAGAATTGTAAGATCAATTAAGAAAGATATTCTCCCTGTAATGTGATGCATAGTATGCATTGAGAGCAAGAATGATCTATAAAAGATGAAAGTGACCATTGGCAGAGTACAACGGTCATAATAATGATACTCCTAAGCAAAGAAATAGCTAAATTCCTGGACCTTCCACAGTTCCGATAGGAAGATAGCGTAGTTAGCTAGTATTCATACTAGATGATCCTCAAAGATATTAAGGCGGTGTTTAAAGCGCCATATGAGGTCTTAAGCCTCAAAGATATTAAAGCAATGCTTTAAGCGCCATATGAGGTTTTAACAGATTAAACCAAAATAAGAAATTTGAAGATACACCATCTTTACAGAAGATGGGATATTCTGGGGGAGCGTGGTATGTAGAGACCTAAGACTTGAAGAGAAATTGGACTACGTGCCCACTTCAATGATTAAGAGCAACATGTTTCTCAATACCTGTTGATGTTGTATGACTTATACAACACCTATTGTTGGCTCTTCAAGGAAGATGAATAATGTAAACAAGGATCTTGTTATACAGGAGCCTGTAGAATCAATTGTCTCTTGGCAATGAAGAGCAACAATAGCCCCACATGAAAGAAGTACAAGTAGCTGAGGCCCCAGAAGGTCTCAAAGAATTAGAAAACCAGCTATTTCTGACGACTATGAAGTCTATGTTAGAGAAGAAATTCAAATGGAGGGTGATCTGATCCCACCTCATTTGAAGAAGCCATGAGAAGCGCTCACTCATAGAAAGAGGCTATGGAAGATGAGACGAAATCGATGAGTACCAACGATGTTTGGGACATAAAAGAAATTCCTAATGGAGCCAAAACAGTAGGCTGTAAATGGGTCTACAAGACAAAATGTGATTCCAAAGGGAATAGAGAAAGATATAAGGCTCGACTCTGGCGAAAGGCTTTACGCAAAGAGAGGGAATATGTTACAATGATAGTTTTTCTCCACTCTCATGCAAGGATTCTTTTAGAATCATAATAGCGTTAGTGGCACATTATGATTTAAAGTTACATCAGATGGATGTAAAGACGGCATTCCCCAACAGGGATTTGTATGAAAAATGTTAACATGGCACAACCCGAAGGTTTTGTCATGGAAGAAAAAGAACGTATGGGATGCCGCCTGAAGAAATCCATTTATGGATTAAAGCAAGCCTCTAGGCTGTAGCAATTAAAGTTAATAAAGCAATAAGAAAGTTTGGGTTTAAAGAGAATGTAGAGGACAATTACGTTTATGCAAAGTTCAAGAATGAAAAATTCATTTTCCGCATTCTGTGTATAGATAACATCCTACTTACTAGTAGCGATGTTAATCTGCTATGGGAAAAGAAGTTCTTGTCCTCAAGTTAACAATATGAATCATTTCGATGAAGTGTCATTCGTTCTAGGAATTGAAATTCACCGAGATAGAAGAAAATGGGTATTAGGACTATCGCTAAAGGCATACTAAGATAGGATTCTAAAGAAACAAAGTATGCATGCGAGCAAACCTATGCCTGCTCCTATAGTAAAGGGATAATAGATTTGGAAATTTCAGTGTTCCAGGAACCAATATGAGATCGATCAAATATACATGGTTCCATGTGCTTCGGCTGTTGAAAGCTTAATGAGTGCACAAGTAAGAACTTACCCTGACATAGCCCACGTATCTGGGATATTTTGGCAGAAACCCAGTCCAGATATAGATTACTAGAATAGAGTTAAGAATGTCTTGCAATTTTGCAAATGATCATAGGCCTCATAATGAGTAAGAAAGAACACGTACTCTCAAATAGTTGTAGGTATAAATGTTAAGTTTGGACGAGCTGTGTAGTGAAATCCACAATAGTTGTTAACACTCGCAGTTGGAGTTTTATTGTGGAAAAGTTCCAAAGAAACAGTTGAGGTATCATCATTGATGCATACCCATAGTATAACTTCTTATGAGGCTTAAGGGACATACAAAAGTGGTTAAGGGAATTTGTACCTGGAATCAACAATGGTAGCCAACAGCAATAACCATTTAAAGTAATTCACTCCTATGACAACATGTCAAGTGTGCTGCCAAACACATTGACATTAAATTATATGTTGTAAAGGAGAAAGTCCAGAATCATTTTGAAAGATTGAGCGTATAAGTACCGAGCAAGTACTTGTGGATCCGCTTACCAAAGGCTTACCACCCAGTGCGTTCAGAGAACACACAGTCGACATGGGTTTATGGAAAAGCCTATGATTCCTAGACAATAAGGGCCTAGTTAAGAATCTGTTTTAAAACAGAGATGTGCATTGTAGCTGTTTAATCTAATGGCAACATACTGTGACGATGAGACACGCTCTATGCACTGATCTGTGATGGAATGAGAACAAGATAAAGTAAGTTAAGTTTAAGTCGTAAGGTGAGATCAAGGGGGAGATTGTTATGATTGATTTCATCCGACTCAATCCAACCACTGAGTCGGACCCTTTGACCGCGTCCTGATCGGGGACACACAACCGACCACTGGTCGGCGGGCCCATGTCATACAATGCTATAAGAGAGAGGTGGGGGTCAGGGCGCTAGACACGAGGTTCGACGCCGCCACTGATCCACCGAAGAACCTTACCGATCGTGGCAGCGCTGCAAGTGACGGGAAGTGCCGTCGACCGCGCCGCCGGCCACCGCCACGCACTACGTCGCCACTGCCATGGCGATTTCTTCCCCTCTACCTCATCTGCCGAACCTGAAGGTATGGGCCTCTCTCTCCCGAGTCTATCTCCCTCTCCCGAGACATGTTCTAGATCAATTTGAACTAAACAGAGATGGATTCATCCCACTGATCTACCCCTAGATGATCCTAAACTTCTAACACCTCGGTCTTGCTGTTCTAGCCATTGTTTCAGTTGATCCTTGCTTGAAGATTTTGTTGGAGGAGAAGATTCCATCTAGTTTTTTTTTGTCGCTGTACAGGTTATCGATGAATCAACCAATAAGTTCCTGATTCTGTTTTGGGTCTCGTTGGGATCCTCTTCCGGCTTGATTTATACGTGCCTTTAGGAGACAGGTTAGAATAGGATTTCGTATTGGATTTTTTTTTTGGAAAGGAATCGGTCAGAAAAAGTAGAATAGGTGTTTTCTTTGATACAGATTCGGTCAGACAAATTACATTTGCATAATTTATTTATGATCGGTTGCACATTATAGAATAGGAGACGGAGACGTTTTGGATAGGACTCCGTAATCGTGCTAGACAAGAGCTATGAGCACGACTTATATATCTATACCTAATAATAAAGAGGCAAAATTTCAGGTATAGATTATAAAACAATACAATTTAAAATGTATTTTGTTTGACTTTTCCTCTTATCTAATTGTCTAATTAGTCTGTCATTTATAGATGGAGAGAGAGAGAGTATATTTTAGTTTCAAAAAATAATTAAAAACAAAGTTTCTTTTTTTTGGAATAACTTCGCTTCATTGATTAAGGAGGATCATTACAATCAAGTTGCAGGCATTGCTGCAAGAAGCTAGGGGCGCTAAGCCAAACAAAGTTCTGCTTACAATCAAGAGCTTGCTTAGCGCAAAGATGAGCCGCAAAATCCGCTACTCTTTTTGTGAAGACAACTCTAAAACTAGTGAAGGCTGAGGCAAATGCCGCAACTTCATCCATGATCACTCCAACTTCGGATCGATGCTTGTCCCTATCGCGCCAAAGAGAAACTAGCACCTGTGAATCAGTCTCCACGATGATGTACTCCCTCGTCCCGGCCGGAATCAGCCGGACACCATCACGTAGCGCCTCGATCGGCCTCCGCCATCAAGGCTGAGCCCACCAAGTGCATCCATCGTGCCGAGGCCATGTGTAGATTGCCGTCACTGTCCTGCGGCACTGCCCCCATTGCGCTCGATTCAACACCTGGGAGGAAGGCTCCATCTGTATTAACCTTCAAAGTTCCGCGACCCGGTGGCTGCCATTTGACCGCTTGCTCAGCGTTGATCTTCCCCGAAGGGCACACTGTTGCAAGCTGAAAGCAAGCCTCCAACGCCCAATCTATTGCCGATCGTGGATCAATCGGCGTCTTCCCATGTTTCCGATCATTCCTGCTATTCCACAGTGACCACATCCCACAGAGAATTACTCCTCTATCCTCCTCCTTGCAATGTGAATTCTCCAGCAAGTCTCTCGTCCAAGACCGAGGACATAAACGAGGGAGTTTAATGCCCGTAAGTCATCTCAGTTTTTCCCAGAAACTGAGAGCAAAAGAACACTTCGTCAAGGTATGAAAGGTGGTCTCATCCTCCGCTCCACAAAAAGTGCAGGTCCCTATTTGTTCAATATGTTGCCGATGGAGGTTCTCACGGCACGGGATAAAATCACTGAGAGACCCGCCACCAGAACACCCTAACTTCCGGTGGGACTTTGCATCCCCAGAGTTTTTTCCAGTGTGGATCATCCTTTGATGCTGAGTATGACGCCCGCCGCTCGCCATGGTCCCGCTCCTGAGCCTCTTGTTCAGCTAGCAAACGGTAGGCTGATCGCACCGTGTATAGGTCATGACGTTCAGCCGACCAAGCCCACATGTCTTTCTGGCGTCGCCCCAATGGTATCCTTTTTACCGCCTAGGGCGTCCATGTACAATAGGTTATTAGCAAGAGCCGCTTCATCCCTGCTCCGACCGTCCATAGATAACAGCTCACTAACGTGCACTGCCGAGGCGCCAGGCTTTGGACAAATGGGTCTCCCGCCGATAGCTCCCGGAATCCACCGGTCCTGCCAAATATTCGTCGTAACCCCATCACCTATACGGCGAATCAGGCCACATTGTAGAGCTCTTCTTCCTGTCAAGAGTGCACGCCAAGTATGGAAAGAATTCCTCTTATTTTTGGCCGAGAGAAAATCCCCATTAGGATAATATTTGCCCTTGAGTACTCATGCATAAAGGGAGTCCGGGGAAGTCATAAGACGCCAGCCTTGCTTGCCAAGCATTGCCACGTTAAACTGCTTTACATCCCGAAAACCCATGCCACCATGGCACTTTGGCTTAGTGAGTTCCTGCCATCTTCTCCAATGGATCTCTACTTTCAGCTGCTCCTCCCCACCAATAATTTGATATAGTCGATGTAATTTTCTTTAGTGTTTTGTCCATAAAACAATTCATTGCATAAGTGACACCTGCCTGTGAGCCACTGATTTAATCAGAACTTCCTTGGCTGCACTGCTGAGACACTTCTCACTCCAGCCTCCTACCTAGACCCCGTATCTTTGCCAGGATCGGTTCAAAAGCCTCTGTAGTACTATGTCCCACCGCAGTAGGGAGTCCAAGGTACTTCTCTCCCAAAGCTTCTGTGGTAGTGAGTTTCATCTCCTCCTTCATAGTGTCATCACAATTTGTGCTAAAAAAAATCGCACTCTTAGCAAAGTTCACCATCTGACCAGAGCCTTTCTGGTAAGAGTCGAGAATGTCCGCATGACGTCGCCCACCGCGATCACTCGCTCGAGTGAAGACTAGGCAGTCGTCTGCAAACAACAGGTGGGAAACCCAGGGGCATGGATCTCCACCCGAGCACCTTTTGCCAGAAATTGGGGCCCTAAAAATTTCAGCAAACTCGACAGCCCTTCAACACATAGTAGAAATAAATAGGGAGACATCGGGTCACCTTGTCTAATTCCTCAGGTTGGAAAGAAAGTGTTAGACAAATGTCCGTTCACCCTTACTGAAAGCTTAACAGTCTCCACACATTTCATGATCAGATTCACTAGGTTCAAATTGAATCCTAGCTTGAGCATGACGCTGCGGAGATAACACCACTCAACTCTATCATAAGCCTTTGCCATGTCCAGCTTAACTGCACAGGCACCAGATTTACCCTTCTTTTTCTTCAGGTAATGAATATGTTCATAAGCCACCAACACATTGTCAGTGATTAAACGCCCCGGGACAAAGGTCGATTGCTCCTCAGAGATAATATCATCTAGGACCCGCCTGAGTCGATTAGCGATCACTTTGGAGCAAATTTTATATAAAACATTGCATAGAGCAATCGGACGGAACTGTGTCAACTCCTGCAGGGTTCTTAATTTTTGGGATGAGTACGATCACTGTGTTGTTGACCACATCCGGCATATCCCCTGCCATTCAAAAACTCTAAGACTGATCTGCAAATATCGTCACCCACAAGGCTCCAATGTTTTTGATAGAAACCAGCCGTAAAGCCATCCGGCCCTGGCGCCTTATTTGGTTTCATCAAAAAGAGCGCATTCCTGACTTCTTTCCCTATAAACGGAGAACTTAAGAATTCATTCTGAGCCTCTATTACTTTCCTAGGAACACACCGCACCACATCATCCGGCTGAGTGAGCTCCTGCGCCGAGAACAAATGTTGGTAAAAAGACCTCGCCATCAATTCCAGCTCATCCTGGCTTGTACACACTGATCCATCATGGCGTTGGAGAGCAATGATCTTATTTGTACGCACCCTTTACCGTGCTTTGGCATGGAAGAACCCTGTGTTTCGGTCCCCCGCCTGTAGCCATTCGACACGGGAACGTTGTTTCTCCATCTCTTCCTCCCTTGCTAGGACCTCCGCCATCCTGCGCATGATAGCGCGTTCAGCGTGGGTTAGTTGGCCCCGACCGAACTGATCTGCGTCGGGTCTCCTCCAGCTGATGGTGTAAGTGCCGCAGCTCGCCCCGCACAGAGCCAAACTGCTCTCGTTCCCATGTCTTCAAGGTCACTTGCATCTCACCTAGATTTGAGAAAACCGCCATGAGAGAAGTGCATCCCGGAACCCATGCCGATGAGACCCGTGGATTCATATAACTTATGTCGCCCCCACATATTCTCATATCGGAAGGGTCGTTCGTGCCGCGGACCCTACAGCATTCCGCTTTGTTGTAACTTGATGAGAACCCCCCACAATGATCACTCTCAGAGGTTTGCACATGCGTCACCCCCGAGTCACCATATAGGTCCATCATTCCCTCGTTCATGAGCGCTCGATCAAGGCATACCTTGACATTGCGCCCCCCTTCCCGCCGGTTATCCCAGGTACACAGGAGGCCAGTATAGCCTAGGTCCATGAACCCACAAAGTTTCTTCTGTTTGGCATGTAAGTAGTACGCAAAAAAGCAACATGCATATACGGAGCTAATGCCCGGTCAACTGCGACAGTTACAGCCGTTTTAGGGCCTGTTTGGCACAGCTGAGCTGTTGTGAGCTGTTTTTGTTTTTGCCAAACACTTGTTTCCAAAGCAATTTTATGGGTGAAGCTGTTTTCTTCTCCTTTCACAATGGGATGGGATGGGAGAGAGCTGAAACAAGTGGGCCCAATGTGTCTCTGTGTCGTGTTTGCCCCCGTCCACCTCGTGAAGAGAGATGCTGGCGCGGCCACCGCGGACCTGCTGGCGCGGTCGTCGGGGCACGACGCGGCGGGTGTGGTTGATGGGAGCGCGGCGCCACAGGCATGGTTGCCGGGGGCGCTCGCAGCGGGCGTCGCCGTGGGCGGCAAGGGCAGCCGCAGCCGACGGGCCGACGGGATCCCAGCCGTCGGCAGCCGCTGCCGCCAGGACGCATGTGAGCACGGCCGCCGGGGCTCGGATCGAGACGGAGGCGGATGTGAGCGCGTGGCGGCCAATGCTCGGCTCAGCTCGGGGCGAGGCGCCGGGGTGCCGGCGAGGCCGGTAAGGGCGAGGTGGAGGCACTTGTGAGGCCGTCGGGGCACGGTCGTGGCGGGGCCGTAGCGAGACCGCCGTTGCTTTGCTGCTTCGCCTGGGACGGCGCCGAGCATGAGCGGGGGCTGCTGGTGAGGCCGCCGGCGAGCACGTGGCCGCGGTCTCCGCGGCGGGTGCCGCCGCTCGGTGCTCGCTGGTGTGCGTTGTCGGCAGAGCCGATGAAGAAGAAAGGGCGGCGTGGGGAAGAAAGAGGAGAATGGGGAAAGAGAAAAGATAATAAAGATAAGGGTAGAATAATCATTGTATTTTTTTTCCACCAGGGAAGCTGTTTTTGCCAAATGGGGTGAGCAAAACACCTCAGCTTCACTGGAAAAGCTGCTTATGAAGCTAAACTCAGAAAAAAAAACTTCACTGGTGAAGTTAAGATGTGCTAAACCGGGCCTTACTTGGCGGAAATTTAAATCACGAAGAGTCAATCGGCGGCAAAAGTATATATATTTACAAACATCTATTTTGGACATTTATTTTTATTGAAAAAAATAAATTTTAAAATATAGAAATAAAAAATATTGGCCCCAACCCAATACTAATCCGAATCGCTTTATAGTTCAACTGGTACACGCCACGTTCACCTATATCTATATGTATATAAAAAGACTATACACGCATCAATCTCACAAGGATACCTCTCTATCTAGCTAGACGCATCGATCACACGGATCGGGTTAGAGCAGCTCCGAAAGTTCCCTAAACATTCTCATAATCGTTATTTTTTTAGAAAGATGGAAAAAAATCATCTCCAACAACTTCTAATATTTACTCCTAATCTTTTAAGAGTTGGAAAATTCCTTCTCCTTCCGCGGGGACGAAGCCACGCGCACAGGCGCGAGGCCACTCGGAGCGTCGTCGCCCGTCGGCACGGCACGCCGCACGCCTGCGCGCGGTCGCGCGACAAGCGAGCCGGTTTGCCCCCGGCGGCCGGCGCGTAGCGTTGGAGTCAAGCGCGTGAGGTCACCTAGCCCCGGCCGGCCGGCCGGCCTCTGGGCCCCGCGTCCCAACAACGGCAACTCAATTGAATTGAATTGAATTTTGCATAAAAAATATCGGCCGCGCGTCCCGGTCGCACACCGACCCCGGACTTGGATCGGATCATCGCCGGAGCCAGAGAGCCACCTCACCGCCTGCTTGCATGGTACTGTATGCATGCTCTGTTTGCTTGCCTGGTGGCCGGCCGCTGTTGCCTGTTTGCCTGGTTGTCGACTGCTGGGCTAGGGCAACACGTGGATACGCGCGGCGACGAAGAGGTTCGCGTGGAAAAATAGAAGCCTGTAGAAAAAAAAGTCAAATGAGACCAGCATTTGATTTTTTAAAGTCAAATATTAGGAATTATTAGAGATGGACTTCTTTTTTTCTCCTAAAACCTTTTTACGAGTTCGTAAATATAGACCTTTTAGAAAGAATATTTAGGGAACTCTTGGAGATGCTCTTCTCCAAGAGTTTTCTATTTTTTTCTTCTAAAACTTGTAGTTTTACAATTCCTAAAAAGATATTGGGAGGTAAAAAAGAAAGTCATCTCCAAAAGTTTCTAATAAATTGCTTTTAAAAAATCAAATTTGGGTCTCACATCTTCTTCTTTTTTTGCGGCTTTTTTTTCTGTCGCCAGACGTCACAGGGCGTGTCGAACCCGTCACGTCGCGACCTCCCTGTCGCCGCCGCCGCCACCGTCAGTAGCAGCAAACAAGCATAACAGCCACCTGTTGACACAAAATGTGACGCACTGTGCCTCACACACAGCAAGCCAAAAAGCGTAGCTTCAATCGGGTTCCCGGGTGTTTCGTTATCCGGAAGCGTGCCAGTCAGTTTGACCTGAAAACTAACAAGGGATAAAACAATTAAATGTCAAACCGGAACATGTCGGGTAATACCAGACAGTTCCACATATACGGCCCTGAAGCCACTTACAACGACATACAGCTATAGAGAGCTGTCTGCCAATGAGTTCATAAACCGTTTCGGCTAATCGTAAGATGAATGCACGTGGAAACCTGAACGCCGAATACACATGTATGGGAAGACATATTTGAACAAGTGAAATTAATTATGAATTAACGCATAACCAAACTCGGCAGTCCAACCGAATTGGGGTCCATGAAGAAGGAACGTGCAAATAAAAACGATTAAACTAATCCAAAACCTGCATCTGCCGCACGACACCTGGTTTTGTTAAAGCTTAAACATGATTAACATGCATGAACCCGCAATATGTGACAACCTAGATTAAAATAATTCAGCCATTATGAGCACACTATCTAGTTGCAAAGATATTATGAAAAAAGCAATGATCGTTGAAACACGAATAAAACCACAAGAGAGAGAAGGCCGAACAATGTCAATCTAGATTGGGCAGAAGTGTGTTACAAATATATATATAAAATGTTCCGTAACATGCAACACTGGATAACTTAATGAATCTATTTAGATTTGCCATATCTAAAAGAGCCGATAACTATCTTGCTTTCACTAAGCATATTGAGTAAACGCCTGCCGCACGGTATCTACTCATACACAAAGCATAAGCGAAGACTTCTTGATTGTCAAGCAAAGATCTGCCGCACGACCATTGAAAACAAACAAGACTACTTGCATCACGTCTAAATCCACCGCATGATACTAAACATGATAACAAGGTTGTCGGAACTTACGGAGGTCGACGGATCGATGATTCCTCTCGAAGAACTCGACGACACGACAAGAGGACTCGAAAGTTGGCACGGGGCCGGTTGTATTGATTTGGTTGTGAACCCCTTTTACAATGGCCGAGGGTCAATATTTATACCCTAGACAAAACGTGAGTCCTAGAGGACTACGATTTACAATGGAACTTCTAAACAAACTTGGAAACTTACGATTCCTTACCCTAAACTTATAGATTCCTTTATTATTACAACTCTCATCTTTCCGATCGGTCTTGCCTGCCATCTTCTGTTTTCCCTAATGGAGTTACCGCCTTCTAGAGTAACCGACCGCACAAGCATTTAGCCGACCGCTTGTTTTGTTTGCCGAACACCCTTCTTCCCGCATGTGGGTCTACCTGTCATCTTCCAGAATCGACCAAAATCCAGTGTTAACACATGCCCCCTCAATTTCGGGATAAAAGTTGTTTTATTCTGAAATTGACCACAAGCTCTTTCATCCTCCTAGGTCATCACCGTTCAAAACCGCAGCCGCTGCCCAAAAATTCAAGCTTTCAGCGCAACCTCGGACCTCTTTCAAATCTTCAATGGCGACCCAGGATGAAATCCCAGAGGTAAACTTCACTTATATTCGGCAACTTTCATTTTATCCTCCTGCTCCTTCTTTTGATTTACTCCCCTTTGATTTCAATCATCTTCTAAAGGAATACAAGAGCCAGATTTTGATCCCCTATGCTGCCAACCCCGACTCCTATTTCCTCGGCCCAATGGGAAATCCTGACCCTTCTGAAATTATTGAGAAGGAAACCCAAAGAATTTCTTTCAAGTCTGGGATTACCTCGCTAAACCGATGGCCAAACACGTTCAAGAATTGGCCATTTCCCCCAATCGCCGGATGGCGTAACTGGTACAGGAGAATGCTGGAGAAAAGCAGCAGCCACTGGAAAAGTCAGGACATCAGTCATTGTCTGGAATTATCCTTAGCAGAGACACCCAGGAATGATTCCCTTTTGATAGCAGCTTCTCATTTTTGGTCTGACACTATCAATGCCTTCATCTTTGGTCATGGTATTATGACCATCACTCTGGCCGACGTATTCATGATGACTGGCTTGAACGTGTCATTGCCAGTATATCCCTACAAGTACAAGAGCAAAAGTAATCAAAGAGCCGTCAGCTCTGGATGTGGATGGGTCAAACATATTCAGAACTACATGAATGCATCTGGCACCGTCTCTGACAAAGAGTTGAAAGCCTTCATGAATATGTGGCTATGCAGATTCATCTTTTGTGGAAAATCCAATGAACCAACCCTGAATCATATGGTAATGGCTGAAGACTTAGCTGCAGGCACTCAGATCCCACTAGGCAAATATCTCTTAGGGTCTGTTTATCATATGATGCATCAAATTACTCTTCAGATGCGCCAAGGTGGAGAAATTTCTTGTGTGAATGGTCCCTGGTGGCTAATTCAAATGTGGCTCCAGCTATATATGCATCAAATAACCCCTGTGAGTCTCTTCAATCTAAGTTTTCCCTCAGTTAACTATGCTGAAGGCAGCACAGCAAAGGTTAAGGCTTGTCAGACTTATGGGGAAGCAGCATCATCTATAAGCATTGACATAGACATCGGTCACTTCTTCAAGCTATTTTTCAAAGGATTCGGCAATGTGCTCTGGTTTCCTTACAGAGAAAACGAAAATTTGACCTTGCCCTGCAAGTTTAGCTATGAAATTGGTTGTTCAGGTCAAGAATCCACGGAAATTTTCAATTCCTTTATCAAACCTTGCACTTTGCCAGCCGAATTTCATCATGGGAGATTAGTACAATCCACCTATGAATTCTATTATCCAAACATGGTGGCCAGACAATTAGGATGTGGCCAACTGCCTCCAAAATTTCTCTTCTCAACAATCATAAAATCAAGGGAAGTAATAACAGAAGGAATGGAAGCCAAGAAGGTCTTTGAATTAGGATGAGAATTGCCAATATATGAACCATCTCTATTTGGGCTAATAGATGTTGCTCATCCCTTCTTTGTTTCTTGGTGGCAAGAATGGCATGCTCATATCTTCAATATATCAGTTCATTCTTTATGCAAAAACTTGCAACCCGATTTTGCTTCTGACAGTGAGGTAATTTCATTATGTCCATCATTTCTTGTTCTTGAACCCACTTCTTATTTTAACATCTGGTCATGCACAGGATCTTGAGTTTACTCCCCCAGCCAAAGCAATCCAGTACTATTCGGCTGGTCCCAAGCCTGCTCTGGGGTTTGATGCTCCAAACTTAAAGGAATTCATGAAAACTTCTGCAACTTTGGATTCAGCACCTCTAAAGGCACTCATGAGAACTCCCGCTACTTCAGCTGCTGCATCTTCAAGAGGAAAAAGCAAAAGGAAAACACCTGAAAGTTTTCTCTTACCCAAAAAACCAAGGACCAAGAAAGCCAAATTATCTCTTAAGGTATGAACCTTTTATTCTCTATCAGGTTACCAACCTCACTTAGCAGTAAACCTGACCACCTCTTACATTCATTACTTCCATTGCAGCCACAAGTCAAAATTCCCACATTAGGCAATACCTCAGCACCTGTAGAACCAATCCCTGAAGTTTTTATTGAAGATGAAGAAATCCATGATAGCAAAACTACAGAGACTCATGAAGCTGAAGGCTCAAAGGCTCATAAACCTGATGAAACTATAGGTAACATTGTTCAACCAATTCTCTTTTTCTTTCTTTTTAATAACATCTATCTCTTGTGCTCATTATCATTTACTTTACCAAAAATAGATGAAATCTTAGATGAACTGGTAAGGGAAACTTCTCCTGATCAAGCTCCAGACCTGTCCCTACTGAATCTTCAGCCAAGTTCCCCAGCAAGCCAGGGTATAACCCATCCTGATGATCAATCATCTCGGTAGGTAATCCTTTGTTTTACACTATATTTTAGCAAAATTACCCAATCGGCTAACACCTTCTTTCTTTTCTTTTCTTTAGAAGAACATCACTAAACCGACCACCAGTTACTCCTTCTCTATTGAGGATTACATCATTGAGAAAGGTGAAGAGATTACTTCCCATCAAACCTTATCGCTGGAAAATCAGGCCCGGCTAAAAGAGGTGATCATTCTGCTAAACAAGGATACCATCAGTCTGGTTCAGGATGCAGACCAGATAAAAGACCTCCTTGAACTCATTGATCAAGATATCCCCTCTGCTCTCAAGGCTCCCCTAGAATCTGCAGCCCATCTTGATGACTATTTTGCTATGGTGAGAAGGGCAACCAAAAATATATCTTCGAGGACCGCTCTACAGAAGGATAGATCTTTGAAAAAGCTGGAGATTAAAGATCTTCACTCTCATATCCAGGCTACGAGAAATTCCTTGGCAACCTTGGAGCCTGAACTGAAAGCCATGGAGGATGAAAAAAGCAGACTAGAAGCTCAACTAGCCGAACTGAATGCCAAAATTCAGTCTCACAGGGCCCACATAACTAATTTGCCGAAGAACATAGAAGCAGCTTCACTAAAGATAGCTTCGACCATCAAAGAAGATCAGCAGATCAAAACTAAGTTATCCAGCATCCAGAGTTCTGAAGATGAAGATCAAAAAGTGCTAGATAACGTTAGCCGAATCAGGACTGAGGCCATAGAGGCAATCAATCATCTTCTGAACCAGTAGACATTGGGTTTGTAATAAACTTAAGTGTGATATCTTCTTTCCCTTGATTAACCAGCTTTATGTTTACTTATTTTTATTCATTCGAAAGCAATCGGCTCCTTTCCCTTAAATTACTCGATTAGAATGCAGCCGATTGTCTCCATTCTTCCGATAGCCGAACGAATCCAATTCAAATATTGTGAGGGTATAACCGAACAATGTTGGCTCCAACAAACCAGGGAGATATTCGAGCGACGTTCGACTTAACTCATGCCTGGCCCAGCCTAGTAACAGCCCAGCTGAAAGGGAAAAAACCTACTCCGCCGTTCGGGATTCTCGCCCCACAACCCCGTGGAATTCGCCACGATCCTTCGCTTCGGCTTATAAATAGACCCTTCCGTTAGCCTTCATCGCTATCTTCGCCTCAGCATTCTCACATCCGTCTCCTCCACTTCCTTCGTTCAATTCATTCCAGAAGAAAACCCTAACCTCCATCAAAGCAAATGACGAACAGTGGCAACCGTGGCAAGCGTCCTGCCGACGGAGAGGCTGAAGGAAGCAGAGCATCGCGCTGCCGGCGTCGTGGGTATGATTCGGCTTTTTGCCCCCTTTGCAATTTCCTTGTTCATCTCTTAATTTCAATTTTTCCTTCCTCATTCATCAGGATAAGGGTCATCAGCTCCAACCAATACCATCTCCTTCCTCCGGTGACGGCAGCTCAACCGGGAACTCCATCATCCGGCTCCTCCGGGTCTTCCAGCTCTTCAAGCTCTTACCATTCCAATCCTTAGGGTTCGGCAGAACCAGCAGATGCACACCATCCATACTCTCACGAGGAGGCGCTCAAGTTTCGCCAGGAGAGGGACGAAGCCCGGGAGGAGCTAGGCGACGTCTCCAAGAAGTTCGGCATTGATCAAGCCGAATGGGAGGACCAGCGGAAGCAATTCTGCGACGCCATCACCGGTTTGATATCTTCATTTAGTTTTATCATCCTGGCTTCCTTTGCTTGCCGACCCATTTCTTCTTTTCTGCCCAGCTCTTTCCGTGGAGAATGACCGCTTGAAGGCGGCGGTGAACAAGATCGCCGACAAGGTGAATGCCCAGGGGGAGACATCCGAAGCACACCTTGATGCTGTGGACGGCCGCATTGATCAGGCCGTCATCCAAGGTGTGCACCTCGGCGCTTCTCTCGGGCTAGCGGCAATGACCTCCCAAACCAACGAGGACTACTCCTCCCAGCCAGTTGGCTTCGTTGGAGGACGCCCGGACGAGATCTACGACATTGATGAACGTCTGGAGGCCTACGATGACCATGCCGCTGCCCTTGCTGAAATCACAAACCCCCAGTCCGTCCTCAACAAGTTATTTGAGGAGTAGTTTGTATTAGGATGGACTTTTATAAATAATCTCGTCCTTTGGAATAATATTTACTTCTTTGACTCTTTTCGGTAAAATTCCACTTGTGACTGTCAGAAAAATGCTGACAACAACCCAGTTTTGAATAAACATTCTTGTGCTAGAGGCGATGCAAACTGCATCGGCTATTTTGTGCTAAAGGCGATATGAACGATATCGGCTATTCTCAATCTTGTATCTGATTTTTAGGCTAAAGGCGATATGAACAATATCGGCTGTTCTCAGTCTTGTATTCGATTTTTAGGCCAAAGGCGATTTTCTCTTTGTCGGTTTTTCTGATCTACATTCATGAACCAACCTCAACACTGGGGTAGTATTTCTTAAGAAATCTTCCATTAATAGCTCTGGTAAACTCCTCTCCAAATAAAGTCTTTAATATGTATGCATTGCCAGGTACACATTCTACAATTCGGAAAGGACCTTCCCAATTTGGAGATCATTTGCCGAACGCTCTATCCTTTGTTCCAACTGGCAATATAGTTTTCCAAACCAAATCTCCTTCTGCGAATTGCTTCAGCCTAACCCTTTTGTTATAATACTTGGCAACGCGCATTTTATTTTTCTCAATATTTTCTAATGCCTTGAGACGAATCAAATGTAAATCTTCCAATTCATCCATCATCAGATTCTTATAGTCTTCTTCTGCCAATTCTTTCTACAACACAACTCGCCTTGAATCTGACCGTAATTCCCATGGTAGTACGGCATGATGCCCATAAACCAGTTCATAGGGAGACGTTTGAGTGGATCCATGACAAGCCATTCGGTAAGCCCACAGTGCTTCACTAAGAACCAAGTGCCATCTCCTTGGTTTTCATCAATCTTCTTCTGAATGATTTTAATCATAATCTTATTTGATGCTTCTGCCTGTCCATTAGCTTGTGCATAATAAGGAGAAGAATTATACAACTTAATCCCCATATCTTTGGCAAAATCACAGAATTCTGAAGAAGTAAACTGAGTTCCTTGATCAGTTGTTACAGTTTGAGGAATCCCGAACCTGTGAATTATATGTTCCTTAACAAAACTGATCATATTCTCTGACGTTACCTTCTTCAACGGGATAGCTTCAACCCACTTGGTGAAATAATCCGTGGCCAATAGTACAAACTTGTGTCCCTTATTAGAAGGAGGATTGATCTGACCAATTAAATCTATACCCCATCCTCTGAACGGCCAAGGCTTGATTATAGGATTCATAGCAGACGCTGGAACTTTTTGAATATTGCCGAATTTTTGACAATTGTGACACCCTTTGTAATATTCAAAACAATCTTCCAACATAGTTGGCCAAAAATAACCAGTTCTCCTAATTACCCACTTCATCCGATAAGTTGACTGATGTGCACCACACAATCCTTCGTGAACCTCATACATCACTTTCTTGGCCTCTTCTTGACTTAAACATTTGAGCAATACTCCATCGATGGACTTGTAATATAACTGATCATCAAGAAACACAAATTTGAGAGCTTTGTACCTGAGTTTTCGGGAAACCTTTTGAGATGGATTTTTCAGATAATTGGCAACTTCGCATCTCCAATCACCATCTATTGGATCAGTATTTAAAACATCTTCCTCTATAGCAAAAACTTCCCGACTCTCTCGATATCCAGAAGCAGCTTGAGCTAACTTATTTGCTTCTTCATTGTACTCTCTAGGGATATGATGCAAGGTCACCATTAGAAAATTCTTCAAAAGTTCTCTGCACTCTTCATAATATCCTCTTAACACATTGTTCTTGCATTCATACTGATCATTCAATTGATTAATCACCAACTCAGAACCCCCAAAGATTTCAACAGCAACGGCCTTTACTTCTATAAGAAGCTGAAGCCCCCTAAGCAATGCTTCATACTCTGCCTGGTTGTTAGTAACATGAAATTCAATAGGAACTGCATACTCAAAAGCTTTTCCTTGTGGGGAAATCAAAAGAATACCAGCACCACCACCTTTGCTACAAGATGATCCATCGAAGAACAAGGCCCAAGGCACAATGCTTATCGCCTCAACAGAAAGATCCCGATGTTGGGTAATAAAATCGGCAATAATTTGACCCTTTACCGCCTTTGCCGATTCATATCTTAAATTAAATTCCGACAACGCTAAAATCCATTTGCCAATTCTTCCATTCAAAATCGGCATTGATAGCATATGTTTGATTACATCAAAACTAGAAACCACCACGCATTCGGAATTCAACAAATAGTGCCGAGATTTGGTACATGAGTAATATACACACAAGCAAAGTTTTTCTGCAGCCGAATACCTTGTTTCCGGGTCTAACAACTTTCGGCTAAGATAAGCTATGACTCTTTCTTTTCCTTCAAACTCTTGCATAAGGGCCGATCCTATCGTTAGGCTATCGGCCGCCACATACAACTTAAAAGGCTTGTCAAGTTGTGGAGGTACCAGCACAGGTGGTGCCTTCATATATTGCTTGATCTCATCAAAAGCCTTTTGTTGTATGTCACCCCATACAAATTTTTGATCCTTCTTGAGCTTCAATAAAGGAGAAAAGGGTAAAACTCTCTCTGATAGATTGGATATGAATCTTCTTACAAAGTTGATTTTGCCTAACAATGATTGTAATTTCGTGAGATTAGTTGGCGGCACAACTTTGTCTATTGCTTCCATGCTCTTTTTCCCAACTTCAATTCCTCCTTTATGAACTAAAAATCCCAAAAACTCACCAGCCGAAACTCCAAAGGCACATTTGTTTGGATTCATCTTCAAGCCATGCTTTCTTGTGCACTCCAGAGTCCTTCTTAAATCAGCTAAATGTCTTTCATGATCTCTAGATTTGACTACTACATCATCGATGTAGATTTCTACAATCTTGCCGATCAGCTCGTGAAAAATATAATTCATAGCTCTTTGATAAGTTGCACCGGCATTCTTTAACCCAAACGTCATGACTATCCATTCGAACAAACCAATATGACCAGGACATCTGAAAGCTGTTTTCGAAATATCTTCTATTGCCATAAAAATTTGGTTATAGCCAGCATTACCATCCATAAAACTAATGACTTCATAACCTGCTGCTGCATCTACCAGCAAATCGGCAACTGGCATTGGGTAACCATCCATGGGAGTAGCCTTATTAAGATTTCTGAAATCTATGCAAACTCTCATTTTTTCATTTTTCTTGTATACCGGTACTATATTTGAAATCCACTCTGCATACTTGCATGGCCGAATGAAGTTTGCTTCTATTAACCTTTCAACCTCCTTCTTCACATCGGCCAATACTTCCTCTTTGTATATCTTCCTTGGAGGTTGTTTATAAGGACGAAATCCAGGTTTAATAGGTAATCGATGCTCAACAATGGAACGATCCAATCCAGGCATTTCCGTGTAATCCCAAGCAAAACAATCTTTAAACTCTCCCAACAAATCTATCAACTTTGATTTATATTCTGGGTCTAACTTTGCACTAATATACATCGGCCTTGGCTTAGATCCATCACCAACATTAATTTCTTCCAATTTATCAGCCGACATAAAACCACGTCCCAACTTTCCTTTGTTGCCATCGATGGGATTTCCCATTAAAAATTGCTATGAGAGCCGACTGCTTGGATCGGCTGTTGGCCTTCGCTGAAAACATTTACAGGACCTTCTTTCCACACTTTTCTAGAGAAACAATCGATGCCCTCATATTCCCAATAGGTAGATTCTGTGGCAGCAACACTTACCGAATTATCAGCATGTACAACTTCAACATCATCTCCAATCCATTGAATGAGAATTTGATGCATAGTTGAAGAAATGCAACAATTAGCATGGATCCAATCTCTGCCTAAGAGTAGACTATATGCCCCCTTGCCATCAATGACAAAAAAGGTGGTAATCAGAGTTTTTGACCCAATAGTCAACTCGACATGGATAGCACCTCGGGTATCAGAAGGATTGCCAGCAAAGTCCCTAAGCACCATGTCAGTTTTCAACAATTCTTCATTAGTCATCCCAAGTTTCCTGAAGGTAGTATAAGGCATGATATTGATAGCAGCCCCTCCATCAACAAACATCTTGGTCAAAGGCTTGCCATTGACATATCCTTTTAAATAGAGTGGTCTCAAGTGACGATTCTTGATTGGTTTGTCAAAAACAGCCTGCTGTGTTAATACAAGCTGAGCCATCAAATCCTGACATTCACTTTCATCAAAATCAGAATACACCTCTTCTTGGACATCTTGGCTTTCGGGAGCTATAAACTCTGATGGAAGGAAGAAAGCCATGCAAGCATTAGCCGAAGGACCACATCCATTAGGCTTCTTTTTAGGACGCCATATTTGCTTTGTTTCGGTAACTTCCTGTTCCAACTCCCTATTCCTCAACCGTTGCACTCTTCTTTTCTGACTTTTCCTCAGGCCTGGAGGACACCACTGTCCTTTTTGCCATACGTATTTATAGAAGTCAGCTTCTTCATCATGCACTCTATCATGAATCCAACATGAACCTGCAACTCTTTTCTTTTGCTGATTCTCAAAGTCATCTATTTTTAAGCGCCGATCATCTTCAGGAACCTTCGTTCCAAGTCTTTCATAGACGAGACGGCGGTTGACTCGAGATTGCCTATACTCGGAGTACTGAGCACTACACTCCGGACAATTATTTCTTGCAGGCAACCTCAAGCCTTCATTCCAACAATGCCTAAAGAACGAACAACCCCAATGAGACTGCTCCTGTTCTATCATGTATTCCTCTTGCTCCCTTCGGTATACTTCTTCCTCATACCTCCGGCATTCTTCCATAAACCATTGTTTCTTACAATATTCCTTCTCTTGTTCCCTCTGCCACTTGTTTAGCAAAATACGTGATGTAACTCTGGGTTTGGAAGTTTGACCTTTCTCGGTTCGGCTATTCTGAAACCGAACTCGTTGCTGCAGCTCTTTACTGGTGACTTGTCAATCTGGGTCAACAGCACCACTCTCCTTTGCTCTATCAGAAGTCAACACTTTTACCTTGCCTTTACCTTTGAGATCATTGGCAGAGACCATACTCACAGAGAAAGAAATCATATTTTGTGGAAAAGGCTGATCATCAATTTTCATCTTGCCATCAAACCTCAAGTGTCCCTCTTGGATAGCTTTCTGGATTCGTATTCTGAACACTCGGCAATCATTGATAGAGTGAGAATTAGTGTTATGAAAGCCACAATACTTTTTGTCTTTCACTCCTTCAGGACGTAACATAGGATGTCCTTCTGGCAACTTTATGCGTCCTTCCTTTATCAACAATGCAAAAAGTCTGTCTGCTTTAGTAACATCAAAATCATAGGTTCCCTTTTGTTGTTTCAACCAGCGTTGACTAACTTGGGTGGGTTCCTTTGCCCAATTTAACTCAGCTGCAGCTATCTCATCTTCATCAATATACTCAGTCGCTTCATCCAAAAAGCCTTGATACACCTCATTAGTGGTATTGTTCTTCTGAAAGCGATTATCTCTCCTAAATCCTTGGGCTTGATTACTCATAGCTGCTAAACGCTGTGCAAGTTGGCCAAGATCATCAAACTCTAAACCGAACAACTTCTCCCTGATATTCGGCAACATTCCTGCTATAGCTATTCCAGGTAGTTGATCATCTGGTAAATTTAGAGAATAACACATATTCTTGGTCTCCCTAAATCTGCGAAGATATTCCAATGGTGTCTCATTTGTTCTCATCCTCAGACTCATGAGATCAACCAACTTCTTCTCATTAGTACCCGTATAGAAATATGAATGAAACTTCTGCTCTAGTTCTGCCCACGTACCAATAGAATGAGCTGGTAGAGACGTGAACCATGTGAAAGCTGGTCCTGTAAGAGACAAAGGAAAATATCGAATTCTCCAAGCTTCATCTGAAGCAGCTTCTCCAAGCTACATTAAGTACCGACTGACGTGCTCTATGGTACTAGTATCATCTTGACCAGAAAACTTGGTCAAATCTGTTGGAGGCTTCACCCTTGGAGGCAACGCCACTCTGTTGTACCATTCTGGATAAGGAGACTTGTATGAATAGAATTGATTCTTTGGTTTCAAGCCGAACTGATTTTGCATCATATCAGCCATCCTATGCATCAAAACATCAATGCCTGGATCCTGATTTCCTTGTACTTGCACTCCAGAAGGCAGTCCTAAAACACTTCTATACCCTGGATTTGGCACAGCATTGATAGCACTGTAATCAGTAAATTCTTGATACCCGTCTCCATACATATTCTTCTGCAATCTGTTTGATGCTGGAGAAACTCTATAAGCTGAAGGTGGCACTTCTCCCGTGGTACCAAATGTTACTTGGCCATAGGTGGGATGTGATTGCTTTTCAGTGTGAGTCAATCCACCTATATTTGAAGGCGACGCTATTTCTTTTCCAACAGGCTTCTCTTGATGCTTTGGAACATTGAAAAGCGTCGGCCCACTGAGTGGTCCAACATTTTCTTCGAAATATTTATCAACCATTGGACCAAAAGTACTGATCATGATTGCCCGAAAGGTATTCAGAAAAGCTGTGTGATGATTTGTCATGGTTTCTCCCATAGCTTTATAGACCAGGGCTGCCATCTTCTGAGCATCCTCCTCTTCAGTGTAATCAGTTTGATGCGGAAGAAGAACCCTTGGCATTGATTGCTTTTGAAATACTTTATTGCTCTTGTTTTTGGAAAAAGACATCAAGCATTTCCGTTGGTATTGCTCACATGCTTGTAGCACTAAATCCTTATAATTATCGGGCAATTCTGCCATGCTTACATCCAGAACATGATCATTGTTGATCTCAGATGCCATCTTAAACTAGCAGATTGTCCCACCGGGCGTGCCAAAAAGTGTGTTGACACAAAATGTGACGCACTGTGCCTCACACACAGTAAGCCGAAAAGCGTAGCTTCAATCGGGTTCCCGGGTGTTTTGTTATCCGGAAGCGTGCCAGTCAGTTTGACCTGAAAACTAACAAGGGATAAAACAATTAAATGTCAAATCGGAACATGTCGGGTAATACCAGACAGTTCCACATATACGGCCCTGAAGCCACTTACAACGACATACAACTATAGAGAGCTGTCTGCCAATGAGTTCATAAACCGTTTCGGCTAATCGTAAGATGAATGCACGTGGAAACCTGAACGCCGAATACACATGTATGGGAAGACATATTTGAACAAGTGAAATTAATTATGAATTAACGCATAACCAAACTCGGCAGTCCAACCGAATTGGGGTCCATGAAGAAGGAACGTGCAAATAAAAACGATTAAACTAATCCAAAACCTGCATCTGCCGCACGACACCTGGTTTTGTTAAAGCTTAAACATGATTAACATGCATGAACCTGCAACATGTGACAACCTAGATTAAAATAATTCGGCCATTATGAGCACACTATCTAGTTGCAAAGATATTATGAAAAAAGCAATGATCGTTGAAACACGAATAAAACCACAAGAGAGAGAAGGCCGAACAATGTCAATCTAGATTGGGCAGAAGTGTGTTACAAATATATATATAAAATGTTCCGTAACATGCAACACTGGATAACTTAATGAATCTATTTAGATTTGTCATATCTAAAAGAGCCGATAACTATCTTGCTTTCACTAAGCATATTGAGTAAACGTCTGCCGCACGGTATCTACTCATACACAAAGCATAAGCGAAGACTTCTTGATTGTCAAGCAAAGATCCGCCGCACAACCATTGAAAACAAACAAGACTACTTGCATCACGTCTAAATCCACCGCATGATACTAAACATGATAACAAGGTTGTCGGAACTTACGGAGGTCGACAGATCGATGATTCCTCTCGAAGAACTCGACGACACGACAAGAGGACTCGAAAGTTGGCACGGGGCCGGTTGTATTGATTTGGTGGTGAACCCCTTTTACAATGGCCGAGGGTCAATATTTATACCCTAGACAAAACGTGAGTCCTAGAGGACTACGATTTACAAAGGAACTTCTAAACAAACTTGGAAACTTACGATTCCTTACCCTAAACTTATAGATTCCTTTATTATTACAACTCTCATCTTTCCGATCGGTCTTGCCTGCCATCTTCTGTTTTCCCGAATGGAGTTACCGCCTTCTAGAGTAACCGACCGCACAAGCATTTAGCCGACCGCTTGTTTTGTTTGCCGAACACCCTTCTTCCCGCATGTGGGTCTACCTGTCATCTTCCAGAATCGACCAAAATCCAGTGTTAACACCACCAACAGGCAATCGTGCCGGTCTGTACCATCATCTGATGGACAAACACATCCTCGTCCTCCTGCTGCGCTTCTGTCTTCCCCGAACCGCGCCGGGCATAGCCGCATAGGGTAGTGAGACGCGGAAGAGGTTAACTGAACGGGAGACGAGTGACAGAGAGGGGAGAAACTCACATGATGCGGTCGCTGGTCCAGAGGATGGAGTAGTGGTGGAAGTCATCGGTGGGATCGAAGGGGAGGTCATAGCGCTCCTCCCGGCCGGCGTGGGTGCTGCCGTTGCCGTACACGTTGGTCTGCACCCGCCACTTGCGCCTGCGCACGTTGCCCAGGAACTCGAAGTCCAGCTCGTCGTGCGTCTTCTCGTACACGTCGCCGTTCGACAGCTGCATTGCATCGCATCGTCTTTCAGCATAACATCATTGGACGGGTGAGAGGTCCTGAGGGACAGGTTTGGTTGGTTCACGACGACTCACGTAGAACGCGACGACGACGCCAGCCGCGTAGTCGGCGGGCAGCTTGATGGCGGCGCTGAAGAAGCCGTGGAGGAAGACGTCCTGAGACGCGAACCCGGCGACTGAGCAGAGAAGGATCTGCGTGACTCAAGAGACGCGTAAAGTTACGCGGAACTGGCTCAGTTTTCCCAAGTACTTAAATATTAGGAGGATGGATTAGTAACTGTTGGAGAGAGATTTTTTTTTTTATTTTCTTAAAAATCAAGTATTAGGAAGGCAAATAGAGAACTCTTGGAGATGCTCAACAGGTTTACTAATTACTACCAACACATCGAACCAACCAACACTCGTAGAACTAGCCACTCAACAAAACATTTAAAAACAGCAAAATTCAGTACAAGATTTCATCACAAACATTAAACTGTCTCCAACAACAACTGTGACTCAAAATACAAGACCCATTCGTCATTTGGGTAACATTATAGGCAAAGGGTTCAATACATATTTTTGGTCTTCTCCAACAACACGACCCAAAAGACAACCATTTCTACAAATAGGTCTTTAGGAGAGATGATACTCAGATTTGGGTTATGCCTCTTCTGACACTAAAAAATCTTCCGTATAGGTACTTTGTTGGAGGCTATAGTTATTCTGTTAGAGACCTATTTTAGGTTTGGGCGCTGCAATGAGTCTCCTGTTGGATAACAGCCAGTGACTCAAATTCCAAAAGACCTCTTCCAGGGACACCTAAGACAATTCATAAGGCAAAGAACGTCTCTGATATCTCTCATACTGGTTTTGCAATAGGTGGAGAAAGGGTGGAAACACCAGTACCAAAACAGAAAAGAGAAAACTAAGCAAGAAACAGTACCTGATTCGTTGAGGACGCTCCTTGATGGTCTTGGCGGCGCTGTCAACCGGGACCTCCCCCTTGCGCTTGAACCCCGCGGACCCTTGCCGCTGCGTCCGCGCCAACGCCACCTCCGCCGCGGTGCGCGGCAGCTGGTGCGACAGCATTGCGCCGGGAAAGACTGCTGCAGGCGCGGGCGCGTACGGCCTCGGAAATATAGCACGATAAGGAATCGGCCACTCGAACGGGACGGGCGCAGAGGAAGCCCGTGCCGTCGCGTACCGCGCCTGAGCAGGACAGGGGCGCGACGCATGGATAGGTTGCGGGCTTCTTCACCGTCTTCTCGACCGGACCCGCAGCGATCCTCGGGACAGGCCCAAAAAAACGTGTGGGCAAATGTTTCATCAAATCACTTGGCCATGAAATTGAATTCATTTTAATAATTATAATTTAGACACGTATTAACTAAGCAATATGGTTATATATGAATTATATTTGTATATTTTGTTGACTATACGAGAGATACTTATACGTTGCATTTTTACTGTAGTGAGCGAGTTGAACATCGTGTTATAAGTTGCAAAATAGAAACATAGAATGATGATCTATAGAATCAATTTCTGTCTCCCACCCTATGAATTTGAGATAGGCTTATATGTGAACTTTAGCCAAATAGCTTAATTTATTAAGTAGGTTTCAATTCCTCCAAATAAAAGGATCTAAACGGCCTAAGCAACATATATCCTTTCTCTTTCTTTTTCATTCTTTTTTTGATTCGTTGTGTGGTCTCAGGTTTTTATTTTATATTTTTTAGTAAAAGGGAAAACGTCTAAAATGGGATTTTCAACAAATCTTATTACATTTTAGTTGGGGAGGGGTTGGTTTTTTTGGATGGGACAAATTTCATCTATCTGGTTGGTATATGTATGCCGTTTTTGACACCACTCGTGGGACCTATCTGTCTATCAACTAATTACCTTTTCTTCCACGCCTCACCGTATCTCATGCTGGGCAAAGCTGGACAGGGGCGGAGGCTCGTCGCCGGCGGCCGACAAGCGGAGGCGGAGGCTCGTCGCCGGTGACCGGTGAGCAGGGATGAGGCGGGACGAGGTGTCCATGCGTGCATTTGCTGGAGGCGTCGCAACCGCACAAGGTGCGAGCGTCGTGGGCTAGGGTGTCCGGAGACAGAGAGACATTGCTTTTGTTGGGCTGGGCCGTATCCTAGATATAGATACGTATCCACAGGCGTACTAAAAAATTGTGAAATTAATAAAAAATCGGATACTCCACAGATACGTATCAGGCGCGTATCCGTCTCAGATACGTATCCGATACGCGATATGCTCCCTCAGCCACGTATCCGTGTAACGTAGGTTATACAAGTACAGTAATAAGGATCAAGAAGAGTTGCAGCCCAAGTTTCGTCCTCTGTTCAAGCATTGTCGAGCGGATGTGGTGGTGTTCTTGACAGTCTCTTGGCATCTATCTGCTTGGTCAGGGAGCTCAGCTCAGGAAACCATCAGGTTCCAAGGATTGTCCCTTCGGTGGATTTTGGAGCTGAAACCTTGGCCACCACATACATGCATGCGACATGAAATGGTAAATGGCAAGGAGACACAAACTCAATCTCTAGATGATGGACAACTGCTTTCAAGTTTACTGGATTGTGTTAGAACAAGTATGGACAACAAGCGTCTACAACTAGCCTGGGATCCTGCTGATACCAATTTTGATTCATCGGCTCGGGGGCAAGCCGAATTTCAAGGGAAGGGGAATGTCATATACCATCCAGGTAAGAAGCTAATGGGCCGGATGGGCTGTAAAACAAATGGGCTAGCACAGGTCACCATGAGGGCACGCACAGGGGCATCGAATGAATTATCCGAAGACCCTTCTCCTATCTCTGTTTCTCTTATCCTCTGGACTCTCTCTCTCTAAGAGCCCGTTTGGCAGGGCTCCCGCGGGCTTCGGCTTCTGCACTGTAGCCCCCTGTCGGCCGCCCACGGGCTGATAGGTGCCAGCGGGAGCCGGAGCCGCAGAGCCCGAAAAACGAGCTTCTCCCCCTGTCGGCCGCCCACGGGCCGATAGGTGCCAGCGGGAGCCGGAGCCACGGAGCCCGAAAAACGAGCTTCTCTAGCTCCGGCGGTGTCTGTGAGAGAGGAAAGGATGAGAGAGAAAAACGACTCCGGTGAATAGTATCCCCCTATCGGCCCGTGGGCGGCCGACAGGTGAACAGTGCAGGAGCTGGAGCCCGCGGGAGCTCTGTCAAACGGGCCCTAAGTCTAAAGCTCTCCCTCCCTTGCCTAGTCTGATTCCTCCCTTCACCATCTAGATTGCTCAGCTAAGCTCGAGGCATCCCTTCCCTTGAGGTCGTGTAATCCGATTGTACCCAAGTGAGTATTGAGTGCTCTAAGAGGTGTGCTAACAAATTGGTATTCGGAGCCATTGATCTGAACCCACCACTAGCACTCCATGGATCCCAGCACCCAGTTGGTCATCGACGCGCTCAGGGACCTCCAGCAGTCTCTGATCCAGCGGTTCGACCGCGCCGAGAAGACGTTGTCCTCCCGCTTCGATGCTTTGGAGGCTGCCTGCCGGGTGTTCGAGGATGGGACGCCACGCGTCGACGCTGCGGTCCGCTTCGCCGACTCTTCTGCTTCCCTCCTCGCTGACATGCCAGCGCATCTGTCCGCGTCGGACAACAACGCGCACACCGTCTCCATCAGCTACGTCCCCGACGCGCTCTTCGACGAGCCGGCCTCCACCGCCATCGCCGCCAACAGTTCAGCTGCCCACCCCGTACCACGACGACTCCATCGTCACCGACGCCTCCGCACACCGCCTCGACGTCCAAGCCGAGCAGGGCCCGACGCTCGTTCCGGCGCAGATCCCCGCGTCGTTCCTCTTCCCCTGCGCCCCCACTGTCGTCGCCGCGCCCACGCTCCTCGCCGACTTGCAGGCGGAGCTCGTGACCGCGCCCGCAACCACCCTCGGCGTGCATTCCGCTCCGTCCGCGGCCAACCTCTCGCCTGCTTCCAGTGCGAAGGACGAGACCACCAAGTTGCCAGCCCACCAGGTGTTCGATGAAAGGCGTCAAGCACTCCGCTGCCACTGTCGTCTTCGGGGCTACGAGCGCCACACGGGAGGCATGTTCTGCCGCGGCCGCCGGGCGGATTCACGTGCGATCTCCTGCAGCACCTTCCGCAGCTGGCTGCCATGTGGGTACGGCAGTTCGTCGTCTTCGGCGCTCGCATCGTGGCGCTCGTCTCCGTCCACGACGACGAGGATCTGGCGCACCTCACCCTCGAGCTCGACCGGGACGTGCTGGTCTCCATCGACACCGCTGCGGACATGGCGTACTTCGCCCTCGAGTTCGACCGAGACGTGCTCGTCTCCGTCACAATCGCCGCACAAATGGAGCACCTGCGTCCTGCCTCGCCATCAGGCCGCCGCACCTCTCCACACGGGCTCCCGCCACGGAGCGCGTCCACGGCGGCCCCGACGGCGTCGAGTCCTCTGTCACCATCAACTACATCCCCAAGCCACGCCGCCACGCCTTCGTCGACCTCGCCTCCACCGTGTCATTGGGCCGCGACACCGCAGTCTGCCTCTTCCGCTGGGACAAGTCGTCGTTCCACCCTGCTAGGAAGCACGCGTACTTGAAC